>NC_092732.1:30649356-30733679 GCF_047496885.1 Scyliorhinus torazame | reverse complement strand
TCGCTCGCCCCCCTCGCTCGCCCCTCGCTCGCCCCCTCGCTCTCCCCCTCGCTCTCTCTCTCCTCCAAGACGCTCCTTAACCCGCTCTGAATGAGCGTTTGTTTGCTAGTGCCCAACATCTCGGGAGCAGATGCTCCTGTGCAAAACCTGCGGATGTCTGACTCCAGTCAAGGCACCATATAAATGCTGCTCGGTGATGTGTCTGAGGGCAAGGAGAGCCGGCATCTGCACGAGGAGGGAGGGGGGGGCCGACTCCCGGGACAGTCTGCATCTCCACGCTAGGCCGGCTGGACAGAATGGATCTTGGCCACCTGCCCCTCACTGGC
The DNA here is from genome assembly GCF_047496885.1 of Scyliorhinus torazame. NCBI lineage: Eukaryota > Metazoa > Chordata > Chondrichthyes > Carcharhiniformes > Scyliorhinidae > Scyliorhinus > Scyliorhinus torazame. The sequence continues at coordinate 30,733,353 of NC_092732.1, read as the reverse complement.
TACTAGCTGCTAATGGCAGAGCTGGTTGCAGCTCCAAGACGGACTGGGCTTGGCGATTGTTCGGACACTGTTGTGTCTGTCTTTGTGAATGTCCCCAGAGAGCAGGCTATGATGGCGTACCAGACTATCAAGAATTCCACAGGCTCACCACTCTTTGAGTGAAGAAATGTCTGCTCATCTCTGTCTGTAATGGTTTACCCTGAATTCTCAGACTGTGACCCCTGGTTCTGGACCCCCATTCCCAGCCGGGTCTTTCAGATTGACTAACGTCCCATTCATCAGGCGCAGCCTGGGCAGCCTGACCGACATCAGCTCCCGCCCTGGGCAACGGCCCAAGGGCTATAACCCAGCTCATTGAGTTCAACTCCGTCCTCCAGGCCCGCGCCCCTCCCTATCTCTAACCTCCAACACCCCTCCCTATCGCTAACCTCCAACACCCCTCCCTATCTCTAACCTCCAACGCCCCCTCCCTATCTCTAACCTCCAACGCCCCCTTCCCTATCTCTAACCTCCAACACCCCCTCCCTATCTCTAACCTCCAACACCCCTCCCTATCGCTAACCTCCAACACCCCTCCCTATCTCTAACCTCCAACGCCCCCTCCCTATCTCTAACCTCCAACACCCCCTCCCTATCTCTAACCTCCAACACTCCCTCCCTATCTCTAACCTCCAACACCCCCTCCCTATCTCTAACCTCCAACGCCCCCTCCCTATCTCTAACCTCCAACACCCCCTCCCTATCTCTAACCTCCAACACACCCTCCCTATCTCTAACCTCCAACACCCCACCCTATCTCTAACCTCCACACGCCTTCCCTATCTCTAACCTCCAACACCCCCTCCCTATCTCTAACCTCCAACACCCCCACCCTACTCTAACCACCAACAGCTCCCTCCCTATCTCTAACCTCCAACACCCCCCTCCTATCTCTAACCTCCAACACCCCCTCCCTATCTCTAACCTCCAACAGCTCCCTCCCTATCTCTAACCTCCAACACCCCCTCCCTATCTCTAACCTCCAACACACCCCTCCCTATCTCTAACCTCCAACACTCCCTCCCTATCTCTAACCTCCAACACCCCCTCCCTATCTCTAACCTCCAACACCCCCCTCCCTATCTCTAACCTCCAACACTCCCTCCCTATCTCTAACCTCCAACACTCCCTCCCTATCTCTAACCTCCAACACCCCCTCCTATCTCTAACCTCCAACACCCCCTCCCTATCTCTAACCTCCAACACCCCCTCCCTATCTCTAACCTCCAACACCCCCTCCCTATCTCTAACCTCCAACACCACCTCCCTATCTCTAACCTCCAACACCCCCTCCCTATCTCTAACCTCCAACACCACCTCCCTATCTCTAACCTCCAACACACCCTCCCCTATCTCTAACCTCCAACACCACCTCCCTATCTCTAACCTCCAACACCCCCTCCCTATCTCTAACCTCCAACACCCCCTCCCTATCTCTAACCTCCAACACCACCACCCTATCTCTAACCTCCAACAGCTCCCTCCCTATCTCTAACCTCCAACACCCCCTCCCTATCTCTAACCTCCAACACCCCCTCCCTATCTCTAACCTCCAACACGCCCTCCCTATCTCTAACCTCCAACACCCCCTCCCTATCTCTAACCTCCAACACCCCCTCCCTATCTCTAACCTCCAACACTCCTCCCTATCTCTAACCTCCAACACTCCCTCCCTATCTCTAACCTCCAACACCCCCCTCCCTATCTCTAACCTCCAACACCCCCTCCCTATCTCTAACCTCCAACACCACCTCCCTATCTCTAACCTCCAACACCCCCTCCCTATCTCTAACCTCCAACACTCCCTCCCTATCTCTAACCTCCAACACTCCCTCCCTATCTCTAACCTCCAACACCCCCTCCCTATCTCTAACCTCCAACACCCCCTCCCTATCTCTAACCTCCAACACCACCTCCCTATCTCTAACCTCCAACACCCCCTCCCTATCTCTAACCTCCAACACCCCCTCCCTATCTCTAACCTCCAACACCCCCTCCCTATCTCTAACCTCCAACACCACCTCCCTATCTCTAACCTCCAACACCCCCTCCCTATCTCTAACCTCCAACACCCCCTCCCTATCTCTAACCTCCAACACCACCACCCTATCTCTAACCTCCAACACCCCCTCCATTTCTCTGTAACCTTCTCCAGCCCCGACACCCTCTCCCTATCTCTGTAACCTCCTCCAGCTACCTACACCCCCTCCCTATCTCTGTAATCTCCTCCAGCGCCTACACCCCCCTCCCTATCTCTGTAACCTTCTGCAGCAGGAGGTGGTGACGCAGTGGCAATGTCGCTGGACTAGTGATCCAGAGACCTAGCGTGATGATCTGGGGACCTTGGTTCGAATCCCACAAGGCTGGAGGTGGGATTTAAATTCATAAAATGCCTGGAATTGAAAGATCATAGAATTACATAGAATTTACAGTGCAGAAGGTGGCCATTCGGCCCATCGAGTCTGCACCGGCTCTTGGAAAGAGCACCGTACCCAAGGTCAACACCTCCACCCGATCCCCATAACCCAGTAACCCCACCCAACGCTAAGGGTAATTTAGCACGGCCAATCCACCCAACCTGCACATCTTTGGGACTGTGGGAGGAAACCGGAGCACCCGGAGGAAACCCACGCACACACGGGGAGGACGTGCAGACTCCGCACAGACAGTGACCCAGCGGGGAATCGAACCTGGGACCCTGGCGCTGTGAATGAATGAAAATCGCTTATTGTCACCAGTAGGCTTCAATGAAGTTACTGTGAAAAGCCCCTAGTTGCCACATTCCAGCGCCTGTTCGGGGAGGCTGTTATGGGAATTGAACCGTGCTGCTGGCCTGCCTTGGTCTGCTTTCAAAGCCAGCGATTTAGCCCTGTGCTAAACAGCCCCTCACAGCCAGCGATTTAGCCCTGTGCTAAACAGCAATTGTGCTAACCACCATGCTACCGTTCAATGATCAAACCATTGTCAATTGCTGTAAAAAAAAAAAAAAAAAAAAACACCTGGTTCCCCCTGCGGGGGAGGAAATCTGCCACCCTTACCCGGTCTGGCCTACACGTGACTCCAGACCCCACGCAAGCGATGTGGTTGACTCTTCACTGCCGTCTGGAATGGCCGAGCAAGCCATTCAACCGCGACAAAAACACACGGAATGAAATCGGGGACAGATCACCCAGCATCGAGCCAGGCACCGGGAACGACAACGGTAAACTTGACCCTGCAAAGCCCTCCTTACTAACATCGGGGGGGGGGGGCTTGTGACAAAGGTGGGAGAGCTGTCTGACCAACTGGTTAAACAACACCCTGACGTCGTCGTACTCACAGAATCCTCGCTTACCGACAATGTCCCAGACACCGCCATCACCATTCTTGGGTATGTCCTGTCTCACCAGCAGGACAGACCCAGCAGAGGTGGCGACACGGGTATACAGTCGGGGAGGGAGTTACCCTGGGGGTCCTCCACATCGACCCTGGGCCCCATGAAGTCTCAGGGCTTCGGATTCAACGGGGGCAAGGAAACCTCCTGCTGATTACCACGGACAGGCCACCATCGGCTGATGAATCGGTCGTCGCATGTTGAACACCACTTGGAGGAAGCACTGAGGGTGCAGAATGTACTCCGGGCGGAGCACTTCAATGTCTGTCACCAAGAGTGGCTCGGTAGCATCACCACGGGCCGGGACATCGCCGCTAGACTGGGACTGGCGAGGGTACCAACAAGAGGGAAGAACAGGCTTGACCTCATCCTCACCAACCTGCCTGCTGCAGATGCCTCTGTCCATGACCGTATCGGTAGAACTGACCACCGCACAGTCGTTGTGGAGATAAAGTCCCGTCTTCACATTGAGGATACACTCCATCGTGTTGTGTGGCACTATCGCCGTGCCAAATGGGATAGACTTCGAACAGATCGAGCAACTCTGGATATCCATGAGGTGCCACGGGCCTTCAGCACCAGCAGAATTGTATTCAACCACGATCTGCAACCTCCTGCATATCCCCCACTCTCCCATTACCGCCAAGCCAGGGGAGCAACCCTGGTTCAATGAAGAGCGCAGGAGGGCGTGCCAGGAGCAACACCAGGCATACCGGAAGAATGAGGTGTCGACCTGGTGAAGCTACAACACAGGACTACTCGCGCCGAACAGGATAAGCAGCAAGCGATAGACGAGCGAAGCGATTCCACAACCATCGCATCAGATCGAGGCTCTGCCGTCCTGCCACATCGAGCCGTGAATGGTGGTGGACAATTAAACAACTCACCGGAGGAGGAGGCTCCACAAATATCCCCGCCCTCAATGATGGAGGAGCCCAGCGCATCTGGGCGAGAGACGAGGCTGAGGCATTCGCAACAATCTTCAGCCGGACGTGCCGAGTGGATGATCCGTCTCGGTCTCCTCCGGAGGTCCCCAGCATCACAGATGTCGGCCTTCAGCCAATACGATTCACTCCACGTGATATCAAGAAATGGCTGAAGACACTGGATACTGCAAAGGCTTCGGGCCCTGACAATATCCCGGCAATGGTACTGAAGACTTGTGCTCCAGAACTTGCCGCACCCCTAGCCAAGCTGTTCCAGTACAGCTGCAACACTGGCATCGACCCAGCAATGTGGAAAATTGCCCAGGCATGTCCTGTACACAAGAAACAGGAAAAATCCAACCCAGCCAATTACTGCCCTATCGGCCTCCTGTCCATCATCAGCGAAGTGGTGGAAGGAGTCATCAACAGAGCTGTCAAGCGGCACTTACTCAGCAATAACCTGCTCACGGACGCTCAGTTTGGGTTCCGCCCAGGGTCACTCAGCTCCTGACCTCATTACACCTTGGTTCAAACACGGACTAAAGAGCTGAATGCCAGAGGTGAGGCGAGAGTGACTGCCCTTCACATCAAGGCAGCATTTGACCGAGTGTGGCATCAAGGAGCCCGAGCTAAACTGGAGCCAATGGGAATCAGGGAGAAAACTCTCCGCTGGTTGGAGTCATACCCGGCACAAAGGGAGATGGTTGTGGTGGTTGGAGGTCAATCATCTCAGCTCCAGGACATCACTGCAGGAGTTTCCTCAGGGTCGTGTCCTTGGCCCCGACCATCTTCAGCTGCTTCATCAGCGACCTCCCTTCCATCAGAAGGTCAGAAGTGGGGCTGTTTGCGGACGACTGCACGATGTTCTGCACCATTCGCGACTCCTCACATGCTGAAGCAGTCCGTGTCCAAATGCAGCAAGACCTGGACAATATCCAGGCTCGGGCTGGCAAGGGGCAAGTTACATTCACGCCACACAACCCCCGGCAATGACCGTCTCCTACAAGAGAGGATCTAACCATCGCCCCCTTGACACTCAATGGCATTACCATCGCTGAATCCCCCACTATCAACATCCTGGGGGTTACCATTGATCAGAAACTGAACTGGACCCAGCCGTATAAATACTGTGGCTCCCAGAGCAGGTCAGAGGCTGGGAATCCTGCGGAGAGTAACTCACCTCCTGACCCCCCCCCCCCCCCCCCCCCCCCCGCAAAGCCTGTCCACCATCCACAAGGACACGAGTCAGGGGTGCGATGGGAGACTCTCCACTCGCCTGGATGAGCGCGGCTCCCACGCGCTAACCACCAACATTCACTCCCTCCACCCCCACCCCCACCCACCCCCGACGACACACAGCGGCAGCCAGCTGTGTACCGTCTACAGGATGCACTGCAGCAACTCACCAAGGTTCCTTGGACAACACCTTCCAAACCCACGACCATCTAGAAGGACGAGAGCAGCAGACACCTGGGAACCCCACCACCTGGAGGTCCCCCTCCAAGTCACTCACCACCCTGGCTTGGAAATATATCGGCAGTTCCTTCACTATCGCTGGGGCAACGTCCTGGTACTCCATCTCTAACAGCACAGTGGGCATACCTACACCACAAGGACGGCAGCGGTTCAAGAAGGCAACTCACCACCACCTTCTGAAGGACCAGCGACGCCCACATCTCGTCAATGAAATTTGAATAAAGAATGACTCCAAGAGTCCACTGATTTCAAGGCAATAATTTCTCTCAGAATCTCAGGTAGTTTCAGCCCCCAATACCTATTAAAATTCTTTTGCTTAACCTTTTCGGATTCAACATAAGTCTGCCTCAGCTGTTTCCTTCAATTCCAAAACTTTGCCTCTCTGCCTCCAGAATTAAATGGGCACAAAGAATAGCATTTTTCACTTCTAATCTTTAGACACCACTTCTGACAAGGAAGCATAAATTCCCGTCAATTTATTTTGCATAGGCAATGTCCAGTTTTCCTCGGCCTGCCCCATTTGAGTTGCTATTATCTCGAATGCCAAGAAGAATGCCTCTACATCTTGTTCCTCGAATTGTAGTACGACCTGTACAATATTTCAACATATCCCCACTTGGATTTCAACTGTGTTCATCCTCCCTCTTGCCTTTTCTCAACTTCTTTTTAAAATTTAGAGTACCCAATTCATTTTTTCCAATTAATGGGCAAATTAGCGTGGCCAATCCACCTACCTTGCACATCTTTGGGTTGTGGGGGCAAATCCCACGCAGACACGGGGAAAATGTGCAAACTCCCCACGGACAGTGACCCAGAGCCGGGATCTCGGCGCCGCGAGGCAGCAGTGCTAAGCACTGCGCCACCGTGCTGCCCCGACTTTCCTCAACTTCTGTCTTTAAGTCAAACCTTTTAAGTTGATATTCTCTCTCCTTTTCCCTTTCTCCCCTTGTTAATATTCCCATACCCGCATCAAGTTTCCTCATTTCAATTTCCCTTTGAAAAGCTCTTTCTTCCCCTTTTTCCTGTCTCTCCATTTATTTTAATTCCCTCGCGTGCTCGAACTGTAACCAAATTCTCTCTGATAGGTCACCCCCCCCCCCCCCTCTCCAGAAAGTGCTTCTGATGCTACACTGTCTCACCTACTTGCTCATGGGTCCCCCCCCCCCCCCCCCCCCCCCCCCCCCGTGTTCCTGTCAGCCCCAAGCACTCAACTAATATGTATCTCTACCTTCCGAGCTTTAACCAGCACCTCTGTTTTGAATTCACTTGCCAATTCAATTAACATTCTCTTTTCTTCGAAGCCCTTGTACATCAACCAAAGGCAGGTCTTCACCTGAAGAGAAAGGCTTAGCAGATTCCACAGCTATCCTGTTGTGCTATTACACACCCGGTTGCTCTTTAATATATTCTGTACCCTAAATCATCGCTGTCTACCATTCCAAAGATCCCGGTGTTATGGGTCAGGGTTTAGAGGACCGCAAAGTGTATCATGGAGTTCACCTGACCCACAACTTTTACTAGATTGTGGTATGGGGAGCACACGGCCCACTCTCCAGGTGTGGGACAGCAGAAATGGAAAAGTATTTTTTGAAGCAAAACAATGTTTATTCTATGAACTCAAGTTAACCTTTTGAAAACAAACAGTGACCACCTTAGCAACCATCAACTCAAATACAACCCCCAAAGAATACAACACTAAGTAACCCTTAACATCCAAAAACCTTTAAACAGAAGCACATTAGGTTTACATTCACTATTGAGAACATTTATAATTCTGAATTCACCAAATGATCCAGAGATAGTCTTTGGACGGCAGAGAGATCAACAGGACAGCTCTTTGTTTAACTTCGGCTGCAGCTCACTGGAAAACCCAGACACACCCAAGCTTTTTCTCAAAGTGAAACGAAAAAGCGGAGCCAGAGCTCAGCTCCACCCACACTCTGACATCACTGCAGTAACATGAGCCGCTAACCTTTTCTTAAAGCGACATTTTCATGACAAAACATGCACAAGCATTTGTATCAACTACAAACGGAAATCCACACACAGCTACAGTACTCTATATACAACCCTTAATAACTTCCCTTTTACTGTTTCATTCAAGTAACAGCATCCCCATGGGGCAGCACGGTGGCGCAGTGGGTTAGCCCTGCTGCCTCACGGCGCCGAGGTCCCAGGTTCGATCCCGGCTCTGGGTCTCTGTCCGTGTGGAGTTCGTATGTTCTCCCCGTGTCTGTGTGGGCTTGCCCCTGTGGTGGTATGCATCACTGTAAATACACAAGGGGTTAATGTAAATACACTACGACTAAGTAAACACTAGAGGGAGCACCAGAGACGTCATGACATGCCGACATACAGCTAATGAACACAGAATAGGACACGACCAATGGACAGTCAAGACACCCAGAGGTGACACTACCACAAGGGGGCATTAAACAACCCATATATAAAAGGACAGGGCACACGTGTTGTGTTCTGCTTCTTCATGTAGCATAAGCTGCTTCCGTGATGTCTGCTCTGACAAAGGAAGGTTCAGACTTGGAGACAGGTTCAACACATTTATTGAACAGTTAACAATTCTCCTACTTGAGTTCGACTCTCCTGCTAATCTTGCTGTAGTAACTCAGTCTAACTAACCAGTCTGCTCTAAGCCACGTGGTGGGTGTGATGCTTCTGATCTGCCCCTGTCCTTCTCGCTAACTGTCGCCTGTGGAAAGAGAGAGAGCATGTGTGCCCTGTCCTGATATATGGGTTGTGTAATGCCCCCTTGTGGTAGTGTCACCTCTGTGTGCCTTGACTGCCCATTGGTTGTGTCCTATTCTATGTGTTCAATAGCTGTCTGTCTGCATGTCATGATGTCTCTGGTGCTCCCTCTAGTGTTTACTTAGTTTTATTTACATTAACCCTTTGTGTATTTACATTGATGTGTATCACCACAGCCCCCACAACCCAAAGATGTGCAGGGTAGGTGGATTGGCCACACTAAATTGCCCCTTAATTGGAAAAAATGAATTGGGTACTCTTTTAAAAAAAAAAAAAAAAATTTAAGTAACAACATCCATAAACTAGACAAAAACCCTTTTACCAAAACAGTAGGTTTGAGTTCTTTCCAGAAAAAAGTTATCACTTTTTTTTTTTTTTCAATGCCAGGGTGGCAATGCCAGGTACCCAGGTGGCAGCAGTGCCAGGGCACTAGCCTGTCCAAAGGGCATGCAGTTGGGGGCCTCCGATCCCCTTGGAAATCCCCACAACTACTGTTCCATCTATTCCCCGTTTGTGGGGACCAGGACCAAACCGCACTCGCCCGAAATCCCCTAGGCCAAAAGTTATCACTTTTAAAGTATCAAGTGATCTGGCCCCGCTTTTAGCATGCAGAGAGAGAGAGACTCCAAGATTTCTCTGTCTTTATCCGGCTTCCAAAAAAAGTCTAAAACGAAAGTGCAAACCAGAGCCACAGCCCAGCTCCACCCACACAATGACATCACTGAAGCTATTTGATAAACGCACGTTTCTTAAAGGGGCATTCCCATGACACCGGGCGAGCCCTTAAACTATATTACGACAACTGGGCTTATGCGCAGCCAATCCCAGCCCCCATTTGACCCGGAGTCTCAACGCGGATGAAATTAATAACCATGGCTTTGGTTGGGTTAGATTGACTACAGTGAAAATTTAAACACCAGTCACTTTTTATTAGGAATAGAATTATAATTAAATAGGGAAAAAAATACAATTGGTTATCCAATATCTGATTCCCAACTCCTCCCTCCTTTATAATCTCCCCATACTCTTCACACACAGACAAACATGACAGAGGAAAAAGGGGGTTGACAGGTAAAGAAAATATTAATAAATTTAAAGGATCTTTGGTTTGGATCAATGTCTTCCAGTTAGTTTCTTTCTCAAGAATAGGACTTCAGTTGGGTACCTTCTTCCCCTTCAGTTTGTAATGATCTTCACTGCAGACGCACTGAGACAGCAGACACCCTGCAGCAGAGAAAGGGAGAAGACACGGCTCCTCGCCCTTCGAGCGTCTGGAGGCTTTGGAGCAATAAAGTTATTTCGGCGCGAGAGAGCTCCTTCCAAGATCGGGACACTTCTGCCCAGCTCTCTCTCAGGAAGCATCACCCTGGAACCCATCACTGACTGTTGTCAGGCAGAACACTGTCCCCAGGCAGAACACTGTCCCTAGCCAACCCGCGGGTTGCCAGTTTGCCAATCGAACCGACTTCGTCCAATAACGGTTCATAAGATTCACTCCGGGCTGACGAACCTGGTTTCTCCTCTACAAAATACAAAACCTAGGAACACGCTGTCCTGGCAAGCACTCTTCTGCTTCAAGGCACATTCTGATTATGGGTCCATGGATCACAGATAATAAAAAGAAATAAAACAGGGACAACCTTCCCCCAACAATTGGGTTACTCCCTACTGGACAGACACCTAACCCCAGGTAACTCTGCTAGGTTAAGCCCAATGCAGATAAAGGTGGTGCAGAGGGCACACTTGACCAGAACACACGGGTTCTTCCACTAGGTGGAGGACAAATGCAAACGCCTCCCCTATCACCCGCCGGAGAATCCTGCTGGGATAGAGAACAGCAGCGCCACCCGAGGCCGCGCGCGGACTGGCTGCCCGACCTAGCGGAGTCCCTCGAAGTGGAAAAGACCATCAGAGGGTCGGAAGCGGGCTTCCGCAAAAACATGGAGGCAATTTACCAACCTGTTCGTAACCGGCAATCAATAAGGGAAGGGGGGGGGGGGGGGGGGACAGAAATAGACAAGGAGGGGATGGGGAATGGGAGAGAGGGTGGGAAAGGATCTAACAAGGGGAGGTAAGGAAACACAACCCTGAACACAGCGCCACAAGGGTGAGGGGGAAGGGTGGACAGCCCAGGAAGAAGGCCTGGAGCAGCGACAGGAAGGGCACACTGAGCGGGGCGGGGGGGGGGGGGGGGTGGCTGCGAGGTTGAGAAGGAAGAGGGAGGGGTTAGGCTGTGGGAGGGGGTAAGCTATGTTTGGGGTTTTTTAAGTTTGTCCAGGGTTTTTTTTATTTTGCACTATTGTGTATTATATAAAATGAAAATCCAAATAAAAATATTTCTAAAAAGTAAAATGGGAATAAACAGGGAGGACTCAAAGTGACCCGACTAACAGGATTTTTAAGAAATACAAGCTGATGCACGATCAATTGGATTCACAAGAGGGCAATTAGGGGTGGGGGAATAAAAGCTGGTCCCGGCCAGCGAGGGCCCACATCCTGTAAAAACGAATCATCAAAAGAAATGTGACTCCAGACCCTCGCTCAGTAATATGTTCGGGCCTTCGCTGCCCTTCTGAAATGGGCCGAGCGAGACGCTCAGTTCAAATGGGCAATTAGGGACGGGCAACAAATGCTGTGCCTCGCTCAGTGACTCCTCACCCCCTGAACAAATTTTTAAATACCTTGTTCCTCAGAATTCAGGAGTAAACTTTACCCCACTCCACCGACTACCCGCCCTCCCAAGTTGGCGCCGTTGGTAGATTTTGTATTTCCAGTTTCTGTGACCACATTAAAATCAGCGGCGCAAATTTGGAGACCCGCCTCGCAGTCCCTCGCCCCATTCCCAGCCTCGGAACGTTTCGATCCTGCCGGTGAGCAGGACGAAGGGAGGTTGGTCGCCCGAGATCCGGCAGGGAAGGGGAAACCCCCCGAAGGAAGATTTACAGGGTCAGAGCAGGAAGTGGGCTGGCCGGGCGAGCGACGGGAACCCTTCTGTTTTCAGATAACATGTCAAAATCTTTGTTTCCTTCTTTCTGTGTGCTAACCACAAGCTCTTCTGGATTGGCCGCCCCCTTTGGCCGAGGAACCACAGCGTTTGCCTGACTCCGCGACAGGAACCGATCGAGGACTCCGTACAAAGGCCACGGGTCGCCTGGGTTACCGGGCCCGTTGTCCGATGACTCGGGGGGGGGGGGGGGGAGAGAAAGGGGGTGCCTGCACTTGGGTCCGCCAGGTAGGTCGCGGGCGAAGTGGCGACTGAACAACCCACCCGTCTCCTTCCTAGTCTCGTTCTTACTCTGACTCAGCGGGGAGGAGGCAGTTAAGAAAAGTAGGCCTCATTATGGGGAAGTGTTGTTTGAAAGAGGAAGCCCTGTTTACAACCCAAAGCGACTCGTCGCCAAAAGTTATTCAATGTTTGCGATGGCTGCTTCCCTCGAGTGTGGAAGGTTAAGGGGGTGATTTAGCCGGTGGGTTTAGGAGGATTAATGGTGGATGGCACAGTGGTCTCACGGCACCAAGGTCCCGGGTTCGATTCCGGACTTGGGCGACTGTCTGTGTGGAGTTTGCACATTCTCCCCGTGTCTGGATCCTCCGGATGCTCCGGTTTCCTCCCACAGTCCAAAGATGTGCAGGTTAGGTGGATTGGCCATGATAAATTGTCCCTTAGTATCCAAAGATGTGCAGGTTAGGTGGATTGGCCGTGATAAATTGCCCCTTAGTATCCAAAGATGTGCAGGTTAGGTGGATTGGCCATGATAAATTGTCCCTTAGTATCCAAAGATGTGCAGGTTAGGTGGATTGGCCATGATAAATTGTCCCTTAGTATCCAAAGATGTGCAGGTTAGGTGGATTGGCCATGATAAATTGTCCCTTAGTATCCAAAGATGTGCAGGTTAGGTGGATTGGCCGTGCTAAATTGTCCCTTAGTATCCAAAGATGTGCAGGTTAGGTGGATTGGCCGTGCTAAATTGCCCCTTAGTGTCCAAAGATGTCCAGGGAAGTGGGACAGCCGTGCTAAATTGCCCCTTAGTGTCCAAAGATGTGCAGGTTAGGTGGATTGGCCGTGCTAAATTGTCCCTTAGTGTCCAAAGATGTGCAGGTTAGGTGGATTGGCCGTGCTAAATTGTCCCTTAGTGTCCAAAGATGTCCAGGGAAGTGGGACAGCCGTGCTAAATTGTCCCTTAGTGTCCAAAGATGTGCAGGTTAGGTGGATTGGCCGTGCTAAATTGTCCCTTAGTGTCCAAAGATGTGCAGGTTAGGTGGATTGGCCGTGCTAAATTGTCCGTTAGCGTCCAAAGATGTGCGGGTTAGGTGGATTGGCCGTGCTAAATTGCCCCTCAGTGTCCAAAGATGTGCAGGTTAGGTGGATTGGCCGTGCTAAATTGCCCCTTAGTGTCCAAAGATGTGCAGGTTAGGTGGATTGGCCATGATAAATTGTCCCTTAGTATCCAAAGATGTGCAGGTTAGGTGGATTGGCCGTGCTAAGTTGCCCCTTAGTGTCCAAAGATGTGCGGGTTAGGTGGATTGGCCGTGCTAAATTGCCCCTTAGTGTCCAAAGATGTGCAGGTTAGGTGGATTGGCCGTGCTAAATTGTCCCTTAGTGTCCAAAGATGTGCAGGTTAGGTGGATTGGCCGTGCTAAATTGTCCCTTAGTGTCAAAGATGTGCAGGTTAGGTGGATTGGCCGTGCTAAATTGCCCCTTAGTGTCAAAGATGTGCAGGTTAGGTGGATTGGCCGTGCTAAATTGCCCCTTAGTGTCCAAAGATGTGCGGGTTAGGTGGATTGGCCGTGCTAAATTGCCCCTTAGTGTCCAAAGATGTGCGGGTTAGGTGGATTGGCCGTGCTAAATTGCCCCGTAGTGTCTAAAGATATGCAGGTTAGGTGGATTGGCCGTGCTAAATTGTCCCTTAGTGTCCAAAGATGTGCAGGTTAGGTGGATTGGCCGTGCTAAATTGCCCCTTAGTGTCCAAAGATGTGCAGGTTAGGTGGATTGGCCGTGCTAAATTGTCCCTTAGTGTCAAAGATGTGCAGGTTAGGTGGATTGGCCGTGCTAAATTGCCCCTTAGTATCAAAGATGTGCAGGTTAAGTGGATTGGCCGTGCTAAATTGTCCCTTAGTGTCCAAAGATGTGCAGGTTAGGTGGATTGGCCGTGCTAAATTGTCCCTTAGTGTCCAAAGATGTGCAGGTTAGGTGGATTGGCCGTGCTAAATTGTCCCTTAGTGTCAAAGATGTGCAGGTTAGGTGGATTGGCCGTGCTAAATTGCCCCTTAGTGTCAAAGATGTGCAGGTTAGGTGGATTGGCCGTGCGAAATTGCCCCTTAGTGTCCAAAGATGTCCAGGGAAGTGGGACGGCCGTGCTAAATTGCCCCTTAGTGTCCAAAGATGTGCAGGTTAGGTGGATTGGCCGTGCTAAATTGTCCCTTAGTGTCCAAAGATGTGCAGGTTAGGTGGATTGGCCGTGCTAAATTGTCCCTTAGTGTCCAAAGATGTACAGGTTGGGTGGATTGGCCGTGCTAAATTACCCCTTAGTGTCCAAAGATGTGCAGGTTAGGTGGATTGGCCGTGCTAAATTGCCCCTTAGTGTCAAAGATGTGCAGGTTAGGTGGATTGGCCGTGCTAAATTGTCACTTAGTATCCAAAGATGTGCAGGTTAGGTGGATTGGCCGTGCTAAATTGGCCCTTAGTGTCCAAAGATGTGCAGGTTAGGTGGATTGGCTGTGCTAAATTGTCCCTTAGTGTCCAAAGATGTGCAGGTTAGGTGGATTGGCCGTGCTAAATTGCCCCTTAGTGTCCAAAGATGTGCAGGTTAGGTGGATTGGCCGTGCTAAATTGTCCCTTAGTGTCAAAGATGTGCAGGTTAGGTGGATTGGCCGTGCTAAATTGCCCCTTAGTGTCAAAGATGTGCAGGTTAGGTGGATTGGCCGTGCTAAATTGTCCCTTAGTGTCCAAAGATGTGCAGGTTAGGTGGATTGGCCGTGCTAAATTGTCCCTTAGTGTCCAAAGATGTGCAGGTTAGGTGGATTGGCCGTGCTAAATTGTCCCTTAGTGTCAAAGATGTGCAGGTTAGGTGGATTGGCCGTGCTAAATTGTCCCTTAGTGTCAAAGATGTGCAGGTTAGGTGGATTGGCCGTGCAAAATTGCCCCTTAGTGTCCAAAGATGTGCAGGTTAGGTGGATTGGCCGTGCTAAATTGCCCCTTAGTGTCCAAAGATGTGCAGGTTAGGTGGATTGGCCGTGCTAAATTGTCCCTTAGTGTCCAAAGATGTACAGGTTGGGTGGATTGGCCGTGCTAAATTACCCCTTAGTGTCCAAAGATGTGCAGGTTAGGTGGATTGGCCGTGCTAAATTGCCCCTTAGTGTCAAAGATGTGCAGGTTAGGTGGATTGGCCGTGCTAAATTGTCACTTAGTATCCAAAGATGTGCAGGTTAGGTGGATTGGCCGTGCTAAATTGGCCCTTAGTGTCCAAAGATGTGCAGGTTAGGTGGATTGGCCGTGTTAAATTGCCCCTTAGTATCCAAAGATGTGCAGGTTAGATGGATTGGCCGTGATAAATTGTCCCTTCGTGTCCAAAGATGTGCAGGTTAGGTGGATTGGCCGTGCTAAATTGTCCCTTAGTGTCCAAAGATGTGCAGGTTAGGTGGATTGGCCGTGCTAAATTGTCCCTTAGTGACCAAAGATGTGCAGGTTAGGTGGATTGGCCGTGCTAAATTGTCCCTTAGTGTCCAAAGATGTGCAGGTTAGGTGGATTGGCCGTGCTAAATTGTCCCTTAGTGTCCAAAGATGTGCAGGTTAGGTGGATTGGCCGTGCTAAATTGTCCCTTAGTGTCCAAAGATGTGCAGGTTAGGTGGATTGGCCGTGTTAAATTGTCCCTTAGTGTCCAAAGATGTGCAGGTTAGGTGGATTGGCCGTGTTAAATTGTCCCTTAGTGTCCAAAGATGTGCAGGTTAGGTGGATTGGCCGTGCTAAATTGCCCCTTAGTGTCCAAAGATGTGCAGGTTAGGTGGATTGGCCGTGCTAAATTGTCCCTTAGTGTCCAAAGATGTGCAGGTTAGGTGGATTGACCGTGCTAAATTGTCCCTTAGTGTCCAAAGATGTGCAGGTTAGGTGGATTGGCCGTGCTAAATTGTCCCTTAGTGTCCAAAGATGTGCAGGTTAGGTGGATTGGCCGTGCTAAATTGTCCCTTAGTGTCCAAAGATGTGCAGGTTAGGTGGATTGGCCGTGTTAAATTGTCCCTTAGTGTCCAAAGATGTGCGGGTTAGGTGGATTGGCCGTGCTAAATTGTCCCTTCATGTCCAAAGATGTGCGGGTTAGGTGGATTGGCCGTGCTAAATTGCCCCTTAGTGTCCAAAGATGTGCAGGTTAGGTGGATTGGCCGTGCTAAATTGCCCCTTAGTGTCAAAGATGTGCAGGTTAGGTGGATTGGCCGTGCTAAATTGTCACTTAGTATCCAAAGATGTGCAGGTTAGGTGGATTGGCCGTGCTAAATTGGCCCTTAGTGTCCAAAGATGTGCAGGTTAGGTGGATTGGCTGTGCTAAATTGTCCCTTAGTGTCCAAAGATGTGCAGGTTAGGTGGATTGGCCGTGCTAAATTGCCCCTTAGTGTCCAAAGATGTGCAGGTTAGGTGGATTGGCCGTGCTAAATTGTCCCTTAGTGTCAAAGATGTGCAGGTTAGGTGGATTGGCCGTGCTAAATTGCCCCTTAGTGTCAAAGATGTGCAGGTTAGGTGGATTGGCCGTGCTAAATTGTCCCTTAGTGTCCAAAGATGTGCAGGTTAGGTGGATTGGCCGTGCTAAATTGTCCCTTAGTGTCCAAAGATGTGCAGGTTAGGTGGATTGGCCGTGCTAAATTGTCCCTTAGTGTCAAAGATGTGCAGGTTAGGTGGATTGGCCGTGCTAAATTGTCCCTTAGTGTCAAAGATGTGCAGGTTAGGTGGATTGGCCGTGCAAAATTGCCCCTTAGTGTCCAAAGATGTGCAGGTTAGGTGGATTGGCCGTGCTAAATTGCCCCTTAGTGTCCAAAGATGTGCAGGTTAGGTGGATTGGCCGTGCTAAATTGTCCCTTAGTGTCCAAAGATGTACAGGTTGGGTGGATTGGCCGTGCTAAATTACCCCTTAGTGTCCAAAGATGTGCAGGTTAGGTGGATTGGCCGTGCTAAATTGCCCCTTAGTGTCAAAGATGTGCAGGTTAGGTGGATTGGCCGTGCTAAATTGTCACTTAGTATCCAAAGATGTGCAGGTTAGGTGGATTGGCCGTGCTAAATTGGCCCTTAGTGTCCAAAGATGTGCAGGTTAGGTGGATTGGCCGTGTTAAATTGCCCCTTAGTATCCAAAGATGTGCAGGTTAGATGGATTGGCCGTGATAAATTGTCCCTTCGTGTCCAAAGATGTGCAGGTTAGGTGGATTGGCCGTGCTAAATTGTCCCTTAGTGTCCAAAGATGTGCAGGTTAGGTGGATTGGCCGTGCTAAATTGTCCCTTAGTGACCAAAGATGTGCAGGTTAGGTGGATTGGCCGTGCTAAATTGTCCCTTAGTGTCCAAAGATGTGCAGGTTAGGTGGATTGGCCGTGCTAAATTGTCCCTTAGTGTCCAAAGATGTGCAGGTTAGGTGGATTGGCCGTGCTAAATTGTCCCTTAGTGTCCAAAGATGTGCAGGTTAGGTGGATTGGCCGTGTTAAATTGTCCCTTAGTGTCCAAAGATGTGCAGGTTAGGTGGATTGGCCGTGTTAAATTGTCCCTTAGTGTCCAAAGATGTGCAGGTTAGGTGGATTGGCCGTGCTAAATTGCCCCTTAGTGTCCAAAGATGTGCAGGTTAGGTGGATTGGCCGTGCTAAATTGTCCCTTAGTGTCCAAAGATGTGCAGGTTAGGTGGATTGACCGTGCTAAATTGTCCCTTAGTGTCCAAAGATGTGCAGGTTAGGTGGATTGGCCGTGCTAAATTGTCCCTTAGTGTCCAAAGATGTGCAGGTTAGGTGGATTGGCCGTGCTAAATTGTCCCTTAGTATCCAAAGATGTGCAGGTTAGGTGGATTGGCCGTGTTAAATTGTCCCTTAGTGTCCAAAGATGTGCGGGTTAGGTGGATTGGCCGTGCTAAATTGTCCCTTCATGTCCAAAGATGTGCGGGTTAGGTGGATTGGCCGTGCTAAATTGCCCCTTAGTGTCCAAAGATGTGCAGGTTAGGTGGATTGACCGTGCTAAATTGTCCCTTAGTGTCCAAAGATGTGCAGGTTAGGTGGATTGGCCGCGCTAAATTGTCCCTTAGTGTCCAAAGATGTGCAGGTTAGGTGGATTGGCCGCGCTAAATTGTCCCTTAGTGTCCAAAGATGTGCAGGTTAGGTGGATTGGCCGTGCTAAATTGTCCCTTAGTGTCCAAAGATGTGCAGGTTAGGTGGATTGGCCGCGCTAAATTGTCCCTTAGTGTCCAAAGATGTGCAGGTTAGGTGGATTGGCCGCGCTAAATTGTCCCTTAGTGTCCAAAGATGTGCAGGTTAGGTGGATTGGCCGTGCTAAATTGTCCCTTAGTGTCCAAAGATGTGCAGGTTAGGTGGATTGGCCGCGCTAAATTGTCCCTTAGTGTCCAAAGATGTGCAGGTTAGGTGGATTGGCCGCGCTAAATTGTCCCTTAGTGTCCAAAGATGTGCAGGTTAGGTGGATTGGCCGTGTTAAATTGTCCCTTAGTGTCCAAAGATGTGCAGGTTAGGTGGATTGGCCGTGCTAAATTGCCCCTTAGTGTCCAAAGATGTGCAGGTTAGGTGGATTGGCCGTGCTAAATTGTCCCTTAGTGTCCAAAGATGTGCAGGTTAGGTGGATTGACCGTGCTAAATTGTCCCTTAGTGTCCAAAGATGTGCAGGTTAGGTGGATTGGCCGTGCTAAATTGTCCCTTAGTGTCCAAAGATGTGCAGGTTAGGTGGATTGGCCGTGCTAAATTGTCCCTTAGTGTCCAAAGATGTGCAGGTTAGGTGGATTGGCCGTGTTAAATTGTCCCTTAGTGTCCAAAGATGTGCGGGTTAGGTGGATTGGCCGTGCTAAATTGTCCCTTCATGTCCAAAGATGTGCGGGTTAGGTGGATTGGCCGTGCTAAATTGCCCCTTAGTGTCCAAAGATGTGCAGGTTAGGTGGATTGGCCGTGCTAAATTGCCCCTTAGTGTCAAAGATGTGCAGGTTAGGTGGATTGGCCGTGCTAAATTGTCACTTAGTATCCAAAGATGTGCAGGTTAGGTGGATTGGCCGTGCTAAATTGGCCCTTAGTGTCCAAAGATGTGCAGGTTAGGTGGATTGGCTGTGCTAAATTGTCCCTTAGTGTCCAAAGATGTGCAGGTTAGGTGGATTGGCCGTGCTAAATTGCCCCTTAGTGTCCAAAGATGTGCAGGTTAGGTGGATTGGCCGTGCTAAATTGTCCCTTAGTGTCAAAGATGTGCAGGTTAGGTGGATTGGCCGTGCTAAATTGCCCCTTAGTGTCAAAGATGTGCAGGTTAGGTGGATTGGCCGTGCTAAATTGTCCCTTAGTGTCCAAAGATGTGCAGGTTAGGTGGATTGGCCGTGCTAAATTGTCCCTTAGTGTCCAAAGATGTGCAGGTTAGGTGGATTGGCCGTGCTAAATTGTCCCTTAGTGTCAAAGATGTGCAGGTTAGGTGGATTGGCCGTGCTAAATTGTCCCTTAGTGTCAAAGATGTGCAGGTTAGGTGGATTGGCCGTGCAAAATTGCCCCTTAGTGTCCAAAGATGTGCAGGTTAGGTGGATTGGCCGTGCTAAATTGCCCCTTAGTGTCCAAAGATGTGCAGGTTAGGTGGATTGGCCGTGCTAAATTGTCCCTTAGTGTCCAAAGATGTACAGGTTGGGTGGATTGGCCGTGCTAAATTACCCCTTAGTGTCCAAAGATGTGCAGGTTAGGTGGATTGGCCGTGCTAAATTGCCCCTTAGTGTCAAAGATGTGCAGGTTAGGTGGATTGGCCGTGCTAAATTGTCACTTAGTATCCAAAGATGTGCAGGTTAGGTGGATTGGCCGTGCTAAATTGGCCCTTAGTGTCCAAAGATGTGCAGGTTAGGTGGATTGGCCGTGTTAAATTGCCCCTTAGTATCCAAAGATGTGCAGGTTAGATGGATTGGCCGTGATAAATTGTCCCTTCGTGTCCAAAGATGTGCAGGTTAGGTGGATTGGCCGTGCTAAATTGTCCCTTAGTGTCCAAAGATGTGCAGGTTAGGTGGATTGGCCGTGCTAAATTGTCCCTTAGTGACCAAAGATGTGCAGGTTAGGTGGATTGGCCGTGCTAAATTGTCCCTTAGTGTCCAAAGATGTGCAGGTTAGGTGGATTGGCCGTGCTAAATTGTCCCTTAGTGTCCAAAGATGTGCAGGTTAGGTGGATTGGCCGTGCTAAATTGTCCCTTAGTGTCCAAAGATGTGCAGGTTAGGTGGATTGGCCGTGTTAAATTGTCCCTTAGTGTCCAAAGATGTGCAGGTTAGGTGGATTGGCCGTGTTAAATTGTCCCTTAGTGTCCAAAGATGTGCAGGTTAGGTGGATTGGCCGTGCTAAATTGCCCCTTAGTGTCCAAAGATGTGCAGGTTAGGTGGATTGGCCGTGCTAAATTGTCCCTTAGTGTCCAAAGATGTGCAGGTTAGGTGGATTGACCGTGCTAAATTGTCCCTTAGTGTCCAAAGATGTGCAGGTTAGGTGGATTGGCCGTGCTAAATTGTCCCTTAGTGTCCAAAGATGTGCAGGTTAGGTGGATTGGCCGTGCTAAATTGTCCCTTAGTGTCCAAAGATGTGCAGGTTAGGTGGATTGGCCGTGTTAAATTGTCCCTTAGTGTCCAAAGATGTGCGGGTTAGGTGGATTGGCCGTGCTAAATTGTCCCTTCATGTCCAAAGATGTGCGGGTTAGGTGGATTGGCCGTGCTAAATTGCCCCTTAGTGTCCAAAGATGTGCAGGTTAGGTGGATTGACCGTGCTAAATTGTCCCTTAGTGTCCAAAGATGTGCAGGTTAGGTGGATTGGCCGCGCTAAATTGTCCCTTAGTGTCCAAAGATGTGCAGGTTAGGTGGATTGGCCGCGCTAAATTGTCCCTTAGTGTCCAAAGATGTGCAGGTTAGGTGGATTGGCCGTGCTAAATTGTCCCTTAGTGTCCAAAGATGTGCAGGTTAGGTGGATTGGCCGCGCTAAATTGTCCCTTAGTGTCCAAAGATGTGCAGGTTAGGTGGATTGGCCGCGCTAAATTGTCCCTTAGTGTCCAAAGATGTGCAGGTTAGGTGGATTGGCCGTGCTAAATTGTCCCTTAGTGTCCAAAGATGTGCAGGTTAGGTGGATTGGCCGCGCTAAATTGTCCCTTAGTGTCCAAAGATGTGCAGGTTAGGTGGATTGGCCGCGCTAAATTGTCCCTTAGTGTCCAAAGATGTGCAGGTTAGGTGGATTGGCCGCGCTAAATTGTCCCTTAGTGTCCAAAGATGTGCAGGTTAGGTGGATTGGCCGTGCTAAATTGTCCCTTAGTGTCCAAAGATGTGCATGTTAGGTGGATTGGCCGCGCTAAATTGTCCCTTAGTGTCCAAAGATGGGCAGGGAAGTGGGTCGGCCCGCTCATCGAAAATGATTCTCCTCGCCTGTCCATCGTTGCTCTTCCCAATCGATGACTCCGGACCCTCTCGATCTTCATCCATCCATCCCCCTGCTCCGTCCGGACCCCCCCCCCCTTCTCGTCTCCAAGGAAAACAGTCCCAATACCTCGGATCCGTCCACGGAGCTGCGATCATACCCCCGAATCTTTCTGGTGCCCTCTCTAATGCCTTCACGCCCTCCGTGGGTTAGCCGTGGAGCAAGGGCAGCTCGACAGGTTGGCGCGGCGGGTTAGCGCCGCTGCCTCGCGGCGCCAGGGTCCCAGGTTCGATTCCCGGCTTGGGTCACTGTCTGTGCGGAGTCTGCACATCCTCCCCGTGTCTGCGTGGGTTTCCTCCGGGTGCTCCGGTTTCCTCCCACAGTCCAAAGGTGTGCAGGTTAGGTGGGGTTACGGGGATAGGATATGGAGGGGGGGGGGTGCACTTTCAGAGCATTGGTGCAGATTCGATGTCCTCCTTCTGCACAGGGAAGGAGGTGGTTCTATAATTCTCTCACCACCCGTTCTCACTCCAATGTTCGGTTGATGTTCACTGCATATCCATTGCTGGCCTCAATATTTAGTTATTTTCCTTCAATGCCCCTTGCCTCTCCCATCCTGGCAGAGGACGAGGCCAGTCATAGCCCAGAGGCTGGGAATCCTGCGGAGAGAAGCTCACCTCCTGCCGCCACCCCCCCCCCCCCCCCCCCCCACCCCCCGCCCCCCCACACCCCCAAAGCCTGCCCACCATCGACAAGGACACAAGTCAGGAGTGCGATGGGAGACTCTCCACTCGCCTGGATGAGCGCGGCTCCCAACGACACTCGAGAAGCTCGACACCATCCAGGACAAAGCAGCCCCGCTCGATCGACCCGCTAACCGCCGACATTCACTCCCCCCACCCCCCCCACCCCCCGATGCACAGCGACAGCCGTGTGCACCGTCCACAAGACGCACCACGGCGACTCGCCTTCGACAGCACCTTCCAAACCCGCCATCTCTACCGTCTAGAAGGACGAGGGGGGGCAGCAGACACACGGGGAACACCCCCCCCCCCCCCCCACCTGCAAGTTCCCCCTCCGAGCCGCTCGCCATCCCGACTCGGGAATATATCAGCCGTCCCTTCACTCGTGGCCGGGGTCAGAATCCCGGAACACCCTTTCTAACAGCGCCAAACTCTTCCTCCCCCATGTCCCCCCTCCCCGCCAAGTTGACGTGTTAACCCCCCGCCTTGTGGAGATTTCAGGAATCCACCCCACTCGCCACCCTCGCACTTGGCGGGATGTACGGATGGAGGATGTGGGATGGAGACCATCAGGAATAAAGGAGTAGGAGGGTAATTGTTAGGAAGATGAATGCGGCGATCTCGGGTTTTATATGGACCGGAAGAGCCCCGAGGGCGAAGAAGGTCCTTCTTGAGCCGGGGCGCGGGGAGGGGGGGGGGCTTGGCCCTTCTGAACTTTATTAATTACTACTGGGCGGCTAATATATCGGTGGTTAGGAAGCGGGTAGTGGGGGAGGGGTCGGTGTGGGAGCGAGTGGAGGCGGCAAGGGCACGGGTCTGAAGGCTTTGTCAACGGCACCTCTGCCGTTCTCGCCGGCCCGGCACTCCACTAGCCCAGTGGTAGTGGCGACCCTGAGAGTGCGGGGGCAATGGAGGCAGCACAGGAGACTGGAGGGGGCGTCGGTGTGGTCACCGGTCTGTGACGATCACCGATTCGCCCCGGCGGGGCTGGACGGGGGGCTTTAGGAGGTGGCAGCTGGCAGGGATTGAGAGATTTGGGGACCTCTTCATTGAGGAGGGCTTCCCGAGCCTGGAGGGGCGAGGGGAGGAGTTTGGGTTACTCAGTGGGAAAGGATTCCTGCAGGTACGGGATTTTGCCCGGAGGCAGGTCCCGAGCTTCCCTCGCCTCCCACTAAGGGGGCTAAGGTGATGTCGAAACCAGGGGGAGGGGAGGGGCTCGGAGATATATAAGGAACTGATGGAGGAGCGGGAAGGGGTCCCAATCGGGGAGGTGAAGAGGAAGTGGGAGGACGAGTTGGGAGGGGAGTTGGAGGCCGGGTTATGGGAGACGGCCTTGAGGAGAGTCGGTGCTTCCTCGTCGTGTGTCAGGCTCGGCCTGATCCAGTTCAAGGTGGGCCACACGGCTCATTGACGGTGGCCCGGAAGAGCAGGTTGTTTGAGTAGGCGGAGGACGGGTGTGGGGGAGGTCCCGCGCACCATGTACACATGTTTTGGGCGTGTCCGAGGCTGAGGGGATTCTGGCAGGGATTTGCGGACGTTATGTCAGAGGTCCTGGAAGGGAGGGTGACTCCGAGTCCAGAGGTGGCAACATTTGGAGTGTCGGAAGATCTGGGAGCCCGGCAGGGGGGGCGGGGGGGGGGGGGAAAGAGAGGGCCGACGTTCTGGCCTTTGCCTCCCTGGTGGCCCGGAGACGGATTTTGCCGGGATGGAGGGACCCGGAGCCTCCAAAGTCGGAGGGGGGGGGGTTCGGGTCAGCAACGTGACAGGGTTTCTCAAGCTAGAGAAGATTACGTTCGCCGCAAGGGGATCGTTACAGGGGTTCGCTCGGAGGTGGCAGCCGTCCATCGATTTCTTCAAGGGCAACTGACCGTCAACCGGGGGGGGGGGGGGGGGGGGGGGGGCGGAGCCTCCAAAACCCTCTGAGGGGGTGGAGAATCACCAAGGCTCACAACCCTTTGTGTGAAGAAGTATCTCCTCAGCTCGGTCCAAAATGGCCGACTCCCCCTCCTCCACCACCCAAACCCCCCCCCCCTCCCCCTCACCGTGTTTTAGCCCCCCCCCCCCCCCCCCCCCCCCCCGACCGGCGGGAACAATCTCTCAGCGCCCACCCCCATCGAACCCCCTTTTAGAACCTCGTGGGTCTCAATCGAATGGCCTCCCATTCGTGTAAACTCCGGAGACTATCAGCCCAATCTTCGCAGCCTCTCACACTCAGCCCAGCGACCAATCGAGCGAACCTCCGCTCTTCCGCCTCCAGTACAAGTAAATCCTTCATGCTTTTTGATGTGCCGTCGATGAACACGCGACGAGCGGTGAGCGTAACTGAGGCTTTAGTAAAGTAAACAGAAAGCCTCCTGGCCTCTGATCCCGAACTGGGGCAGGGGCAGAGACCAGCCACCTTTATACCGGGCCCGAGGGGAGGCGGAGCCATCAGGCAGTGGTTTACCACATTACATGTAATACAGTCGCAGCTTACCACAATACACATGTTATACACTACAGTGGTTTACCACACTTTGTTTTAATGTATTTTATTACAAACATGTATCAAAACAGGTTACAGCTCACAAACGCCCCGGGAAACATACTTCCCAACAAGCAACTATATAGTCTGTACAAATTTGTCCTCTTTTTCACCCCCCCCCCCCCCCAACCCCTGCGACAAACTGCCCCTCAAATACGGTCACAAACATCGCCCACCCTTCCTGAAACACCCCCCTGCTGAGCCCCTTAACTCACACGTTATCTTCTCTAACCGCAGGAAGTCGTACAGGTCACCCAACCAAGCCGCTACGCCCCCCCCCCACCCTCCCGCCGGTGGCGATGCCGACCGCCACTCCAGTGAAATTCGCCGCTGTGCAATCAGAGAGGCCAAGGCCACGACATCGGCCTTCCTCCTCTCCGTGAGCTCCGGCTTCTCTGAGACCCCGAATATCGCCACCAAAGGGTCCACCTTCTCCTCCACTATCCTGGCGAAGACCGCGAACACTCCCCGCCCAGAATCTTCCCAATTTTTCACAACCCAAAACATGTGCGCGCAAATTCGCTGGCCCCGCCCACACCTCTCCCACTCATCTGCTACCCCCCTGAAAGAACCCACTCATTCTCGCCCGAGTCATACACACCCTGTGCACCACCGTAAACTGTATCAGGCTCATCCTTGCACAAGAGGAGGTCCCGTTTACCCTTCGCAGTGCCTCACTCCATACTCCCCAATTGACCTCCATTCCCAACTCCGCTTCCCATTTCTCCTTGATCTTCACCACCCCGCTCGCCTCCCTGATCCCCCACCCATTTATGTATATATCCCCAATTCTTCCCTCCCCTTCCACATCCGGAAGCAGCAGTCGCTCCAGCGGGATGGATCCCAGCAACCGAGGGAAAAAATCCTTCATGCTTCACAAATCTACTAGAATTCTTTGAAGATGTAACTAGTAGAGTTAACCAGGGAGAACCGGTGGATGTGGTTTATTTAGACCTTCAGAAGGCTTTCGACAAAGTCTCACAGAGCAGATTACTATGTAAAGTTAAAGCGCATGAGATTATGGGTAGTGTCTTGAGATGGATAAAAGCTGGTTTGCAGAGCGGAAGCAAAAAGTTGGAATAAATGTTTTCTTATCGATTCATAGGCAGTGACTGGGGTACCACGGGGATCTATGCTAGGACCCCAACTGTTCACATTATATATTGATGATTTGGACGAGGGAACTAAACGTATTATTCCAAATTTGCAATTGAAACAAATTTGGGTGGGAGGGTGAGCTGTGAGGAGGCTGCAGAGATGCTTCAGCGGGATTTGGACAGGCTGAGTGAGTGGGCAAACGCACGGCAGATGCAGTTTAATGTGGATAAATGTGAGGTATCCGCTTCGGTGGCAAAAATAGGAAGGCAGATTATGATTTGAATGGGTGTAAATTGAGAGAGGCCGGATACTCAGCGAGACCTTGGTGTCCTCGTGCATCAGTTGCTAAAAGTAAGCACGCAGGTACAGCAGGCGGTAAAGAAGGCAAATGGTATGTTGGCCTTCATAGCGAGAGGATTTGAGTATCGGAATAGGATATGTTTTACTGCAATTGTACAGGGCATTGGTGAGGCCACACCTGGGGTATTGTGGGCTGCTGTGGTCTCCTTATCTGAGCGAGGATGTTCTTGCTGTGGAAGGAGTGCAGCGAAGGTTTACAAGACTGATTCCTGGGACGGCGGGACTGTCATATGAGGAGAGGTTGGTTAGGATTATATTTAGAGGAGTTTAGAAGATTGAGAGGGGATCTCATAGAAATGTATAAAATTCTAACAGGATTAGACAGGGTAGATTCAGAAAGAATGTTCCCGATGGTGGGGGAGTCCAGAACTAGAGGTCATAGTTTGAGGATAAGGGGTAAACTTTTTAGGATTGAGGTGAGGAGAAATTTCTTCATCCAGAGAGCGGTGAATCTGTGGAATTCGCTACCGCAGAAAGTAGTTGAGGCCAAAAACGTTGTGGAATTTCAGGAACACTGGGGCTGGTTTAGCACACTGGGCTAAATAGCCGGCTTTGAAAGCAGACCAAGGCAGGCCAGCAGCACGGTACAATTCCCGTACCAGCCTCCCCGAACAGGCGCCGGAATGTGGCGACTAGGGGCTTTTCACAGTAACTTCATTTGAAGCCCACTTGTGACAATAAGCGATTTTCATTTTCATTTCATTATTAGATACAGCTCTTGGAGCTGATGGGATCGAGGGATATGGGGGGAGGCAGGATCAGGGTATTGAACTCGATGATCAGCCATGATTGAACGGCGGAGCAGGCTCGAAGGGCCGGATAGCCTCGTCCCGATGGATTACAATGTTGACAAATGTTAGGTTATCCATTTTGGTCGGACTAACAGCAAAAGGGATTATTATTTGAATGATAAAATATTAAAACATGCCGCTGTGCAGAGAGACCTGGGTGTGCTAGTGCATGAGTCGCAAAAAGTTGGTTTACAGGTGCAGCAGGTGATTAAGAAGGCGAATGGAGTTTTGTCCTTCGTTGCTAGAGGGATGGAGTTTAAGACTAGGGAGGTTATGCTGCAATTGTATAAGGTGTTAGTGAGGCCACACCTGGAGTATTGTGTTCAGTTTTGGTCTCCTTACCTGAGAAAGGACATACTGGCGCTGGAGGGTGTGCAGAGGAGATTCACTAGGTTAATCCCAGAGCTGAAGAGGTTGGATTACGAGGAGAGGTTGAGTAGACTGGGACTGTACTCGTTGGAATTTAGAAGGATGCGGGGGGGGGGGATCTTATAGAAACATGTAAAATTAAGAAGGGAATAGATAGGATACTTTGCGGGCAGGTTGTTTCCACTGGCGGGTGAAAGCAGAACTAGGGGGCATTAATGTATCCATTTCCACAACCACCCCTGGCAACGCGTTCCAGACACTCACCACCCTCTGCGTAAAAAACCTGCCTCGCACATCTCTAAACCTTGCCCCACTGACCTTAAACCTATGTCCCCTGGTGACTGACACCCCCCCCCCCCCCCACCACCCTGGGAAAGAGTGCCTGCCCATCCACTCTATCCATGCCCCTCATAATCTTGTAGACCTCTATCAGGTCGCCCCTCAACCTCCGTCGTTCTAATGAAAACAGTCCGAGTCTATTCAGCCTCTCCGCATCGCTCTCACCCTCCAGACCAGGCAACATCCTGGTAAACCTCCTCTGCACCCTCTCCAAAGCCTCCACTTCCTTCTGGTAGTGTGGCGACCAGAATTGTGCGCAATATTCCGAGTGCGGCCTAACCGAGGTTCTGTACAACTGCAGCCTGACTTGTCAGTTTTTTATACTCGATGCCCCGTCCAATGAAGGCGAGCATTCCGTCTGCTTCCTTGACCACCTTGTCCACTTGTGTTGCCACTTTCAAAGATCTGTGGACCTGCACGCCCAGGTCTCTCTGACTTTCTATATTCCTCAGAGTTTTGCCATATACGGAATATTTCCCCCTCTATGTTAGACCCCCCCAAAATGCATTACCTCACATTTATAGAATTATCATACAATGTACAGGCAGAAGGAGGGCCATTCAGCCCATCGAGTCTGCACCGGCTCTTACAAAGAGCACCCTACTGAAGCCCACGTATCTACCCGAACCCCGTAACCCAGTAACCCCCACTTAACATTTTTTGGACACTAAGGGACAATTTAGCACGGCCAATCCACCTAAACTGTACATCTTTGGACACTAAGGGACAATTTAGCGCGGCCAATCCACCTAACCTGCACATCTTTGGACACTAAGGCACAATTTAGCACGGCCAATCCACCTAACCTGCACATCTTTGGACACTAAGGGACAATTTAGCACGGCCAATCCACCTAACCCGCACATCTTTGGACACTAAGGGACAATTTAGCACGGCCAATCCACCTAACCTGCATATCTTTGGACACTAAGGGACAATTTAGCACGGCCAATCCACCTAACCCGCACATCTTTGGACACTAAGGGGCAATTTATCACGGCCAATCCAACTAACCCGCACATCTTTGGACACTAAGGCACAATTTAGCACGGCCAATCCACCTAACCTGCACATCTTTGGACACTAAGGGACAATTTAGCATGGCCAATCCACCTAACCTGCACATCTTTGGACACTAAGGGACAATTTAGCACGGCCAATCCACCTAACTTGCACCTCTTTGGACACTAAGGGACAATTTAGCACGGCGAATCCACCTAACCTGCACATCTTTGGACAGTAAGGGACAATTTAGCACAGCCAATCCACCTAACCTGTACATCTTTGGACACTAAGGGACAATTTAGCACGGCCAATCCACCTAACCTGTACATCTTTGGACACTAAGGGACAATTTAGCACGGCCAATCCACATAACCCTGCACAACTTTGGACAGTAAGGTACAATTTAGCACAGCCAATCCACCTAACCTGTACATCTTTGGACACTAAGGGACAATTTAGCGCGGCCAATCCACCTGACCTGCACATCTTTGGGCACAAAGGGACAATTTAGCACAGCCAATCCACCTAACCTGTACATCTTTGGACACTAAGTGACAATTTAGCACGGCCAATCCACCTAACCTGCACATCTTTGGACGCTAAGGGACAATTTAGCGCGGCCAATCCACCTAACCTGCACATCTTTGGACACAAAGGGACAATTTAGCACAGCCAATCCACCTAACCTGCACATCTTTGGACAGTAAGGGACAATTTGCACAGCCAATCCACCTAACCTGCACATCTTTGGACACGAAGGGACAATTTACCACGGCCAATGCACCTAACCTGCACATCCTTTGGACACTAAGGGACAATGTAGCACGGCCAATCCACCTAACCTGCACATCTTTGGACACTAAGAGACAATTTAGCACGGCCAATTCACCTAACCTGCACATCTTTGGACACTAAGAGACAATTTAGCACGGCCAATTCACCTAACCTGCACATCTTTGGACACTAAGGGACAATTTAGCACGGCCAATCCACCTAACCTGCACATCTTTGGACACTGAGGGACAATTTAGCACGGCCAATCCACCTAACCTGCACATCTTTGGACACTAAGGGACAATTTAGCACGGCCAATCCACCTAACCACATCTTTGGACACTAAGGGACAATTTAGCACAACCAAATCCACCTAACCTGCACATCTTTGGACACTAAGGGGCAATGTAGCACGGCCATTCCACCCAACCTGCACATCTTTGGGACACTAAGGGACAATTTAGCACGGCCAATCCACCTAACCTGCACATCTTTGGACACTAAGAGACAATTTAGCACGGCCAATTCACCTAACCTGCACATCTTTGGACACTAAGAGACAATTTAGCACGGCCAATTCACCTAACCTGCACATCTTTGGACACTAAGGGACAATTTAGCACGGCCAATCCACCTAACCACATCTTTGGACACTAAGGGACAATTTAGCACAACCAATCCACCTAACCTGTACATCTTTGGACACTAAGGGGCAATGTAGCACGGCCATTCCACCCAACCTGCACATCTTTGGACACTAAGGGACAATTTAGCACGGCTAATCCATCTAACCTGCACATCTTTGGACACTAAGGGACAATTTAGCACGGCCAATCCACCTAACCTGCACATCTTTGGACACTAAGGACAATTTAGCACGGCCAATCCACCTAACCTGCAAATCTTTGGACACTAAGGGACAATTTAGCACGGCCAATCCACCTAACCTGCACATCTTTGGACACTAAGGGACAATTTATCACGGCCAATCCACCTAACCTGCACATCTTTGGACTCTAAGGGACAATTTAATACGGCCAATCCACCGAACCTGCACATCTTTGGACACTAAGGGACAATTTAGCACGGCCAATCCACCGAACCTGCACATCTTTGGACACTAAGAGACAATTTAGCATGGCCAATGCACCTAACCACATCTTTGGGACTGTGGGAGGAAACCGGAGCACCCGGAGGAAACCCACGCAGACACGGGGAGAACGTGCAGACTCCACACAGACAGTGACCCAGCGGGGAATCGAACCTGGGACCCTGGCGCTGTGAAGCAACTGTGCTAACCACTGTGCCACTGTGCTGTCCGGGTTAAACCCCATTTGCCATTCTATAATCGAATAAATCTGAGGTATCAAACTTCGTCACCCCTGCCCAACTGGAGCAAGATTTTCTTATTCGTCCACTCGGACCCCCCCTCGCAATGAAGGCCAACACGCCATTTGTGCCCACCCATCTGACGTCTCGCAGCTCGCTAAACCTCCGTGCTAGCTTTGCGGTGTCCCTTTGCGCCGGCACTTCCGAAGGGCGGCCCCCGGCGGGGGGGGGTGGGGCGAACGAGCCCCCACCTTGACCCTCACCTTGTGTTTTTTTCAAACCTGCAGCTAACCCGTCGAGGAAGTCCCGCTCCGAAGTGCGACGGAGACGACACAGCAACGAAGGTCATTGGAGTGGAGTCTCGGACGCAGCCGGCCTGCATTTCCATAGCGCCTTTCACCGCCCTCTTCACCCGCCAATGATATTCCTTGGATATGTAGCGACAAAGTCAGCTGATCGGGAAGCAACGGGCAGGTAGATACCTGGAGGTAGGCCCTGCTTCAACCTCCTCCCCAATCCGGAATCTCTACCCAGAGTTTCCCCCCCTTGCTGGAGCCGCCAACATGGAAGCCAAGTTCAGCTGGCCTTTCCGGGGAACCAGGTCAGCCTCTTGGAATCTGGGGACACGTCAAAAGCCATCAAGAATTCCGAGGCCATGGCGGCCAAGGGGAAGCCCTCCAGCCGGGCCAAAGAGGAGCAGCGGAAAGCTCGGAGCTTCTCCGTGTTCTCCGGGAAGTCCGGAGCCGGGGGGGGACCGGGCGGCGGGATCGGCCCGCGGAAGCTCAGCCTCCACGAGGGCGGGGAGCCGCAGCCTGGCGGCCATCGCCGCTCTCAAGCCTGGGGGCCACCCAGTTCTGGAAGACCGCGGAGTCCGGGCGGCCACAAGGGCGGGGGGAGGGGCCGGGCCGGGCGACGCCAAGCCCGGGGGAACGGCCGGCGCCCTGGAGAGCATCAGGAGGAGGTGCGAGGGCCTGGTGAGCCACCGCAAGGGCGAGGTGGACGGGAGCGGCGGGGCGGGGGGCGCCGCGGCCACGCGCCATGACGACGGGGGCGGCTCCGGGGCGGCCTTCGTCCGTCCTGCAGAAGATCCACTCGTTCGAGCAGATCGTCAGGCAGCGCTGCGCCAGGAAGGGCTCCCAGCAGGAGGTGGCCACCAAAATGCCCGCTGGAAACTCCGACTCGGGCAATGGGGCAGACAGGCGGGAGCAACGGGCGCAAGAGCAGGTCGAAATCTGCCCCGTTGGTACCTCACGTGGGACTGGCTCAAAGGGCGTGGAGGGGGCCAAGGGACGTTTGAAGACGATTGGCTTCCAGTGGAGGCCTCAGAGCCTTCAGGAGATCAACAGGCCCCAAAGTCATTCGGAGGGCAAGGTCCTGAAATTGAGGACGCTCGCGTTGACCATTCGATGGACCCACTGGGTGGGACGCGCAAATCTGCGAAGGCAGCCAGGAACGACGTTGCGACGGATCTGGAGATGGTCAAACGGGCGGCAGGCGCGTCTGAGGTCTCGGAGATTCAGTGCCCGCTGGCCGCATCGCGTGGGGCCCGGGATTCGCCCAAAGGCCCGAGAGGGGGTCCCACCTTGGGGCGAGGGGAGGAGGTAGATCCCAACGAGACAGCGGAAGGCCTTCCTGCCGCAGGGGGCAAAGGTCAGCCCACGGTTTCGTCAGATCCCGAGAGGTCACTTGGTCGCCCCCCCGGGAGTGGCGGCTGCTCGAAGCCTTCCGTCGCCGCTCGGCCTGCCGCCAGAGGCCGAGGACGGGGCCGGGCCTAGCGACGCTGAAGAGGCCGACGATGAGGACGACAGGAAGTGCCTCGGGTTCCTAGGGCGGTCGCTACTGAGGGGACAGCCCGGCACCTCCAGCCCGTACGACAGCTGGTCTGAACTGGGCAGCCTTTCGGACAAGGCCTCACTCTTCCCTGGCATCAAGTCCGATGACGAGTGCTCGCTGTCTGACGAGTCGGTGATGACAACTCACAGTGACATAGGCCAGTTGGACAAGAGTTACTCCATAAGGTAAGATTCCACACACGCGACCGACCCCAAACCTTACTGAGGGGCAAAATGGTTCTCGGTCAACCCTGAGACAAACCTTTGACCTTAAGTCCACAAGAGGCCCGCATTCCCCATCCAAACCGACACCAACACAACAAAATCCGAGCACTTCCATTTACCGTTGCGCGATCAATCCCAAATCTTTGGGTTCATCCACCTTGAAAGTCCTGGTACAGGGAAATTTGGCAATAGCCTCATTTCTAACTGGTCCCGCTCCCCTCCCTGTGCCAGTATCAATGTCGGAGGGTGAGTACTGAGGGAGAGCCGCGCTGTCGGAGGGTCAGTGCTGAGGGTGCGCTGCACTGTGGGAGGGTCAGTACTGAGGGAGCGCCGCACTGTGGGAGGGTCAGTACTGAGGGAATGCCGCACTGTGGGAGGGTCAGTACTGAGGGAGCACTGCACTGTGGGAGGGTCAGTACTGAGGGAGAGCCGCACTATGGGAGGGTCAGTACTGAGGGAGTGCCGCACTATGGGAGGGTCAGTACTGACGGGAATGGCCGCACTGTGGGAGGGTCAGTACTGAGGGAGAGCCGCACTATGGGAGGGTCAGTACTGAGGGAGAGCCGCGCTGTCAAAGGGTCAGCACTGAGGGAGCGCCGCACTGTGAGAGGGTCAGTACTGAGGGAGTGCCGCACTGTGGGAGGGTCAGTACTGAGGGAGCGCCGCACTGTGGGAGGGTCAGTACCGAGGGAGCGCCGCACTGTGGGAGGGTCAGTACTGAGGGAGTGCCACACTGTCGGAGGGTCAGTACTGAGGGAGTGTCGCACTGTGGGAGGGTCAGTACTGAGGGAGCGCCGCACTGTGGGAGGGTCAGTACTGAGGGAGCGCCGCACTGTCCGAGGGTCAGTACTGAGGGAGTGCCACACTGTCGGAGGGTCAGTACTGAGGGAGTGTCGCACTGTGGGAGGGTCAGTACTGAGGGAGCGCCGCACTGTGGGAGGGTCAGTACTGAGGGAGCGCTGCACTGTGGGAGGGTCAGTAGTGAGGGAGCGCCGCACTATGGGAGGGTCAGTACTGAGGGAGCGCCGCGCTGTGGGAGGGTCAGTACTGAGGGAGTGCCGCACTGTGGGAGGGTCAGTACTGAGGGAGCGCCGCACTGTGGGAGGGTCAGTACCGAGGGAGCGCCGCACTGTGGGAGGGTCAGTACTGAGGGAGTGCCGCACTGTGGGAGGGTCAGTACTGAGGGAGCGCCGCACTGTCGGAGGGTGAGTACTGAGGGAGAGCCGCGCTGTCGGAGGGTCAGCACTGAGGGAGCGCCGCACTGTGGGAGGGTCAGTGCTGAGGGAATGCCGCACTGTCAGAGGGTCAGTACTGAGGGAGTGCCGCACTGTGGGAGGGTCAGT
Organism: Scyliorhinus torazame; assembly: GCF_047496885.1. Taxonomy (NCBI): domain Eukaryota; kingdom Metazoa; phylum Chordata; class Chondrichthyes; order Carcharhiniformes; family Scyliorhinidae; genus Scyliorhinus; species Scyliorhinus torazame. Next base: position 30,699,462 of record NC_092732.1, on the reverse strand, counting down.
GCTGAGGGAATGCCGCACTGTGGGAGGGTCAGTACTGAGGGAGAGCCGCACTATGGGAGGGTCAGTACTGAGGGAGAGCCGCGCTGTCAAAGGGTCAGCACTGAGGGAGCGCCGCACTGTGAGAGGGTCAGTACTGAGGGAGTGCCACACTGTCGGAGGGTCAGTACTGAGGGAGTGTCGCACTGTGGGAGGGTCAGTACTGAGGGAGCGCCGCACTGTGGGAGGGTCAGTACTGAGGGAGCGCCGCACTGTCAGAGGGTCAGTACTGAGGGAGTGCCACACTGTCGGAGGGTCAGTACTGAGGGAGTGTCGCACTGTGGGAGGGTCAGTACTGAGGGAGCGCCGCACTGTGGGAGGGTCAGTACTGAGGGAGCGCTGCACTGTGGGAGGGTCAGTAGTGAGGGAGCGCCGCACTATGGGAGGGTCAGTACTGAGGGAGCGCCGCGCTGTGGGAGGGTCAGTACTGAGGGAGCGCCGCACTGTGGGAGGGTCAGTACTGAGGGAGTGCCGCACTGTGGGAGGGTCAGTACTGAGGGAGCGCCGCACTGTGGGAGGGTCAGTACTGAGGGAGCGCCGCGCTGTCGGAGGGTCAGTACTGAGGGAGCGCCGCACTGTGGGAGGGTCAGTACTGAGGGAACGCCGCACTGTCGGAGGGTCAGTGCTGAGGGAGCGCCGCACTGTGGGAGGGTCAGTACTGAGGGGAGCGCTGCACTGTGGGAGGGTCAGTGCTGAGGGAGCGCCGCACTGTCGGAGGGTCAGTACTGAGGGAGTGCGCACTGTGGGAGGGTCAGTACTGAGGGAACGCCGCACTGTCGGAGGGTCAGTGCTGAGGGAGCGCCACACTGTCGGAGGGTCAGTACTGAGGGAGCGCCGCACTGTGGGAGGGTCAGTGCTGAGGGAGCGCCGCACTGTGGGAGGGTCAGTGCTGAGGGAGTGCCGCACTGTCGGAGGGTCAGTACTGAGGGAGCGCCGCACTATGGGAGGGTCAGTGCTGAGGAGCGCCGCACTGTCGGAGGGTCAGTACTGAGGGAGCACCGCACTGTGGGAGGGTCAGTACTGAGGGAGCGCCGAACTGTCGGAGGGTCAGTACTGAGGGAGCGCCGCACTGTCGGAGGGTCAGTACTGAGGGAGCGCCGCATTGTCGGAGGGTCAGTACTGAGGGAGCGCCACACTGTCGGAGGGTCAGTACTGAGGGAGCGCCACACTGTCGGAGGATCAGTACTGAGGGAGTGCCGCACTTTGGGAGGGTCAGTGCTGAGGGAGCGCCGCACTGGGGGAGGGTCAGTACTGAGGGAGCGCCGCACTGTGGGAGGGTCAGTACCGAGGGAGCGCCGCACTGTGGGAGGGTCAGTACTGAGGGAGTGCCGCACTGTGGGAGGGTCAGTACTGAGGGAGCGCCGCACTGTCGGAGGGTGAGTACTGAGGGAGAGCCGCGCTGTCGGAGGGTCAGCACTCTGAGGGAGCGCCGCACTGTCGGAGGGTGAGTACTGAGGGAGAGCCGCGCTGTCGGAGGGTCAGTGCTGAGGGAATGCCGCACTGTCAGAGGGTCAGTACTGAGGGAGTGCCGCACTGTGGGAGGGTCAGTGCTGAGGGAATGCCGCACTGTGGGAGGGTCAGTACTGAGGGAGAGCCGCACTATGGGAGGGTCAGTACTGAGGGAGAGCCGCGCTGTCAAAGGGTCAGCACTGAGGGAGCGCCGCACTGTGAGAGGGTCAGTACTGAGGGAGTGCCGCACTGTGGGAGGGTCAGTACTGAGGGAGCGCCGCACTGTGGGAGGGTCAGTACCGAGGGAGCGCCGCACTGTGGGAGGGTCAGTACTGAGGGAGTGCCACACTGTCGGAGGGTCAGTACTGAGGGAGTGTCGCACTGTGGGAGGGTCAGTACTGAGGGAGCGCCGCACTGTGGGAGGGTCAGTACTGAGGGAGCGCCGCACTGTCAGAGGGTCAGTACTGAGGGAGTGCCACACTGTCGGAGGGTCAGTACTGAGGGAGTGTCGCACTGTGGGAGGGTCAGTACTGAGGGAGCACCGCACTGTGGGAGGGTCAGTACTGAGGGAGCGCTGCACTGTGGGAGGGTCAGTAGTGAGGGAGCGCCGCACTATGGGAGGGTCAGTACTGAGGGAGCGCCGCGCTGTGGGAGGGTCAGTACTGAGGGAGCGCCGCACTGTGGGAGGGTCAGTACTGAGGGAGTGCCGCACTGTGGGAGGGTCAGTACTGAGGGAGCGCCGCACTGTGGGAGGGTCAGTACTGAGGGAGCGCCGCGCTGTCGGAGGGTCAGTACTGAGGGAGCGCCGCACTGTGGGAGGGTCAGTACTGAGGGAACGCCGCACTGTCGGAGGGTCAGTGCTGAGGGAGAGCCGCACTGTGGGAGGGTCAGTACTGAGGGAGCGCTGCACTGTGGGAGGGTCAGTGCTGAGGGAGCGCCGCACTGTCGGAGGGTCAGTACTGAGGGAGTGCGCACTGTGGGAGGGTCAGTACTGAGGGAACGCCGCACTGTCGGAGGGTCAGTGCTGAGGGAGCGCCACACTGTCGGAGGGTCAGTACTGAGGGAGCGCCGCACTGTGGGAGGGTCAGTGCTGAGGGAGCGCCGCACTGTGGGAGGGTCAGTGCTGAGGGAGTGCCGCACTGTCGGAGGGTCAGTACTGAGGGAGCGCCGCACTATGGGAGGGTCAGTGCTGAGGAGCGCCGCACTGTCGGAGGGTCAGTACTGAGGGAGCACCGCACTGTGGGAGGGTCAGTACTGAGGGAGCGCCGAACTGTCGGAGGGTCAGTACTGAGGGAGCGCCGCACTGTCGGAGGGTCAGTACTGAGGGAGCGCCGCATTGTCGGAGGGTCAGTACTGAGGGAGCGCCACACTGTCGGAGGGTCAGTACTGAGGGAGCGCCACACTGTCGGAGGATCAGTACTGAGGGAGTGCCGCACTTTGGGAGGGTCAGTGCTGAGGGAGCGCCGCACTGGGGGAGGGTCAGTACTGAGGGAGTGCCGCACTGTGGGAGGGTCAGTACTGAGGGAGCACCGCACTATGGGAGGGTCAGTACTGAGGGAGCGCCGCACTGTGGGAGGGTCAGTGCTGAGGGAGCGCCACACTGTCGGAGGGTCAGTGCTGAGGGAGCGCCGCACTGTGGGAGGGTCAGTGCTGAGGGAGCGCCGCACTATGGGAGGGTCAGTGCTGAGGGAGCGCCGCACTGTCGGAGGGTCAGTACTGAGGGAGCGCCGCACTATGGGAGGGTCAGTACTGAGGGAGCACCGCACTCTGGGAGGGTCAGTACTGAGGGAGCGCCGAACTGTCGGAGGGTCAGTACTGAGGGAGCGCCGCGCTGTCGGAGGGTCAGTACTGAGGGAGCGCCGCATTGTCGGAGGGTCAGTACTGAGGGAGCGCCACACTGTCGGAGGGTCAGTACTGAGGGAGCGCCACACTGTCGGAGGATCAGTAATGAGGGAGTGCCGCACTTTGGGAGGGTCAGTGCTGAGGGAGCGCCGCACTGGGGGAGGGTCAGTACTGAGGGAGTGCCGCCCTGTGGGAGGGTCAGTACTGAGGGAGCGCCGCGCTGTTGGAGGGTCAGTACTGAGGGAGCGCCGCATTGTCGGAGGGTCAGTACTGAGGGAGCGCCGCACTATGGGAGGGTCAGTACTGAGGGAGCGCCGCACTGTCGGAGGGTCAGTACTGAGGGAGCGCCACACTGTCGGAGAGTCAGTACTGAGGGAGCACCGTACTGTGGGAGGGTCAGTACTGAGGGAGCGCCGCACTGTGGGAGGGTCAGTACTGAGGGAGCGCCACACTGTCAGAGGGTCAGTGCTGAGGGAGCGCCGCACTGTCGGAGGGTCAGTGCTGAGGGAGCGCCGCACTGACGGAGGTTCCGTACCCCGGATAAGATGTTAAATCAGATGCATGTCAAATATCCCATGAGACCATAAGACATAGGAGCCAAATGAGGCCACTCGGCCCATCGAGTCTGCTCCGCCATTTAATCATGGCTGATATTTTCTCATCCCCATTCTCCTGCCATCTCCCCATAACCCCTGATCCCCTTATTAATCAGGAACCTATCTATCTCTGTCTTAAAGTCATTCAGTGATTTGGCCTCCACAGCCTTCTGCGGCAAAGAGTTCCACAGATTCACCACCCTCTGGCTGAAGAAATTCCTCCTCGTCTCTGTTTTAAAGGATCGTCCCTTCAGTCTGAGATGGTGTCCTCTGCTTCTCGTCCCGCCGACAAGTGGAAACATCCTCTCCACGTCCACTCTATTCAGGCCTCGCAGTATCCTGTAAGTTTCAATAAGATCCCCCCTCATCCTTCTAAACACCAACGAGTACAGACCCAGAGTCCTCGACCGTTCCTCATACGACAAGCTCTTCATTCCAGGGATCGTTCTTGTGAACCTCCTCTGGACCCTTTCCAAGGCCCCAGCACATCCTGCCTTCGACACGGGGCCCAAAACTGCTCACAATACTCCCAATGGGGTCTGACCAGAGCCTGATACAGCCTCAGAAGTACATCCCTGGTCTTGTATTCTAGCCCTCTCGACGTGAATGCTAACATTGCATTTGCCTTCTTTTTTTTTAAACATTTTCTCCCAAATTTACACCCAACAATAAACAATAATCAGTAACAAATGTGATGTCAATCCCCATATCAACAACAACGTTCCCATCCTCCCACCAAACCCCCAAACATTGGCATGTTGACGTAAACAAATGACAAAAGGGAATCAGGAATCACCCATAGTCGCCATTAACACACACAGCCCCCCTCCCCCCTCCCCCCCAACCCTCCAAGCCCCCAACAGCCCCCCCCCCACCCCCACCCCACCCAATGTTCGCTGTGATCCAATTCTCAATTCCTTCCCCCAGTTCAAATTTGACCTTTCAAGAGTCAAGAATTCCAGCAGTTCCCCCCCCCCCCGCCCCGCCAGGGCACAGGGTGGAGAGGTTGATCTCCACCCTCACAGGATCCGCCTTCGGGCGATCAACGAGGCGAAGGCTCCAACATCTGCCTCCGCGCCCGTTTCCAACCCCGGTGGGCCCGACATCCCGAATATGGCCTCCCGAGGGCCCGGGTCCAGTTTCCCGTGCACCACTTTAGAGATTACCCTAAAAAGCTCCTTCCAGTAATCCTCCAGCTTTGGACAGGACCAGAACATATGGATGTGGTTTGCGGGGCCCCCCCCCGCAACGTTCACACACATCTTCCGCTCCCTCAAAGAGCCGGCTCACCCTCGCCCTCGTGAGGTGTGCTCTGTATACCACCTTCAGCTGTGTCGGCCCCAACCTCGCACACGAGGTGGAGGCATTCACTCTCCGGAGCACCTCGCACCAGACCCCCTCCTCCATACCCTCTCCCAACTCTTCCTCCCACTTTGCCTTGATCCCTTCCAGTGGTGCCTTCTCCGCTTCCAAAATAGCTCCGTAAACCGCCAACACTACCCCCTTCTCCAGTCCCCCTGTCGTCAGCACCTCCTCCAGCAATGTGGGGGCCGGCTCCACCGGGAAGCTCTGTATCTCCGTTCTGGCAAAGTCTCGAACCTGCGTGTATCTCAACATTTCCCCCTGCTCCAGCCCATACTTCGCTTCCAGCCCCTTCAATCCTGCAAACCGACACCCAAGAAGCAAATCTTTTAGTGTCCCAATCCCTGTCTCCTCCCAATTCCGAAAATTCCCATCCCACCTCCCTGGCCCAAATCTGTGGTTCCCCCGAATCGGCATTTCTCTTGACCCTGCCCCCAACCCGAAGGGTTGGCGAAACTGCCTCCAGATTCTCAATGAGGCTATTACTACCGGACTCCCTGAGTATTTCCCCGGGGCTATCGGGCGCGGCGCTGTCGCTAGCGCCTTCAATCCTCACCCCCTACCCAAACTCTCCTCCATTCTGACCCACTGGGAATCAACCCCTCTGACCCAGCTCCGCACCTTCTCCACATTCGCCGCCCAGTAGTAGTACATCAGGTTCGGGAGACCCAAACCCCCTGCCTGCCTTCCCCTCTGTAGCAGCACCTTTCTCACTCTGGCCACCTTCCCTCCCCATATGAACGAGGTCATCATCCCTTCAACCTCTCTAAAAAATGCCTTTGGAATAAAATTGAGCATTTGCCTTCCTAACTGCCGACTGAACCTGCACGTTAACCTTAAGAGAACCGTGAACAAGGACTCCCAAGTCCCTTTGTGCTTCTGATTTCCGAAGCATCTCCCCATTTAGAAAATAGTCCATGCCTAAATTCCTCCTTCACACTTTTCATACCCTCACACTTTTCCACATTGTATTTCATCTGCCCCTTCTTTGCCCACTCTCCTAGCCTGTCCCAGTCCTTCTACAGCCCCCCTGCTTCCTCAATACGACCTGCCCCTCTATGGGCAATGGCTGAAATAGAGTGGGGTTGCGATGCTGTACCCATTGTCCTGGGCCTTGGGGGTTTGATGGGGACAGTGTAGAGAGAGCTTTACTCTGTATCTAACCCCGTGCTGTACCTGTCCTGGGAGTGTTTGATGGGGACCGTGTAGAGGGTGCCGTGCTCTGTATCTAACCCCGTGCTGTACCTGTCCTGGGAGTGTTTGATGGGGACAGTGTAGAGGGAGCTTTACTCTGTATCTAACCCCGTGCTGTACCTGTCCTGGGAGTGTTTGATGGGGACAGTGTAGACTGAGCTTTACTCTGTATCTAACCCCGTGCTGTACCTGTCCTGGGAGTGTTTGATGGGGACAGAGTAGAGGGAGCTTTACTCTGTATCTAACCCCGTGCTGTACATATCCTGGGGGTGTTTGATGGGGACAGTGTAGACTGAGCTTTACTCTGTATCTAACCCCGTGCTGTACCTGTCCTGGGAGTGTTTGATGGGGACAGTGTAGAGGGAGCTTTACTCTGTATCTAACCCCGTGCTGTGCCTGTCCTGGGAGTGTTTGATGGGGACAGTGTAGACTGAGCTTTACTCTGTATCTAACCCCGTGGTGTACCTGTCCTAGGAGTGTGATGTGGGGACAGTGTAGAGGGAGCGTTACTCTGTATCTAACTCCGTGCTGTACCTGTCCTAGGAGTGTTTGATGGGGACAGTGCAGAGGGAGCTTTGCTCTGTATCTAACCCCGTGCTGTACCTGTCCTGGAAGTGTTTGATGGGGACAGTGTAGAGGGAGCTTTGCTCTGTATCTAACCCTGTGCTGTACCTGTCCTGGGAGTGTTTGATGGGGACAGTGTAGACTGAGCTTTACTCTGTATCTAACCCCGTGCTGTACCTGTCCTGGGAGTGTTTGTTGGGGACAGTGTAGAGGGAGCTTTACTCTGTATCTAACCCCGTGCTGTACCTGTCCTGGGAGTGTTTGATGGGGACAGTGTAGAGGGAGCTTTACTCTGTATCTAACCCCGTGCTGTACCTGTCCTGGGAGTGTTTGACGGGGACAGTGCAGAGGGAGCTTTACTCTGTATCTAACCCCGTGCTGTACCTGTCCTGGGAGTGTTTGATGGGGACAGTGCAGAGGGAGCTTTACCCTGTATCTAACCTCGTGCTGTACCTGCCTGGGAGTGTTTGATGTGGACAGTGTAGAGGGAGCTTTACTCTGTATCTAACCCCGTGCTGTACCTGTCCTGGGAGTGTTTGACGGGGACAGTGCAGAGGGAGCTTTACCCTGTATCTAACCCTGTGCTGTACCTGTCCTGGGAGTGTTTGATGGGGACAGTGTAGACTGAGCTTTACTCTGTATCTAACCCCGTGCTGTACCTGTCCTGGGAGTGTTTGATGGGGACAGTGTAGAGGGAGCTTTACTCTGTATCTAACCCCGTGCTGTACCTGTCCTGGGAGTGTTTGATGGGGACAGTGTAGAGGGAGCTTTACTCTGTATCTAACCCTGTGCTGTACCTGTCCTGGGAGTGTTTGATGGGGTCAGTGAAGAGGGAGCTTTACTCTGTATCTAACCCCGTGCTGTACCTGTCCTGGGAGTGTTTGATGGGGACAGTGTAGAGGGAGCTTTACTCTGTATCTAACCCCGTGCTGTACCTGTCCTGGGAGTGTTTGATGGGGACAGTGTAGAGGGAGCTTTACTCTGTATCTAACCCCGTGCTGTACCTGTCCTGGGAGTGTTTGATGGGGACAGTGCAGAGGGAGCTTTACCCTGTATCTAACCCTGTGCTGTACCTGCCTGGGAGTGTTTGATGTGGACAGTGTAGAAGGAGCTTTACTCTGTATCTAACCCCATGCTGTACCAGTCCTGGGAGTGTTTGATGGGGACAGTGTAGAGGGAGCTTTACTCTGTATCTAACCCCGTGCTGTACCTGTCCTGGGAGTGTTTGACGGGGACAGTGCAGAGGGAGCTTTACCCTGTATCTAACCCTGTGCTGTACCTGTCCTGGGAGTGTCTGATGGGGACAGTGTAGAGGGAGCTTTACTCTGTATCTAACCCCGTGCTGTACCTGTCCTGGGAGTGTTTGATGGGGTCAGTGAAGAGGGAGCTTTACTCTGTATCTAACCCCGTGCTGTACCTGTCCTGGGAGTGTTTGATGGGGACAGTGTAGAGGGAGCTTTACTCTGTATCTAACCCCGTGCTGTACCTGTCCTGGGAGTGTTTGATGGGGACAGTGTAGAGGGAGCTTTACTCTGTATCTAACCCCGTGCTGTACCTGTCCTGGGAGTGTTTGATGGGGACAGTGCAGAGGGAGCTTTACCCTGTATCTAACCCTGTGCTGTACCTGCCTGGGAGTGTTTGATGTGGACAGTGTAGAGGGAGCTTTACTCTGTATCTAACCCCGTGCTGTACCTGTCCTGGGAGTGTTTGACGGGGACAGTGCAGAGGGAGCTTTACCCTGTATCTAACCCTGTGCTGTACCTGTCCTGGGAGTGTTTGATGGGGACAGTGTAGACTGAGCTTTACTCTGTATCTAACCCCGTGCTGTACCTGTCCTGGGAGTGTTTGACGGGGACAGTGCAGAGGGAGCTTTACCCTGTATCTAACCCTGTGCTGTACCTGTCCTGGGAGTGTTTGATGGGGACAGTGTAGAGGGAGCTTTACTCTGTATCTAACCCCGTGCTGTACCTGTCCTGGGAGTGTTTGATGGGGACAGTGTAGACGGAGCTTTACTCTGTATCTAACCCCGTGCTGTACCTGTCCTGGGAGTGTTTGACGGGGACAGTGTAGAGGGAGCTTTACTCTGTATCTTACCCCGTGCTGTACCTGTCCTGGGAGTGTTTGATGGGGACAGTGTAGAGGGTGCCGTGCTCTGTATCTAACCCCGTGCTGTACCTGTCCTGGGAGTGTTTGATGGGGACAGTGTAGAGGGAGCTTTACTCTGTATCTAACCCCGTGCTGTACCTGTCCTGGGAGTGTTTGATGGGGACAGTGTAGAGGGAGCTTTGCTCTGTATTTAACCCCGTGCTGTACCTGTCCTGGGAGTGTTTGATGGGGACAGTGTAGAGGGAGCTTTAATCTGTATCTAACCCTGTGCTGTACCTGTCCTGAGAGTGTTTGATGGGGACAGTGTAGACGGAGCTTTACTCTGTATCTAACCCTGTGCTGTACCTGTCCTGGGAGTGTTTGATGGGGATAGTGTAGACGGAGCTTTACTCAGTATCTAACCCCGTGCTGTACCTGTCCTGGGAGTGTTTGATGGGGACAGTGTAGAGGGAGCTTTACTCTGTATCTAACCCCGTGCTGTACCTGTCCTGGGAGTGTTTGATGGGGACAGTGTAGACTGAGCTTTACTCTGTGTCTAACCCCGTGCTGTACCTGTCCTGGGAGTGTGTGATGGGGACAGTGTAGAGGGAGCGTTACTCTGTATCTAACTCCGTGCTGTACCTGTCCTGGGAGTGTTTGATGGGGACAGTGTAGAGGGAGCTTTGCTCTGTATCTAACCCCGTGCTGTACCTGTCCTGGGAGTGTTTGATGGGGACAGTGTAGAGGGAGCTTTGCTCTGTATCTAACCCCGTGCTGTACCTGTCCTGGGAGTGTTTGATGGGGACAGTGTAGACTGAGCTTTACTCTGTATCTAACCCCGTGCTGTACCTGTCCTGGGAGTGTTTGATGGGGACAGTGTAGAGGGAGCTTTACTCTGTATCTAATCCCGTGCTGTACCTGTCCTGGGAGTGTTTGATGGGGACAGTGCAGAGGGAGCTTTACCCTGTATCTAACCCTGTGCTGTACCTGCCTGGGAGTGTTTGATGTGGACAGTGTAGAGGGAGCTTTACTCTGTATCTAACCCCGTGCTGTACCTGTCCTGTGAGTGTTTGACGGGGACAGTGTAGAGGGAGCTTTACTCTGTATCTAACCCCGTTCTTTACCTGTCCTGGGAGTGTTTGATGGGGACAGTGTAGAGGGAGCTTTACCCTGTATCTAACCCTGTGCTGTACCTGTCCTGGGAGTGTTTGATGGGGACAGTGCAGAGGGAGCTTTACCCTGTATCTAACCCCGTTCTTTACCTGTCCTGGGAGTGTTTGACGGGGACAGTGTCGAGGGAGCTTTACTCTGTATCTAACCCCGTTCTTTACCTGTCCTGGGAGTGTTTGATGGGGACAGTGTAGAGGGAGCTTTACCCTGTATCTAACCCCGTTCTTTACCTGTCCTGGGAGTGTTTGATGGGGACAGTGCAGAGGGAGCTTTACCCTGTATCTAACCCTGTGCTGTACCTGCCTGGGAGTGTTTGATGTGGACAGTGTAGAGGGAGCTTTACTCTGTATCTAACCCCGTTCTTTACCTGTCCTGTGAGTGTTTGACGGGGACAGTGTAGAGGGAGCTTTACTCTGTATCTAACCCCGTTCTTTACCTGTCCTGGGAGTGTTTGATGGGGTCAGTGAAGAAGGAGCTTTACTCTGTATCTAACCCCGTGCTGTACCTGTCCTGGGAGTGTTTGATGGGGACAGTGTAGAGGGAGCTTTACTCTGTATCTAACCCCGTGCTGTACCTGTCCTGGGAGTGTTTGATGGGGACAGTGTAGACTGAGCTTTACTCTGTATCTAACCCCGTGCTGTACCTGTCCTGGGAGTGTTTGATGGGGACAGTGCAGAGGGAGCTTTACCCTGTATCTAACCCTGTGCTGTACCTGCCTGGGAGTGTTTGATGTGGACAGTGTAGAGGGAGCTTTACTCTGTATATAACCCCGTGCTGTACCTGTCCTGGGAGTGTTTGACGGGGACAGTGCAGAGGGAGCTTTACCCTGTATCTAACCCTGTGCTGTACCTGCCTGGGAGTGTTTGATGTGGACAGTGTAGAGGGAGCTTTACTCTGTATATAACCCCGTGCTGTACCTGTCCTGGGAGTGTTTGACGGGGACAGTGTAGAGGGAGCTTTACTCTGTATCTAACCCCGTGCTGTACCTGTCCTGGGAGTGTTTGATGGGGACAGTGTAGAGGGAGCTTTACTCTGTATCTAACCCCGTGCTGTACCTGTCCTGGGAGTGTTTGATGGGGTCAGTGAAGAAGGAGCTTTACTCTATATCTAACCCGGTGCTGTACCTGTCCTGGGAGTGTTTGATGGGGACAGTGTAGACGGAGCTTTACTCTGTATCTAACCCCGTGCTGTACCTGTCCTGGGAGTGTTTGACGGGGACAGTGTAGAGGGAGCTTTACTCTGTATCTAACCCCGTGCTGTACCTGTCCTGGGAGTGTTTGACGGGGACAGTGTAGAGGGAGCTTTACTCTGTATCTAACCCCGTGCTGTACCTGTCCTGGGAGTGTTTGATGGGGACAGTGTAGAGGGAGCTTTACTCTGTATCTAACCCCGTGCTGTACCTGTCCAGGGACTGTTTGATGGGGACAGTGTCGAGGGAACTTTACTCTGTATCTAACCCCGTGCTGTACCTGTTCTGGGAGTGTTTGATGGGGACAGTGTAGAGGGAGCTTTACTCTGTATCTAACCCCGTGCTGTACCTGTCCTGGGAGTGTTTGATGGGGACAGTGTAGAGGGAGCTTTACTCTGTATCTAACCCCGTGCTGTACCTGTGCTGGGAGTGTTTGATGGGGACAGTGTAGAGGGAGCTTTACTCTGTATCTAACCCTGTGCTGTACCTGTCCTGGGAGTGTTTGATGGGGGCAGTGTAGAGGGAGCTTTACTCTGTATCTAACCCCGTGCTGTACCTGTCCTGGGAGTGTTTGATGGGGGCAGTGTAGAGGGAGCTTTACTCTGTCTCTAACCCCGTTCTGTACCTGTCCTGGGAGTGTTTGATGGGGACAGTGTAGAGGGAGATTTACTCTGTATCTAACCCCGTGCTGTACCTGTCCCGCGAGTGTTTGATGGGGGCAGTGTAGAGGGAGCTTTACTCTGTATCTAACCCCGTGCTGTACCTGTCCTGGGAGTGTTTGATGGGGGCAGTGTAGAGGGAGCTTTACTCTGGATCTAACCTAATCAGTTGTCCATTATGAATGCTGTCAATGGGAAACCGGAGAATGGTGACAAATGCTCTGAGAGTGGGAATTGAAGATATTGAGAGGCCTGTGCTTGTGCAGTCTGGCAGAACTCCGAGACTGCGGGCTCGACTGTCGCGAGGAGGTACGGCGAGGCGAACGATTGAATCACTCCGCCTCACTCAACTCCAACATGTCGTACATGTCCGTCGTCTCGCTCATCCCCAATGACGAGCTGGAGAGGCTGTTGACCGAGGTGAAGTGTCTGGACGAGGAGACAGTTCAGGTAGGTCACCTTTCCACTCCCTGCTGCTATCAGAGAGCGAGGTAAAGCCTCCCAATACGGAACCCGCCAAACAATGCACAGATCCGAATTGCGGTCGATCTGTTGTCCGAAAGGGTTGCTCGTGTCCTTTTCCATCACGTTCACCCACGTCCGAGCCTCTGTTCACGTCTGAGAGTTGGGGAAGGATAGAGCTTGGGCCAATCTTGACACACTATTTCATTATTTATTTGCAGAGTTACACATGACAAGCGTACGGCTCCTAATCAGACAACAGCAGTTTTGGTCTGTATCTATCGGGCCTCAAGTAGACTCTCAGTTTTCTTTTTTAAACTTAGCGTACCCAATGCATTTTTCCCCGATTTGAGGGGCAATTTAGCATGGCCAATCCACCTACCCTGCACATCTTTGGGCTGTGGGGGCGAAACCCACGCAGACACGGGGAGAATGTGCAAACGCCGCACGGACAGTGACCCAGAGCCGGGATCGAACCCGGGACCTCGGCGCCGTGAGGCAGCAGTGCTAACCCACTGGGCCACCGTGCTGCCCCCAGTGGATCCTCAGTTAATACCCAACACCAGATCCCAATTATATGGAATTTCACGCATAATTAATACTCAACCGACTCCCCTTAACCCATCCAAATATCTTAGTTACATCCCCCTGCACTGAACAACATTAATCCTCCTTGATCCACCACTCCGTTCCCACTCTTCCAGCACTAATTTATATCTTGGAGGGACTGGAGGAGGTTACAGATATAGGGAGGGGGTGTAGGGGCTGGAGGAGGTTACAGAGATAGGGAGGGGGTGTAGGGGGCTGGAGGGGGTTACAGAGATAGGGAGGGGGGTGTAGGGGCTGGAGGAGGTTGCAGAGATAGGGAGGGGGTGTAGGGGCTGGAGGAGGTTGCAGAGATAGCGAGAGGGGTGTAGGGGCTGTAGGAGGTTACAGAGATAGGGAGGGGGTGTAGGGGCTGGAGGAGGTTACAGAGATAGGGAGGGGGTGTAGGGGCTGGAGGAGGTTACAGAGATAGGGAGGGGGAGTAGGGGCTGGAGGAGGTTACAGAGATAGGGAGGGGGTGAAGGTGCTGGAGGAGGTTACAGAGATAGGGAGGGGGTGTAGGGGCTGGAGGAGGTTACAGAGATAGGGAGGGGGTGTAGGGGGCTGGAGGAGGTTACAGAGATAGGGAGGGAGTGTAGGGGCTGAAGGGTGTTACAGAGATAGGCAGGGGGTGTAGGGGCTGGAGGAGGTTAGAGATGGGGAGGGGGGTGTAGGGGCTGGAGGAGGTTACAGAGAGAGGGATGGGGGTGTAGGGGCTGGAGGAGGTTACAGAGATAGGGAGGGGGGTGTAGGGGCTGGAGGAGGTTACAGAGATAGGGAGGGGGTGTAGTGGCTGGAGGAGGTTACAGAGATTGGGAGGGGGTGTAGGGGCTGGAGGAGGTTATAGAGATAGGGAGGGGCTGTAGGGGCTGGAGGAGGTTACAGAGATAGGGAGGGTGTAGGGGCTGGAGGAGGTTACAGAGATAGGGAGGGGGTGAAGGGGCTGGAGGAGGTTACAGAGATAGGGAGGGGGTGTAGGGGCTGGAGGAGGTTACAGAGATAGGGAGGGTGGTGTAGGGGTTGGAGGAGGTTACAGAGATAGGGAGGGGGTGTAGGGGCTGGAGGAGGTTACAGAGATAGAGAGGGGTGTCGGGGCTGGAGGAGGTTACAGAGATAGGGAGGGGGTGTAGGGGCTGGAGGAGGTTACAGAGATAGGGAGGGGGTGTAGGGGCTGGAGGAGGTTACAGAGATAGGGAGGGGGTGTAGGGGCTGGAGGAGGTTACAGCGGTAGGGAGAGGATGTAGGGGCTGGAGGAGGTTACAGAGATAGGGAGGGGGTGTAGGGGCTGGAGGAGGTTACAGAGATAGGGAGGGGGTGTCGGGGCTGGAGGAGGTTACAGAGATAGGGAGGGGGTGTAGGGGCTGGTGGAGGTTACAGAGATAGGGAGGGAGTGTAGGGGCTGGAGGAGGTTACAGAGATAGGGAGGGGGTGTAGGGGCTGGAGGGGGTTACAGATAAGGAGGGGGTGTAGGGGCTGGAGGAGGTACAGAGATAGGGAGGGGGTGTAGGGGCTGGAGGAGGTTACAGAGATAGGGAGGGGGTGTAGGGGCTGGAGGAGGTTACAGAGATAGGGGGGGTGTAGGGGGTGGAGGAGGTTACAGAGATAGGGAGGTGTGTAGGGGGCTGGAGGAGGTTACAGAGATAGGGAGGGGGTGTAGGGGCTGGAGGACGTTACAGAGATAGGCAGTGGTGTGTAGGGGCTGGAGGAGGTTATAGAGATAGGGAGGTGGTGTAGGGGGCTGGAGGAGGTTACAGAGATAGGGAGTGGGGTGTAGGGGCTGGAGGAGGTTACAGAGATAGGGAGGGGGTGTAGGGGCTGGAGGAGGTTACAGAGATAGGGAGGGGGTGTAGGGGCTGGAGGAGGTTACAGAGATAGGGAGGGGGTGTAGGGGGCTGGAGGAGGTTACAGAGATAGGGAGGGGGTGTAGGGACTGGAGGAGGTTACAGAGATAGGGAGGGGGTGTAGGGGCTGCAGGAGGTTACAGAGATAGGGAGGGGGTGTAGGGGGCTGGAGGAGGTTACAGAGATAGGGAGGGGGTGTAGGGGCTGGAGGAGGTTACAGAGATAGGGAGGGGGTGTAGGGGCTGGAGGAGGTTACAGAGATAGGGAGGGGGTGTAGGCGCTGCAGGAGGTTACAGAGATAGGGAGGGGGTGTAGGGGCTGGAGGAGGTTACAGAGATATGGAGGGGGTGTAGGTGCTGCAGGAGGTTACAGAGATAGGGAAGGGGTGTAGGGAGCTGAAGGAGGTTACAGGGATAGGGAGGGGGTGTAGGGAGCTGGAGGAAATTACAGAGATAGGGAGGGGGTGTAGGGGCTGGAGGAGGTTACAGAGATAGGGAGGGGGTGTAGGGGGCTGGAGGAGGTTACAGAGATAGGGAGGGGTGTAGGGGCTGGAGGAGGTTACAGAGATAGGGAGGGGGTGTAGGGGCTGCAGGAGGTTACAGAGATAGGGAGGGGGTGTAGGGGCTGGAGGAGGTTACAGAGATAGGGAGGGGGTGTAGGGGCTGCAGGAGGTTACAGAGATAGGGAGGGGGTGTAGGGGGCTGGAGGAGGTTACAGAGATAGGGAGGGGGTGTAGGGGCTGGAGGAGGTTACAGAGATAGGGAGGGGGTGTAGGGGCTGGAGGAGGTTACAGAGATAGGGAGGAGGTGTAGGGGCTGCAGGAGGTTACAGAGATAGGGAGGGGGTGTAGGGGCTGGAGGAGGTTACAGAGATATGGAGGGGGTGTAGGTGCTGCAGGAGGTTACAGAGATAGGGAAGGGGTGTAGGGGGCTGAAGGAGGTTACAGAGATAGGGAGGGGGTGTAGGGAGCTGGAGGAAATTACAGAGATAGGGAGGGGGTGTAGGGGCTGGAGGAGGTTACAGAGATAGGGAGGGTGTGTAGGGGGCTGGAGGAGGTTACAGAGATAGGGAGGGGTGTAGGGGCTGGAGGAGGTTACAGAGATAGGGAGGGGGTGTAGGGGCTGGAGGAGGTTACAGAGATAGGGAGGGAGTGTAGGGGCTGGAGGAGGTTACAGAGATAGGGAGGGGGTGTAGGGGCTGGAGGAGGTTACAGAGATAGGGAGGGGGTGTAGGGGCTGGAGGAGATTACAGAGATAGGGAGGGGGTGTAGGGGCTGGAGGAGGTTACAGAGATAGAGAGGGGATGTAGGGGCGGGAGGAGGTTACAGAGATAGGGAGGGGGGTGTAGGGGCTGGAGGAGGTTACAGAGATAGGGAGGGGTGTAGGGGCTGGAGGATGTTACAGAGATAGGGAGGGGGTGTAGGGGCTGGAGGAGGTTACAGAGATAGGGAGGGGGTGTAGGGACTGGAGGAGGTTACAGAGATAGGGAGGGTGTGTAGGGGCTGGAGGAGGTTACAGAGATAGGGTGGGGGTATAGGGGCTGGAGGAGGTTACAGAGATAGGGAGGGGGTGTAGGGGCTGGAGGAGGTTACAGAGATAGGGAGGGGGTGCAGGGGCTGGAGGAGGTTACAGAGATAGGGAGGGGGTCTAGGGGCTGGAGGAGGTTACAGAGATAGGGAGGGGGTGTAGGGGCTGGAGGAGGTTACAGAGATAGGGAGGGGGTGTAGGGGCTGGAGGAGGTTACAGAGATAGGGAAGGGGTGTTGGGGCTGGAGGAGGTTACAGAGATAGGGAGGGGGTGTAGGGGCTGGAGGAGGTTACTAAGATAGGGTGGGGTGGGTGAGGAGGTATTTGAAACCAGGAGGGAGAGGTTTGAGATGGGGAGGTTGCCGCCCTGGAAGGTGGTGTGTGTCCGCGAGGACAGAGGGGGGAATGTGTTCACGAGATGTGATACGAGCTAGGAGACGGGGCAGAGTGTTGGCCGAGCTGAAGTTGATATCCTGGCGTTTCGTTGGCCCATCTCGGGGACGGGGCAGAAATGGGAGCGGGAACCCTGTCTCCTGAATTAACAAGGACTCTGTGTGATTCAGTGTGCGGAGGACATCCAGGTAGTGGTCCTACACAAGGAGGAAGGAGCTGGACTGGGGTTCAGCATCGCTGGGGGAATCGACTACGAGAACAAGATGATCACTGTAAGTAACGCACTCAACTGAACAACCAAATTAGGCATCGTAAGATCCCAAAAGCAGCAACATGAGATCGTGTTTGTGTGACATTCGTTGAGGGATAAATATTGAGCCCCTGGGCATCGGGGAAAACTCCCCTGTCCCTCCCCACCCCCTACCCCCCTCTTCTTCAAACATTGGCCATGGGATCGTCTGCACCCACTCAAGAAGGCAGGTGGAGGCCTCGTGTTAATGTCTCATCGTCACAGCAACTCGGACAGTGCAGCGCTCCCGCAGTACTGACCCTCCGACAGTGCGGCGCTCCCTCAGTACTAACCCTCCCACGGTGCGGCGCTCCCTCAGCACTGACCCTCCCACAGTGCAGCGCTCCCTCAGTACTGACCCTCCGACAGTGCGGCGCTCCCTCAGTACTGACCCTCCGACAGTGCGGCACTCCCTCAGTACTGACCCTCCGACAGTGCGGCGCTCCCTCAGTACTGACCCTCCGACAGTGCGGCGCTCCCTCAGTACTACCCCTCCGACAGTGCAGCGCTCCCTCAGTACTGACTCTCTGACAGTGCGGCGCTCCCTCAGTACTGACCCTCCCACAGTGCGGCGCTCCCTTAATACTGACCCTCCCACAGTGCGGTGCTCCCTCAGTACTGACCCTCCCACAGTGCGGCTCCCTCAGTACTGACCCTCTGACAGTGCGGCGCTCCCTCAGTACTGTCCCTCTGACAGTGCGGCACTCCCTCAGCACTGACCCTCTAACAGTGCGGTGCTCCCTCAGCATTGGCCCTCTGACAGTGTGGCGCTCCCTCAGTACTGACCCTCTGAGATAGCGGCGCTCCCTCAGTACTGACCCTCCGACAGTGCGACACTCCCTCAGTACTGACAATCCGACAGTGCGGCGCTCCCTCAGCACTGACCCTCCCACAGTGCGGCACTCCCTCAGCACTGACCCTCCGACAGTGCGACACTCCCTCAGCACTGACCCTCTGACAGTGTGGCGCTCCCTCAGTACTGACCCTCTGACATAGCGGCACTCCATCAGCACTGACCCTCCGACAGTGCGGCACTCCCTCAGTACTGACCCTCCCACAGTGCGGCACTCCCTCAGTACTGACCCTCCCGTAGTGCGGCGCTCCCTCAGTACTGATGCTCTGACGGTGCGCTGCTCCCTCAGTACTGACCCTCCAACAGCGCAGCGCTCCCTTAGTACTGACCCTCCCACAGTGCGGCACTCCCTCAGTACTGACCCTCCCACAGTGCGGCGCTCCCTCAGTACTGACCCTCCCACAGTGCGGCACTACCTCAGTACTGACCCTCCCACAGTGCGGCACTCCCTCAGTACTGACCCTCCCACAGTGCGGCACTCCCTCAGTACTGACCCTCCCACAGTGCGGCGCTCCCTCAGTACTGACCCTCACACAGTGCGGCACTACCTCAGTACTGACCCTCCCACAGTGCGGCACTCCCTCAGTACTGACCCTCCCACAGTGCGGCACTCCCTCATTACTGACCCTCCCACAGTGCGGCGCTCCCTCAGTTCTGACCCTTCCACAGTGCGGCGCTCCCTCAGTACTGACCCTCTGACAGTGCGGCACTCCCTCAGTACTGACCCTCCCACAGTGCAGCGCTCCCTCAGTACTGACCCTTCCACAGTGCGGCGCTCCCTCAGTACTGACCCTCTGACAGTGCGGCGCTACCTCAGTACTGACCCTCCGACAGTGCGGCGCTCCCTTAGTACTGTCCCTCCGACAGTGCGGCGTTCCCTCACTGCTGACTCTCCCACAGTGCGGCGCTCCCTCAGTACTGACCTTCCGACAGTGCAGCGCTCCCTCAGTACTGACCTTCCGACAGTGCAGCGCTCCCTCAGTACTGACCCTCTGACAGTGCGGTGCTCCCTCAGCACTGACCCTCCCACAGTGCGGTGCTCCCTCAGTACTGACCCTCCGACAGTGCGGCGCTCCCTCAGTACTGTCCCTCCGACAGTGCGGCGCTCCCTCAGTACTGACCCTCCCACAGTGCGGCGCTCCCTCAGTACTGACCCTCCGACAGTGCTGCGCTCCCTCAGTACTGACCCTCTGACAGTGCGGTTCTCCCTCAGCACTGACCCTCTCAAGGTGCGGCGCTCCCTCAGCACTGACCCTCCGACAGTGCGGCGCTCCCTGAGTACTGTCCCTCCGACAGTGCGGCGCTCCCTCAGTACTGACCCTCTGACAGTGCGGCGCTCCCTCAGTACTGACCCTCCCACAGTGCGGCGCTCCCTTAGTACTGACCCT
Source organism: Scyliorhinus torazame (assembly GCF_047496885.1). NCBI lineage: Eukaryota > Metazoa > Chordata > Chondrichthyes > Carcharhiniformes > Scyliorhinidae > Scyliorhinus > Scyliorhinus torazame. Next base: position 30,679,980 of record NC_092732.1, on the reverse strand, counting down.
CCGACAGTGCGGCACTCCCTCAGTACTGACCCTCCCACAGTGCTGCGCTCCCTTAGTACTGACCCTCCCACAGTGCGGCACTCCCTCAGTACTGACCCTCCCACAGTGCGGCGCTCCCTCAGTACTGCCCCTCCCACAGTGCGGCACTCCCTCAGTACTGTCCCTCCGACAGTGCGGCGCTCCCTCAGTACTGACTCTCTGACAGTGCGGCGCTCCCTCAGTACTGCCCCTCCCACAGTGCGGCGCTCCCTTAATACTGACCCTCCGACAGTGCGGCGCTCCCTCAGTACTGACCCTCCCACAGTGCGGCGCTCCCTCAGTACTGACCCTCTGACAGTGCGGCACTCCCTCAGCACTGACCCTCTGAGATAGCGGCACTCCCTCAGCACTGACCCTCCGACAGTACGGCGCTCCCTCAGTACTGTCCCTCCGACAGTGCGGCGCTCCCTCAGTACTGACTCTCTGACAGTGCGGCGCTCCCTCAGTACTGCCCCTCCCACAGTGCGGCGCTCCCTTAATACTGACCCTCCGACAGTGCGGCGCTCCCTCAGTACTGACCCTCCCACAGTGCGGCGCTCCCTCAGTACTGACCCTCTCACAGTGCGGCACTCCCTCAGCACTGGCCCTCCCACAGTGCGGTGCTCCCTCAGCATTGGCCCTCTGACAGTGTGGCGCTCCCTCAGTACTGACCCTCTGAGATAGCGGCACTCCCTCAGCACTGACCCTCCGACAGTGCGACACTCCCTCAGTACTGACCCTCCGACAGTGCGGCGCTCCCTCAGCACGGACCCTCTGACGGTGTGGCGCTCCCTCAGTACTGACCCTCTGACATAGCGGCACTCCCTCAGCACTGACCCTCCGACAGTGCGACACTCCCTCAGTACTGACCCTCCGACAGTGCGGCACTCCCTCAGTACTGACCCTCACACAGTGCGGCGCTCCCTCAGTACTGACCCTCACACAGTGCGGCGCTCCCTCAGTACTGATGCTCCGACGGTGCGCTGCTCCCTCAGCACTGACCCTCCGACAGTGCGGCACTCCCTCAACACTGACCCTCTGACAGTGCGGCGCTCCCTCAGTACTGACCCTCCCACAGTGCAGCGCTCCCTCAGTACTGACCCTCCCACAGTGCGGCGCTCCCTCAGTACTGACCTTCTGACAGTGCAGCGCTCCCTCAGTACAGACCCTCCTACAGTGCAGCGCTCCCTCAGTACTGACCCTCCCACAGTGCGGCGCTCCCTCAGCACTGTCCCTCCCACAGTGCTGCGCTCCCTCAGTACTGACCCTCCCACAGTGCAGTGCTCCCTCAGTACTGACCCTCTCACAGTGCGGCGCTCCCTCAGCACTCACCCTCCGACAGTGCGACACTCCCTCAGCCCTGACACTCCGACAGTGCGACACTCCCTCACTACTGACCCTCTGACAGTGCGGCGCTCCCTCAGTACTGACCCTCCGACAGTGCGGCGCTCCCTCATTACTGACCCTCTGACAGTGCGACACTCCCTCAGTACTGACCCTCCCACAGTGCAGCGCTCCCTCAGCACTGACCCTCCAACAGTGCGGCACTCTCTCAACACTGACCCTCCGACAGTGCGGCGCTCCCTCAGTACTGACCCTCCGACAGTGCAGCGCTCCCTCAGTACTGACCCTCCCACAGTGCGGCGCTCCCTCAGTACTGACCCTCTGACAGTGCAGCGCTCCCTCAGTACTGACCCTCCCACAGTGCAGCGCTCCCTCAGTACTGACCCTCGCACAGTGCGGCGCACCCTCAGCACTGTCCCTCCCACAGTGCTGCGCTCCCTCAGTACTGACCCTCCCACAGTGCAGCGCTCCCTCACTTCTGACCCTCTCACAGTGCGGCGCTCCCTCAGCACTCACCCTCCGACAGTGCGACACTCCCTCAGCCCTGACACTCCGACAGTGCGACACTCCCTCACTACTGACCCTCCCACAGTGCGGCACTCCCTCAATACTGACCCTCCGACAGTGCGGCGCTCCCTCAACACTGACCCTCTGACAGTGTGGCGCTCCCTCAGTACTGACCCTCCGACAGTGCGACACTCCCTCACTACTGACCCTCCCACAGTGCGGCACTCCCTCAATACTGACCCTCCGACAGTGTGGCGCTCCCTCAGTACTGAGCCTCTGACAGTGCGGCGCTCCCTCAGCACTGACCCTCTGACAGTGCGGTGCTCCCTCAGTACTGACCCTCCGACAATGCGACGTTCCCTCAGTACTGACCCTCCCACAGTGCGGCGCTCCCTCAGTCCTGATGCTCCAACAGTGCGGCGCTCCCTCAGCACTGACCCTCCGACAGTGCAGCATTCCCTCAGCAGTGACCCTCCCACAGTGCGGCGCTCCCTCAGCAGTGACCCTCCGACAATGCAGCGCTCCCTCAGTACTGACCCTCCCACAGTGCGGCGCTCCCTCAGTACTGACCCTCCCACAGTGCGGCACTCCCTCAGTACTGACCCTCCCACCGTGCGGCGCTCCCTCAGCACTGACCCTCCGACTGTGCGGCGCTCCCTCAGCACTGACCCTCTGACAGTGTGACACTCCCTCAGTACTGACCCTCCCAGAGTACGGTGTTCCCTCAGTACTGACCCTCCCACAGTGCGGCACTCCCTCAGTACTGACCCTCTCACAGTGCGGCGCTCCCTCAGCACTCACCCTCCGACAGTGCGACACTCCCTCACTACTGACCCTCTGACAGTGCAGCGCTCCCTCAGTACTGACCCTCCGACAGTGCAGCGCTCCCTCAGCACTGACCCTCCCACAGTGCAGCGCTCCCTCACTTCTGACCCTCTCACAGTGCGGCGCTCCCTCAGCACTCACCCTCCGACAGTGCGACACTCCCTCACTACTGACCCTCTGACAGTGCAGCGCTCCCTCAGCACTGACCCTCCGACAGTGCGGCGCTCCCTCAGCACTCACCCTCCGACAGTGCGTCACTCCCTCAGCCCTGACACTCCGACAGTGCGACACTCCCTAACTACTGACCCTCCCACAGTGCGGCACTCCCTCAATACTGACCCTCCGACAGTGCGGCGCTCCCTCAGCACTGACCCTCTGACAGTGTGGCGCTCCCTCAGTACTGACCCTCCGACAGTGCGGCGCTCCCTCATTACTGACCCTCTGACAGTGTGGCGCTCCCTCAGTACTGACCCTCCGACAGTGCGGCGCTCCCTCATTACTGACCCTCTGACAGTGCGGTGCTCCCTCAGTACTGACCCTCCGACAATGCGACGTTCCCTCAGTACTGACCCTCTGACAGTGCGTCACTCCCTCAGTACTGAGCCTCCGACAGTGCGGCGCTCCCTCAGTCCTGATGCTCCGACAGTGCGGCGCACCCTCAGCACTGACCCTCCGACAGTGCAGCACTTCCTCAGCAGTGACCCTCCGACAGTGAGGCGCTCCCTCAGCAGTGACCCTCCGACAATGCGGCGCTCCCTCAGTACTGACCCTCCCACAGTGCGGCGCTCCCTCAGTACTGACCCTCCCAGAGTGCGGCGCTCCCTCAGCACTGACCCTCTGACAGTGTGACACTCCCTCAGTACTGACCCTCGCACAGTGCGGCGCTCCCTCAGTACTGACCCTCTCACAGTGCAGCGCTCCCTCAGCTCTGACCCTCCCACAGTGCGGCACTCCCTCAGCACTGACCCTCTGACAGTGTGACACTCCCTCAGTACTGACCTTCCGACAGTGCAGCGCTCCCTCAGTACTGACCCTCTGACAGTGCGGTGCTCCCTCAGCACTGACCCTCCCACAGTGCGGTGCTCCCTCAGTACTGACCCTCCGACAGTGCGGCGCTCCCTCAGTACTGTCCCTCCGACAGTGCGGCGCTCCCTCAGTACTGACCCTCCCACAGTGCGGCGCTCCCTCAGTACTGACCCTCCGACAGTGCTGCGCTCCCTCAGTACTGACCTTCTGACAGTGCAGCGCTCCCTCAGTACTGACCCTCTGACAGTGCGGTTCTCCCTCAGCACTGACCCTCTCAAGGTGCGGCGCTCCCTCAGCACTGACCCTCCGACAGTGCGGCGCTCCCTGAGTACTGTCCCTCCGACAGTGCGGCGCTCCCTCAGTACTGACCCTCTGACAGTGCGGCGCTCCCTCAGTACTGACCCTCCCGCAGTGCGGCGCTCCCTTAGTACTGACCCTCCGACAGTGCGGCACTCCCTCAGTACTGACCCTCCCACAGTGCTGCGCTCCCTTAGTACTGACCCTCCCACAGTGCGGCACTCCCTCAGTACTGACCCTCCCACAGTGCGGCGCTCCCTCAGTACTGTCCCTCCGACAGTGCGGCGCTCCCTCAGTACTGACTCTCTGACAGTGCGGCGCTCCCTCAGTACTGCCCCTCCCACAGTGCGGCGCTCCCTTAATACTGACCCTCCGACAGTGCGGCGCTCCCTCAGTACTGACCCTCCCACAGTGCGGCGCTCCCTCAGTACTGACCCTCTGACAGTGCGGCACTCCCTCAGCACTGGCCCTCCCACAGTGCGGTGCTCCCTCAGCATTGGCCCTCTGACAGTGTGGCGCTCCCTCAGTACTGACCCTCTGAGATAGCGGCACTCCCTCAGCACTGACCCTCCGACAGTGCGACACTCCCTCAGTACTGTCCCTCCGACAGTGCGGCGCTCCCTCAGTACTGACTCTCTGACAGTGCGGCGCTCCCTCAGTACTGCCCCTCCCACAGTGCGGCGCTCCCTTAATACTGACCCTCCGACAGTGCGGCGCTCCCTCAGTACTGACCCTCCCACAGTGCGGTGCTGCCTCAGTACTGACCCTCCGACAGTGCGGCGCTCCCTCAGTACTGTCCCTCCGACAGTGCGGCGCTCCCTCAGTACTGACCCTCCCACAGTGCGGCGCTCCCTCAGTACTGACCCTCCGACAGTGCAGCGCTCCCTCAGTACTGACCCTCTGACAGTGCGGTTCTCCCTCAGCACTGACCCTCTCAAGGTGCGGCGCTCCCTCAGCACTGACCCTCCGACAGTGCGGCGCTCCCTCAGTACTGTCCCTCCGACAGTGCGGCGCTCCCTCAGTACTGACCCTCTGACAGTGCGGCGCTCCCTCAGTACTGACCCTCCCACAGTGCGGCGCTCCCTTAGTACTGACCCTCCGACAGAGCGGCACTCCCTCAGTACTGACCCTCCCACAGTGCTGCGCTCCCTTAGTACTGACCCTCCCACAGTGCGGCACTCCCTCAGTACTGACCCTCCCACAGTGCGGCGCTCCCTCAGTACTGTCCCTCCGACAGTGCGGTGCTCCCTCAGTACTGACTCTCTGACAGTGCGGCGCTCCCTCAGTACTGCCCCTCCCACAGTGCGGCGCTCCCTTAATACTGACCCTCCAACAGTGCGGTGCTCCCTCAGTACTGACCCTCCCACAGTGCGGCGCTCCCTCAGTACTGACCCTCTGACAGTGCGGCACTCCCTCAGCACTGGCCCTCCCACAGTGCGGTGTTCCCTCAGCACTGGCCATCCCACAGTGCGGCGCTCCCTCAGTACTGACCCTCTGAGATAGCGGCACTCCCTCAGCACTGACCCTCCGACAGTGCGGCGCTCCCTCAGTACTGCCCCTCCCACAGTGCGGCGCTCCCTTAATACTGACCCTCCGACAGTGCGGCGCTCCCTCAGTACTGACCCTCCGACAGTGCGGCGCTCCCTCAGTACTGACCCTCCCACAGTGCGGCACTCCCTCAGTACTGACCCTCCGACAGTGCGGCGCTCCCTCAGTACTGACCCTCCCACAGTGCGGCGCTCCCTCAGTACTGACCCTCCCACAGTGCGGCGCTCCCTCAGTACTGATCCTCCCACAGTGCGGTGCTCCCTCAGCATTGGCCCTCTGACAGTGTGGCGCTCCCTCAGTACTGACCCTCTGACGGTGTGGCGCTCCCTCAGTACTGACCCTCTGACATAGCGGCACTCCCTCAGCACTGACCCTCCGACAGTGCGACACTCCCTCAGTACTGACCCTCCGACAGTGCGGCACTCCCTCAGTACTGACCCTCCCACAGTGCGGCGCTCCCTCAGTACTGACCCTCCCACAGTGCGGCGCTCCCTCAGTACTGATGCTCCGACGGTGCGCTGCTCCCTCAGCACTGACCCTCCGACAGTGCGGCACTCCCTCAACACTGACCCTCTGACAGTGCGGCGCTCCCTCAGTACTGACCCTCCGACAGTGCAGCGCTCCCTCAGTACTGACCCTCCCACAGTGCGGCGCTCCCTCAGTACTGACCCTCTGACAGTGCAGCGCTCCCTCAGTACTGACCCTCCTACAGTGCAGCGCTCCCTCAGTACTGACCCTCCCACAGTGCGGCGCTCCCTCAGCACTGTCCCTCCCACAGTGCTGCGCTCCCTCAGTACTGACCCTCCCACAGTGCGGCGCTCCCTCAGTACTGACCCTCTCACAGTGCGGCGCTCCCTCAGCACTCACCCTCCGACAGTGCGACACTCCCTCAGCCCTGACACTCCGACAGTGCGACACTCCCTCAATACTGACCCTCCCACAGTGCAGTGCTCCCTCAGCACTGACCCTCTGACAGTGCGGCGCTCCCTCAGTACTGACCCTCCGACAGTGCGGCGCTCCCTCATTACTGACCCTCTGACAGTGCGACACTCCCTCAGTACTGACCCTCCCACAGTGTAGCACTCCCTCAGCACTGACCCTCCAACAGTGCGGCACTCTCTCAACACTGACCCTCCGACAGTGCAGCGCTCCCTCAGTACTGACCCTCCCACAGTGCGGCGCTCCCTCAGTACTGACCCTCTGACAGTGCAGCGCTCCCTCAGTACTGACCCTCCCACAGTGCAGCGCTCCCTCAGTACTGACCCTCCCACAGTGCGGCGCACCCTCAGCACTGTCCCTCCCACAGTGCTGCGCTCCCTCAGTACTGACCCTCCCACAGTGCAGCGCTCCCTCACTTCTGACCCTCTCACAGTGCGGCGCTCCCTCAGCACTCACCCTCCGACAGTGCGACACTCCCTCACTACTGACCCTCTGACAGTGCAGCGCTCCCTCAGCACTGACCCTCCGACAGTGCGGCGCTCCCTCAGCACTCACCCTCCGACAGTGCGTCACTCCCTCAGCCCTGACACTCCGACAGTGCGACACTCCCTCACTACTGACCCTCCCACAGTGCGGCACTCCCTCAATACTGACCCTCCGACAGTGCAGCGCTCCCTCAGCACTGACCCTCTGACAGTGTGGCGCTCCCTCAGTACTGACCCTCCGACAGTGCGGCGCTCCCTCATTACTGACCCTCTGACAGTGTGGCGCTCCCTCAGTACTGACCCTCCGACAGTGCGGCGCTCCCTCATTACTGACCCTCTGACAGTGCGGTGCTCCCTCAGTACTGACCCTCCGACAATGCGACGTTCCCTCAGTACTGACCCTCTGACAGTGCGTCACTCCCTCAGTACTGAGCCTCCGACAGTGCGGCGCTCCCTCAGTCCTGATGCTCCGACAGTGCGGCGCACCCTCAGCACTGACCCTCCGACAGTGCAGCACTTCCTCAGCAGTGACCCTCCGACAGTGAGGCGCTCCCTCAGCAGTGACCCTCCGACAATGCGGCGCTCCCTCAGTACTGACCCTCCCACAGTGCGGCGCTCCCTCAGTACTGACCCTCCCAGAGTGCGGCGCTCCCTCAGCACTGACCCTCTGACAGTGCGGCGCTCCCTCAGTACTGACCCTCCCACAGTGCGGCGCTCCCTCAGTACTGACCCTCTGACAGTGCGGCACTCCCTCAGCACTGGCCCTCCCACAGTGCGGTGCTCCCTCAGCATTGGCCCTCTGACAGTGTGGCGCTCCCTCAGTACTGACCCTCTGAGATAGCGGCACTCCCTCAGCACTGACCCTCCGACAGTGCGGCGCTCCCTCAGTACTGTCCCTCCGACAGTGCGGCGCTCCCTCAGTACTGACTCTCTGACAGTGCGGCGCTCCCTCAGTACTGCCCCTCCCACAGTGCGGCGCTCCCTTAATACTGACCCTCCGACAGTGCGGCGCTCCCTCAGTACTGACCCTCCCACAGTGCGGTGCTGCCTCAGTACTGACCCTCCGACAGTGCGGCGCTCCCTCAGTACTATCCCTCCGACAGTGCGGCGCTCCCTCAGTACTGACCCTCCCACAGTGCGGCGCTCCCTCAGTACTGACCCTCCGACAGTGCAGCGCTCCCTCAGTACTGACCCTCTGACAGTGCGGTTCTCCCTCAGCACTGACCCACTCAAGGTGCGGCGCTCCCTCAGCACTGACCCTCCGACAGTGCGGCGCTCCCTCAGTACTGACCCTCCGACAGTGCGGCACTCCCTCAGTACTGTCCCTCCGACAGTGCGGCGCTCCCTCAGTACTGACCCTCTGACAGTGCGGCGCTCCCTCAGTACTGACCCTCCCACAGTGCGGCGCTCCCTTAGTACTGACCCTCCGACAGAGCGGCACTCCCTCAGTACTGACCCTCCCACAGTGCTGCGCTCCCTTAGTACTGACCCTCCCACAGTGCGGCACTCCCTCAGTACTGACCCTCCCACAGTGCGGCGCTCCCTCAGTACTGTCCCTCCGACAGTGCGGTGCTCCCTCAGTACTGACTCTCTGACAGTGCGGCGCTCCCTCAGTACTGCCCCTGCCACAGTGCGGCGCTCCCTTAATACTGACCCTCCAACAGTGCGGCGCTCCCTCAGTACTGACCCTCCCACAGTGCGGCGCTCCCTCAGTACTGACCCTCTGACAGTGCGGCACTCCCTCAGCACTGGCCCTCCCACAGTGCGGTGCTCCCTCAGCACTGGCCATCCCACAGTGCGGCGCTCCCTCAGTACTGACCCTCTGAGATAGCGGCACTCCCTCAGCACTGACCCTCCGACAGTGCGGCGCTCCCTCAGTACTGCCCCTCCCACAGTGCGGCGCTCCCTTAATACTGACCCTCCGACAGTGCGGCGCTCCCTCAGTACTGACCCTCCCACAGTGCGGCGCTCCCTCAGTACTGATCCTCCCACAGTGCGGTGCTCCCTCAGCATTGGCCCTCTGACAGTGTGGCGCTCCCTCAGTACTGACCCTCTGAGATAGCGGCACTCCCTCAGCACTGACCCTCCGACAGTGCGACACTCCCTCAGTACTGACCCTCCGACAGTGCGGCGCTCCCTCAGCACTGACCCTCTGACGGTGTGGCGCTCCCTCAATACTGACCCTCTGACATAGCGGCACTCCCTCAGCACTGACCCTCCGACAGTGCGACACTCCCTCAGTACTGACCCTCCGACAGTGCGGCACTCCCTCAGTACTGACCCTCCCACAGTGCGGCGCTCCCTCAGTACTGACCCTCCCACAGTGCGGCGCTCCCTCAGTACTGATGCTCCGACGGTGCGCTGCTCCCTCAGCACTGACCCTCCGACAGTGCGGCACTCCCTCAACACTGACCCTCTGACAGTGCGGCGCTCCCTCAGTACTGACCCTCCGACAGTGCAGCGCTCCCTCAGTACTGACCCTCCCACAGTGCGGCGCTCCCTCAGTACTGACCCTCTGACAGTGCAGCGCTCCCTCAGTACTGACCCTCCTACAGTGCAGCGCTCCCTCAGTACTGACCCTCCCACAGTGCGGCGCTCCCTCAGCACTGTCCCTCCCACAGTGCTGCGCTCCCTCAGTACTGACCCTCCCACAGTGCGGCGCTCCCTCAGTACTGACCCTCTCACAGTGCGGCGCTCCCTCAGCACTCACCCTCCGACAGTGCGACACTCCCTCAGCCCTGACACTCCGACAGTGCGACACTCCCTCAATACTGACCCTCCCACAGTGCAGTGCTCCCTCAGCACTGACCCTCCGACAGTGCGGCGCTCCCTCATTACTGACCCTCTGACAGTGCGACACTCCCTCAGTACTGACCCTCCCACAGTGTAGCACTCCCTCAGCACTGACCCTCCAACAGTGCGGCACTCTCTCAACACTGACCCTCCGACAGTGCGGCGCTTCCTCAGTACTGACCCTCCGACAGTGCAGCGCTCCCTCAGTACTGACCCTCCCACAGTGCGGCGCTCCCTCAGTACTGACCCTCTGACAGTGCAGCGCTCCCTCAGTACTGACCCTCCCACAGTGCAGCGCTCCCTCAGTACTGACCCTCCCACAGTGCGGCGCACCCTCAGCACTGTCCCTCCCACAGTGCTGCGCTCCCTCAGTACTGACCCTCCCACAGTGCAGCGCTCCCTCACTTCTGACCCTCTCACAGTGCGGCGCTCCCTCAGCACTCACCCTCCGACAGTGCGACACTCCCTCACTACTGACCCTCTGACAGTGCAGCGCTCCCTCAGCACTGACCCTCCGACAGTGCGGCGCTCCCTCAGCACTCACCCTCCGACAGTGCGTCACTCCCTCAGCACTGACCCTCCCACAGTGCGGCGCTCCCTCAGCCCTGACACTCCGACAGTGCGACACTCCCTCACTACTGACCCTCCCACAGTGCGGCACTCCCTCAATACTGACCCTCCGACAGTGCGGCGCTCCCTCAGCACTGACCCTCTGACAGTGTGGCGCTCCCTCAGTACTGACCCTCCGACAGTGCGGCGCTCCCTCATTACTGACCCTCTGACAGTGTGGCGCTCCCTCAGTACTGACCCTCCGACAGTGCGGCGCTCCCTCATTACTGACCCTCTGACAGTGCGGTGCTCCCTCAGTACTGACCCTCCGACAATGCGACGTTCCCTCAGTACTGACCCTCTGACAGTGCGTCACTCCCTCAGTACTGAGCCTCCGACAGTGCGGCGCTCCCTCAGTCCTGATGCTCCGACAGTGCGGTGCTCCCTCAGTACTGACCCTCCGACAATGCGACGTTCCCTCAGTACTGACCCTCTGACAGTGCGTCACTCCCTCAGTACTGACCCTCCGACAGTGCAGCACTTCCTCAGCAGTGACCCTCCGACAGTGAGGCGCTCCCTCAGCAGTGACCCTCCGACAATGCGGCGCTCCCTCAGTACTGACCCTCCCACAGTGCGGCGCTCCCTCAGTACTGACCCTCCCAGAGTGCGGCGCTCCCTCAGCACTGACCCTCTGACTGTGTGACACTCCCTCAGTACTGACCCTCCCAGAGTGCGGCGCTCCCTCAGTACTGACCCTCTCACAGTGCGGCGCTCCCTCAGCACTGACCCTCCCACAGTGCGGCACTCCCTCAGCACTGACCCTCTGACAGTGTGACACTCCCTCAGTACTGACCTTCCGACAGTGCAGCGCTCCCTCAGTACTGACCTTCCGACAGTGCAGCGCTCCCTCAGTACTGACTCTCTGACAGTGCGGCGCTCCCTCAGTACTGCCCCTCCCACAGTGCGGCGCACCCTTAATACTGACCCTCCGACAGTGCGGCGCTCCCTCAGTACTGACCCTCCCACAGTGCGGCGCTCCCTCAGTACTGACCCTCTGACAGTGCGGCACTCCCTCAGCACTGGCCCTCCCACAGTGCGGTGCTCCCTCAGCATTGGCCCTCTGACAGTGTGGCGCTCCCTCAGTACTGACCCTCTGAGATAGCGGCACTCCCTCAGCACTGACCCTCCGACAGTGCGGCGCTCCCTCAGTACTGTCCCTCCGACAGTGCGGCGCTCCCTCAGTACTGACACTCTGACAGTGCGGCGCTCCCTCAGTACTGCCCCTCCCACAGTGCGGCGCTCCCTTAATACTGACCCTCCGACAGTGCGGCGCTCCCTCAGTACTGACCCTCCCACAGTGCGGTGCTCCCTCAGTACTGACCCTCCGACAGTGCGGCGCTCCCTCAGTACTGTCCCTCCGACAGTGCAGCGCTCCCTCAGTACTGACCCTCCCACAGTGCGGCGCTCCCTCAGTACTGACCCTCCGACAGTGCAGCGCTCCCTCAGTACTGACCCTCTGACAGTGCGGTTCTCCCTCAGCACTGACCCTCTCAAGGTGCGGCGCTCCCTCAGCACTGACCCTCCGACAGTGCGGCGCTCCCTGAGTACTGTCCCTCCGACAGTGCGGCGCTCCCTCAGTACTGACCCTCTGACAGTGCGGCGCTCCCTCAGTACTGACCCTCCCACAGTGCGGCGCTCCCTCAGTACTGACCCTCCCACAGTGCGGCGCTCCCTCAGTACTGACCCTCCCACAGTGCGGCGCTCCCTCAGTACTGACCCACCCACAGTGCGGCGCTCCCTTAGTACTGACCCTCCGACAGAGCGGCACTCCCTCAGTACTGACCCTCCCACAGTGCTGCGCTCCCTTAGTACTGACCCTCCCACAGTGCGGCACTCCCTCAGTACTGACCCTCCCACAGTGCGGCGCTCCCTCAGTACTGTCCCTCCGACAGTGCGGTGCTCCCTCAGTACTGACTCTCTGACAGTGCGGCGCTCCCTCAGTACTGTCCCTCCGACAGTGCGGCGCTCCCTCAGTACTGCCCCTCCCACAGTGCGGCGCTCCCTTAATACTGACCCTCCGACAGTGCGGCGCTCCCTCAGTACTGACCCTCCCACAGTGCGGCGCTCCCTCAGTACTGACCCTCTGACAGTGCTGCACTCCCTCAGCACTGGCCCTCCCACAGTGCGGTGCTCCCTCAGCATTGGCCCTCTGACAGTGTGGCGCTCCCTCAGTACTGACCCTCTGAGATAGCGGCACTCCCTCAGCACTGACCCTCCGACAGTGCGGCGCTCCCTCAGTACTGTCCCTCCGACAGTGCGGCGCTCCCTCAGTACTGACTCTCTGACAGTGCGGCGCTCCCTCAGTACTGCCCCTCCCACAGTGCGGCGCTCCCTTAATACTGACCCTCCGACAGTGCGGCGCTCCCTCAGTACTGACCCTCCCACAGTGCGGCGCTCCCTCAGTACTGACCCTCTGACAGTGCGGCACTCCCTCAGCACTGGCCCTCCCACAGTGCGGTGCTCCCTCAGCATTGGCCCTCTGACAGTGTGGCGCTCCCTCAGTACTGACCCTCTGAGATAGCGGCACTCCCTCAGCACTGACCCTCCGACAGTGCGACACTCCCTCAGCACTGACCCTCTGACATAGCGGCGCTCCCTCAGTACTGACCCTCTGACAGTGCGGCACTCCCTCAGTACTGACCCTCCCACAGTGCGGCGCTCCCTCAGTACTGACCCTCCGACAGTGCGGCACTCCCTCAGTACTGACCCTCCCACAGTGCGGCGCTCCCTCAGTACTGACCCTCCCACAGTGCGGCGCTCCCTCAGTACTGAAGCTCCGACGGTGCGCTGCTCCCTCAGCACTGACCCTCCGACAGTGCGGCACTCCCTCAACACTGACCCTCTGACAGTGCGGCGCTCCCTAAGTACTGACCCTCCGACAGTGCAGCGCTCCCTCAGTACTGACCCTCCCACAGTGCGGCGCTCCCTCAGTACTGACCCTCTGACAGTGCAGCGCTCCCTCAGTACTGACCCTCCTACAGTGCAGCGCTCCCTCAGTACTGACCCTCCCACAGTGCGGCGCTCCCTCAGCACTGACCCTCCCACAGTGCGGCGCTCCCTCAGTACTGACCCTCTGACAGTGCAGCGCTCCCTCAGTACTGACCCTCCTACAGTGCAGCGCTCCCTCAGTACTGACCCTCCCACAGTGCTGCGCTCCCTCAGTACTGACCCTCTCACAGTGCGGCGCTCCCTCAGCACTCACCCTCCGACAGTGCGACACTCCCTCAGTACTGACCCTCCCACAGTGCTGCGCTCCCTCAGTACTGACCCTCTCACAGTGCGGCGCTCCCTCAGCACTCACCCTCCGACAGTGCGACACTCCCTCAGTACTGACCCTCCCACAGTGCAGTGCTCCCTCAGCACTGACCCTCTGACAGTGCGGCGCTCCCTCAGTACTGACCCTCCGACAGTGCGGCGCTCCCTCATTACTGACCCTCTGACAGTGCGACACTCCCTCAGTACTGACCCTCCCACAGTGCAGCGCTCCCTCAGCACTGACCCTCCAACAGTGCGGCACTCTCTCAACACTGACCCTCCGACAGTGCGGCGCTCCCTCAGTACTGACCCTCCGACAGTGCAGCGCTCCCTCAGTACTGACCCTCCCACAGTGCGGCGCTCCCTCAGTACTGACCCTCTGACAGTGCAGCGCTCCCTCAGCACTGACCCTCCCACAGTGCAGCGCTCCCTCAGTACTGACCCTCCCACAGTGCGGCGCACCCTCAGCACTGTCCCTCCCACAGTGCTGCGCTCCCTCAGTACTGACCCTCCCACAGTGCAGCGCTCCCTCACTTCTGACCCTCTCACAGTGCGGCGCTCCCTCAGCACTCACCCTCTGACAGTGCGACACTCCCTCAGCCCTGACACTCCGACAGTGCTACACTCCCTCACTACTGACCCTCCCACAGTGCGGCACTCCCTCAATACTGACCCTCCGACAGTGCGGCGCTCCCTCAGCACTGACCCTCTGACAGTGTGGCGCTCCCTCAGTACTGACCCTCCGACAGTGCGACACTCCCTCACGACTGACCCTCCCACAGTGCGGCACTCCCTCAATACTGACCCTCCGACAGTGTGGCGCTCCCTCAGTACTGACCCTCTGACAGTGCGGCGCTCCCTCAGCACTGACCCTCTGACAGTGCGGTGCTCCCTCAGTACTGACCCTCCGACAATGCGACGTTCCCTCAGTACTGACCCTCCCACAGTGCGGCGCTCCCTCAGTCCTGATGTTCCGACAGTGCGGCGCTCCCTCAGCACTGACCCTCCGACAGTGCAGCACTCCCTCAGCAGTGACCCTCCCACAGTGCGGCGCTCCCTCAGCAGTGACCCTCCGACAATGCGGCGCTCCCTCAGTACTGACCCTCCCACAGTGCGGCGCTCCCTCAGCACTGACCCTCCCACCGTGCGGCGCTCCCTCAGCACTGACCCTCCGACAGTGCGGCGCTCCCTCAGCACTGACCCTCTGACAGTGTGACACTCCCTCAGTACTGACCCTCCCAGAGTGCGGCGCTCCCTCAGCACTGACCCTCTGACAGTGTGACACTCCCTCAGTACTGACCCTCCCAGAGTACGGTGTTCCCTCAGTACTGACCCTCCCACAGTGCGGCACTCCCTCAGTACTGACCCTCTCACAGAGCGGCGCTCCCTCAGCACTCACCCTCCGCCAGTGCGACACTCCCTCACTACTGACCCTCTGACAGTGCAGCGCTCCCTCAGTACTGACCCTCCGACAGTGCAGCGCTCCCTTAGCACTGACCCTCCCACAGTGCAGCGCTCCCTCACTTCTGACCCTCTCACAGTGCGGCGCTCCCTCAGCACTCACCCTCCGACAGTGCGTCACTCCCTCAGCCCTGACACTCCGACAGTGCGACACTCCCTCACTACTGACCCTCCCACAGTGCGGCACTCCCTCAATACTGACCCTCCGACAGTGCGGCGCTCCCTCAGCACTGACCCTCTGACAGTGAGGCGCTCCCTCAGTACTGACCCTCCGACAGTGCGGCGCTCCCTCATTACTGACCCTCTGACAGTGCGGTGCTCCCTCAGTACTGACCCTCCGACAATGCGACGTTCCCTCAGTACTGACCCTCTGACAGTGCGTCACTCCCTCAGTACTGACCCTCCGACAGTGCGGCGCTCCCTCAGTCCTGATGCTCCGACTGTGCGGCGCACCCTCAGCACTGACCCTCCGACAGTGCAGCACTTCCTCAGCAGTGACCCTCCGACAGTGAGGCGCTCCCTCAGCAGTGACCCTCCGACAATGCGGCGCTCCCTCAGTACTGACCCTCCCACAGTGCGGCGCTCCCTCAGTACTGACCCTCCCAGAGTGCGGCGCTCCCTCAGCACTGACCCTCTGACAGTGTGACACTCCCTCAGTACTGACCCTCGCACAGTGCGGCGCTCCCTCAGTACTGACCCTCTCACAGTGCGGCGCTCCCTCAGCACTGACCCTCCCACAGTGCGGCACTCCCTCAGCACTGACCCTCCGACAGTGCGGCACTCCCTCAGCACTGACCCTCTGACAGTGTGACACTCCCTCAGTACTGACCCTCCCACAGTGCGGCGCTCCCTCAGTACTGACCCTCCCACAGTGCGGCGCTCCCTCAGTACTGACCCTCCCACAGTGCGGCGCTCCCTCAGTACTGATTCTCCGACAGTGCGGCGCTCCCTCAGTACTGACCCTCCCACAGTGCGGTGCTCCCTCAGTACTGACCCTCCCACAGTGCGGCGCTCCCTCAGTACTGATTCTCCGACAGTGCGGTGCTCCCTCAGTACTGACCCTCCCACAGTGCGGTGCTCCCTCAGTACTGACCCTCCCACAGTGCGGCGCTCCCTCAGTACTGACCCTCCCACAGTGCGGCGCTCCCTCAGTACTGATTCTCCGACAGTGCGGCGGTCCCTCAGCACTGACCCTCCCACAGTGCTGCGCTCCCTCAGTACTGTCCCTCCCACAGTGCGGCGCTCCCTCAGTACTGATTCTCCGACAGTGCGGCGGTCCCTCAGTACTGACCCTCCCAGAGTGCGGTGTTCCCTCAGTACTGACCCTCCCACAGTGCGACGCTCCCTCAGTACTGATTCTCCGACAGTGCGGCACTCCCTCTGTACTGACCCTCCCACAGTGCGGCGCTCCCTCAGTACTGATTCTCCGACAGTGCGGCGCTCCCTCAGTACTGACCCTCCCACAGTGCGGCGCTCCCTCTGTACTGATTCTCCGACAGTGCGGCGCTCCCTCAGTACTGATTCTCCGACAGTGCAGCGCTCCCTCTGTACTGATTCTCCGACAGTGCGGCGCTCCCTCTGTACTGATTCTCCGACAGTGCGGCGCTCCCTCAGTACTGATTCTCCGACAGTGCGGCCCTCCCTCAGTACTGACCCTCCCACAGTGCGGGTTTCCCTGTTCTCTGACGGGCCCCCTCTACTTCCCTCCGCAGGTTCATAAAGTGTTCCCCAGCGGCCTGGCCGCGCAGGAGGGAACCATCGCGCAGGGGGACGAGGTCCTGTCCATCAACGGAAACTCCCTCAAGGGCCTGACGCACAGCGGGGCTTTGTCACTGCTCCACAAAGCGAGGCCTGGTCACCAGGCCATCGTGGTGATTCGCAAGGTGTGTGAGGCGGAGAGGGCTGCCCTACGTGTGAGGGGCATGACACCCCGCGACAACGTCAACCACGGTGCGGTTCCAGGTACGAGGAGCACGCAGATCCTCTTCAGACGTCGAGCGGAGCCCGCCTTGTAGTGTGATTATTCCCCGGTGGTGTGAGAGAGGCTGGCTAGGCCGCCCCTGGAGACGGTGTTGCTGGAGCCGCCATGTTGCTTTCGGCCATGGGTCACGTTGTCGCGGGAGTGTCCCTTTAGGAAAGGTTCTGTCTTATCACATGGCTTCAATTATGTCATTGTGTGGGTGGAGCTGGGCTGTGGCTCTGAGTTTCGGGACTGGTTTTGAACAGGTTGAAATCATAGAATCATAGAATTTACAGTGCAGAAGGAGGCCATTCGGCCCATCGAGTCTGCACCCTCTCTTGGAAAGAGCACCCTACCCAAGGTCCACACCTCCACCCTATCCCCATAACCCAGTAACCCCACCCAACACTAAGGGCAATTTTGGACACTATGGGCAATTTAGCGCGGCCAATCCACCTAACCTGCACATCTTTGGACTGTGGGAGGAAACCGGAGCACCCGGAGGAAACCCACGCACACACGGGGAGGATGTGCAGACTCCGCACAGACAGTGACCCAAGCCGGGAATCGAACCTGGGACCCTGGAGCTGTGAAGCATTTGTGCTATCCACGATGCTACCGTGCTGCCCTGTGCCCTGTGAAAGACGTGTCTCTGTCTATCTTCATTTTAAAAGCTGTTTCCAGACGGCTCGATAACGTAAAAAAGATAATTGCTTTCTCGAAGGAATTCAAACGTGCTGTTTGAGAAGGGGAACAGAGTATCAATAACACGTCTTAAACCAGTGAGAGTGCCGTGGGCTGGGCCGCACCTTTGAAAAGGGGTTTCTGGTTTTACTTGGATTTTGTTATTGAATTGGAACAGTTAAGGGGGAATTCATTAAGGGTTATGCATAGGTTACTGTAGCTGTGTGGGGCCTTTGTGTTTGTGGTATTCTATGATGTATTTTGGAGTTTTCTAAACCCTGGCCCATAACGTGACTAATATGCTTTCCCCTCTCTTCCCTCCCCCCGCCAGTGAGTTCGGGAGACATGGTCGCGGTGGAGCTGATGAAGACGTGTGGAGGACTGGGTTTCAGTCTGGATGGGGGAAAGAGTTCAAGCCAGGGGGACCGTCCGCTCACCATCAAAAAGGTTTTCCAAGGTAGGCGGCCAACGTCGTTCTCTCTCGGGCGCTGTCTTCAACCCTCGGGGCCCCAAAAGGGGTTTTCCACTCCGCACACATCCCGATGGAGGCCAACTCGCCTCACGAATGGTTCAGAGGGGGAGCTACTCTGTTCTGTTTTGGCTAGCTTTCATCCCATTCATCCAGACATCCCTCCCTCCCTTTTTCTTTCCGCCCTCTCTCTCTCTCTTCCCCCTCTCCTCTTCTCTCTCTCCCTCTGTTCCTATTCTTCACCCTCGCCACCTCTCACCTCCTTTTCTCCTTCCCCACCTCACCTTCCCTCAGGCCCCTTCTCGC
The DNA here is from genome assembly GCF_047496885.1 of Scyliorhinus torazame. Classification (NCBI taxonomy): domain Eukaryota; kingdom Metazoa; phylum Chordata; class Chondrichthyes; order Carcharhiniformes; family Scyliorhinidae; genus Scyliorhinus; species Scyliorhinus torazame. Next base: position 30,661,454 of record NC_092732.1, on the reverse strand, counting down.
CCTCTCTCCACCTCTTTCTCTCTCCGTCTCTCTCTCTCTCTCTCTCTCCCCCCCGTCACTCTCCCTCTGTCCCTTTCCCCTCCTCACCCTCTCTCTTTCTCCCTCCCCCTCTTGCTCCTTCTATCTCTTTCGCCCTTAACTTTCCTCACTCTCTCCCTCACTCTTTATCCCTCTCTCCCCTTCCCTTCTTCTCCCTTTCTCCGTCTGCTCTATCCCTTTCTCCCGTAATCTTCCTTTTTCTCTCTCTCTCTCTATCCCTCTCTCTCTGCCCCCTCTCTATCTCTCTTCCCTCGCCCTCCTCCCCCCCTCTCTCCCCCCTAATCTTCCACTCTCCCCTTCCTCTCTTTCTCCCTCCCTCTATCTCTTTCTTCTCTCACCTTCCTCCCTCGCTCTCTATCCCTCTCCCTTCCCCCAATCTTCCTCTCTCCTCTTCCCTTCCTCTCTTCCTCCCTCCCTCTATCTCTTTCTCCCCGAAGCTTCCCTCTCTATTCCCTCTCTCTCCCACTCCCTCCCTCCTCTATCCCCCTCTCTTTCTCCATCTTTGTCCCTCTCGCTCTGCTCTCTCTCTTTCACCCCCTCCCTCCCTCTCTTCATTGCTTTTCCCCTTTCCCTCCCTCCAGCTCTCTCTCTCTGGTCCATTTTGATCCTCAGGGCGCTAGATTGGCAATGCGGTCACATTATCCTCACAACTTTCCTTTTGGGGTAAGGATTCGGAGGTGAGGTCGGAGGAGGCAGGCAGGCAGGCGAGGAAGTCAAACAGGTTTCAAATTCCCATTGGCGACTCCATGACATCCACTTTGATGTTGGGAATGGGACATGGGTTCTGGAGCACGGGGGGAGGAGGAACATGCAGAGGGAAGCGACATTCGAGGTGGGCGCGATGAGGAGAGGGTGGGGGGGTGCTGGAGTGAAGGTTCAAGAAGGAACTCCCCCTCCCTACCCGGAGGAGCTGGGGTGAAGAGCTTGATGAGGGCCTGTGGGCCGACACCCTGGGCAGGGTGAACCTCTCCTCATCATGTGCCAGGCTCGCATTAATCCAGTTTAAGGTGGCGCATCGGGCGCATATAACGGCGGCAAGAATGAGTACATTTTTTGGGGTGGAGGACAGGTGCCCGAGGTGTGCGGGGGAGTCCGGCGAACCATGCCCCAATGTTTTGGGCATGCCCGGCGCTTAAAGAATTCTGGCAGGGGTTTGCGAGGGAGATGTCCAGGAGTTTGGACGCTCGGGTGAAGGCGAGCCCAGCGGTCGCGACCTTTGGGGTGTCGGAGGATCCGGGAGTGCAGGAAGCGAAAGAGGCCGAGCCTTTGGCCTTTGCCACCCTGGTAGCCTGGTGACGGATCTTGTTAACGCGGAGCGACTCGAAACCCCCGGGCGCGGAGACCTGGGTTAGCGACATGGCGGGGGTTCCTCAGTCTGGAGTGAATAAAGTTCGGCGAGAGAGGGGACTTGATGGGGTTCTCCCAGCGGTTGCGACCTTTCCTTGACTTATTTTTATCTTTATTTGTATTTCTATATTTGTTACGTAAAAACGTTGGTTGGAAAAGCTTTAATAAAACAATTATTAAAAAAACAGAAGGAAATCCCCCCCTCAAAGAACTCTTCGCTTTATCACCTCCTCTTCATTCCAGGGGGATCAGCTGATCAAACGGGCCTACTCCAACCCGGAGACCAACTGATGCAGGTCGGCGAGGAAGATTACTGCAACCTGACCTGCTATGAGGCGTGGAATCTGATCAAGGCCATTGCCCCCGGCCTCGTCAGGGTGGTGATCAGGAAGAGCCAGCTGGGGGCACAGGGGCAGCAGACATAGACATTCGGGGGGGGTGGTGGAGGGAGGCTCTCCCCCACACTGAAGACCCAGCGGCGCCTGGGTAGAACTCCGATATCCTTTCCAAACCTAGTCGCCATGGCCACCTTGGAGGTAAATGCCGTGATGAGCACTCTACGAAGACGTGTCAGGGAGGCTGGACGCGCCCCTGGGGCAAGATGGCGAGCAGCCAGGCACAAAGATAAATTCTTCAAAAGGCTAATGAGAAGTTAGCCCCTATACAAAGCAGTGAGAGTTCGCTTCTAGTCCCCGTCGGTGGGAATTCACTTCTAGGCCCTGTTGGTGGGAGTTCACTTCTAGGCCCTGTCGGTGGGAGTTCACTTCTAGGCCCCGTCGGTGGGAGTTCTCTTCTAGGCCCCATCGGTGGGAGTTCTCTTCTAGGCCCCATCGGTGGGAGTTCATTCTTAGGCCCCATCGGTGGGAGTTCACTTCTAGGCCCCGTCAGTGGGTTCGCTTCTAGGCCCCGTCGGTGGGAGTTCACTTCTAGGCCCCGTCGGTGGGAGTTCACTTCTAGGCCCCGTCAGTGGGTTCGCTTCTAGGCCCCGTCGGTGGTTGTTCACTTCTAAGCCTTGTCGGTGGGTTCGCTTCTAGGCCCCGTCGGTGGGTGTTCACTTCTAGGCCCCGTCGGTGGGAGTTTACTTCGAGGCCCCGTCGGTGGGAGTTCACTTCGAGGCCCCGTTGGTGGGAGTTCACTTCTAGGCCCGGTCGGTGGGAGTTCTCTTCTAGGCCCGGTCGGTGGGAGTTCTCTTCTAGGCCCCATCGGTGGGAGTTCTCTTCTAGGCCCCATCGGTGGGAGTTTATTCTTAGGCCCCATCGGTGGGAGTTCACTTCTAGGCCCCGTCGGTGGGTTCGCTTCTAGGCCCCGTCGGTGGGAGTTCTCTTCTAGGCCCCGTCGGTGGGAGTTCACTTCTAGGCCTCGTCGGTGGAGTTCACTTCTAGGCCCCGTCAGTGGGAGTTCACTTCTAGGCCCCGTCAGTGGGAGTTCACTTCTAGGCCTCGTCGGTGGAGTTCACTTCTAGGCCCCGTCAGTGGGAGTTCACTTCTAGGCCCCGTCGGTGGGTGTTCACTTCTAGACCCCGTCGGTGGGAGTTCGTTTTAGGCCCGGTCGGTGGGAGTTCACTTCTAGGCCCCGTCGGTGGGAGTTCACCTCTAGGCCCCGTCGGTGGGAGTTCTCTTGTTCTCTTCTAGGCCCCATCGGTGGGAGTGCATTTTTAGGCCCTATCTGTGGGAGTTCCCTGTTGAGTCCCAATCAGTGGGAGTTCATTTCTTGGCCCAATCTGTGGGAGTTCCCTTGTAGGCCCTACCCATGGGAGTTGACTCAAGTAGTCCCCATTTAGGTCACTGTGTTCGGTTCTGATGGTGCTCCAGGACAGACCGTGAAAATGACGGCCCTCCCCAGATTTCTATTTGTATTTCAGTGCCTTCCCATCTTCATCCCTGAATAAGGCCATCGCGGGATTTGTGTGGGCGAATAAGACCCTGCGAGTGAAGTGAGTGTTGCTGAAACGCAGGCGGGGGCGGGGGGGGGGGGGGGGGGGGGGGCGCAGGGTGGGGGGGCGGCGGCGGGGGGGGTGGGGGGGGGGGGCTGGCGTTGCCGGACTTTTGCAACTACTACTGGGCGGTCAATTCGGCCATGATTAGCAAGTGGGCAGTGGGGGAGGGGTCGGCATGGGAGCGGTTGGAGGCGGCGTCACGTAAAGGCACCAGCCTGGGAGCGCCGGTAACGGCACCTCTGCCGTTCTCGCCGGCCCGTTACTCCACAAGTCCGGTGGAGGTGGTGTCGGCACTGAAGATCTGGGGGGCCGTGGGGGAGACACGAGAGGATGGAGGGGGTGTCGGTCTGGACCCCGATATTTAATAACCACGGGGGATGCAGGACAAAGTAGTTGCCGGTACCTGGGTGGGGGGGGGGAGGGGAAAGTGTCGGATACCTACCAGGAGCTGCTGGAAGCAGAGGAAACCCCGGTGGAGGAGCTTAAGGGCAAATGGGAGGAGGAGTTAGGAGGAGAGTTAGAGCCGGGTCTGTGGGCGGAAGTCCTAAGCAGGGTCAATTCCTCCTCATCATGTGCCAGGCTCAGTTTAAGGTGGTACACCGGGCACACATGACGGCGGCGAGGATGAGCACCTTTTTCGGGGTAGAAGACAGACGTGCGAGATGTGCGGGCAGCCCAGCAAACCATGCCCACATGTTTTTGGGCATGCCCGAAGCTTGGAGGGTTCTGGGAGGGGTTCGCCAAGGCGATGCCCACGGTGCTAGCAGTGGTGCCGAGTCCAGAGGGGGGGGGGGCGATCTTTGGAGTGTGATGCCCTATCAATTAGGGGCTGGTTTAGCACACTGGGCTAAATAGCTGGCTTTGAAAGCAGACCAAGGCAGGCCAGCAGCACGGTTCGATTCCCGTACCAGCCTCCCCGAACAGGCGCCGGAATGTGGCGACTAGGGGCTTTTCACAGTAACTTCATTTGAAGCCTACTTGTGACAATACGCGGTTTTCATTTCATTTCAATTCCGACGAGACGAGAGTAGAATGTAATCGAGGCTTTAATACACAGAGATGTATGGCCTCCTACAGCAGCTTACGAAATTTGATTTGATTTATTATTATCACATGTATTAGTATACAGTGAAAAGTATTGTTTCTTGCATGCTGTACAAACAATGCATATCGTACATAGGGAAGGAAGGAGAGGCTGCAGAATATATTGTTACAGTTATAGCAAGGTGCAGAGAAAGGATCAACTTAATACGAGGTAGGTCCATTCAAAAGTCTGATGGCTTTAGGGAAGAAGCTGTTCTTGAGTCGGTTGGTACGTGACCTCAAACTTTGGAAGTGGCTGCTGTTCGGAGAGCACACACATTTATACTCCGCCTGCTGGGCGGAGCCTGCAGGCAGGGATCTACCCTCGTACCTGTAGTACAGGGGCCTTACCGTAATACCCATATATACAATATAACACAACAGTGGTGACTACCACAGAGTGTCAGAAGACCCGGGGGTTCAGGGGGCGGAAAGAGGCCGAGGCCTCCGGCCTTCGCCTCCCTGGTAGCCCGGAGACGGGTCCTTTTAATGTGGAGGGACTCGAAACCCCCCCCCGAGTGCAGAGACCTGGGTCAGCGACCTGGCTGGATTTCTCGGCCTTGAGAAAATAAAGTTTGCCGTAAGGGGATCAATGTTAGGGTTCACCCGGAGGTGGCCGTCATTCGCCAACTTTCTCGGGAAAATTAAAATGGCGGCAGTAGCAGCTTTCCGAGAGGGTGGGGGGGGGGGGGGGGGGGAGTGTTATTTCCTGGGGTTTGTGAAGATCGAGGCGATTGGGGAAATGCCTATTTTTTTTCACCATGTTAATGTTCAATGTTTACGGTTCTTTTTCGGCTGTTGTTAGAACATTTTACAAATACTTAAATAAAAATATTTTTTTTAAAAAATCATCTCAGCTCCGGGACGTCACTGCAGGAGTTCCTCAGGGCCGTGTCCTCGGCCCCGACCATCTTCAGCTGCTTCATCAGCGACCTCCCTTCCATTAGAAGGTCAGAAGTGGGGATGTTTGCGGACGACAATGTTCAGCTCCATTCGCGGCTCCTCACATGCTGAAGCAGTCCCTGTCCAAATGCAGCAAGACCCGGACAATATCCAGGCTCGGGCTGGCAAGGGGCAAGTTACATTCACCCCACATAAGTTCGAGTCAATGACCATCTCCTACAAGAGAGGATTTAACCATCGCCCCTCGACATTCAACGGCATTACCATCGCTGAATCCCCCACAATCAACATCCTGGGGGTGACCATTGATCAGAAACTGAACTGGGCCCAGCCGTATAAATACTGTGGCTCCCAGAGCAGGTCAGAGGGTGGGAATCCTGCGGAGAGAAACTCACCTCCTGATCCCCCCCCCCCAAAGCCTGTCCACATGGGCGGCACGGTAGCACAGTGGTTAGCACAGTTGCCTCCCAGCTCCAGGGTCCCAGGTTCGATTCCCGGCTTGGGTCACTATCTGTGCGGAGTCTGCACGTCCTCCCCGTGTGTGCGTGGGTTTCCTCCGGGTGCTCCGGTTTCCTCCCACAGTCCAAAGACGTGCAGGTGAGGTGGATTGGCCACGATAAATTGCCCCTTAGTGTCCAAAAAAGGTTAGGTGGGGTTACGGGGATAGGGTGGAGGTGTGGGCATAATTAGGGTGCCCTTTCCAAGGGCCGGTACAGACTCAATGGGCCGAAAGGCCTCCTTTTGCACTGTAAATTTTATGATCTACAAGGAGTGCGATGGGAGACTCTCCACTCGCCTGGATGAGCGCGGCTCCCAACAACACTCGAGAAGCTCGACACCATCCAGGACAAAGCAGCCCCGCTCGATCGACACGCTAACCGCCGACATTCACTCCGCCCCCCCCCCCCCCCCGAGGCACAGCGGCAGCCGTGTGCACCGTCTACAACTCGCACCGCGGCGACTCGCCTTCCAAACCCACCACCTCTACCGTCTAGGACGAGGGTGGGGCAGCAGACACATGGGGAACACCCCCCCACCTGCAAGTTCCCCCTCCGAGCCTCTCGCCATCCCGACTCGGGAATATATCGGCCGTTCCTTCACTGTGGCCGGGGCCAGAATCCCGGGACTCCCTCCCTAACAGCACGGTGGGTGTACCTACACCACACGGGGACAGCAGCGGGTTCAAGATGGCGGCTCCCCCACCACCTTCTCGAGGGGCAATTAGGGATGGGGGAATGAATGCTGGGCCAGGCCAGCGAGGGCCTACATCCTGTCAATCAACAAAATCAAGAAAGGGCTAAAGTTACGAAGGCACAAGCGAAGTTTGTGTTCCTTGGCTGTAGAAGATTAAAGAAATCGGGTTAACTGATGAAAGAGTTTTTAAAATAAATTTAGAGTACCCAATTTTTTTTTCCAATGAAGGGCGAATTTAGCGCGGCCAATCCACCTACCCTGCGCATCTTTGGGTTGTGGGGGGCGAAACCCACGCAGACACGGGGAGAATGTGCAAACTCCACACGGACAGCGACCCAGAGGCGGGATCGAACCCGGGACCTCGGCGCCGCGAGGCAGCAGTGCTAACCCACTGCGCCGCCGACGAAAGAGTTGAGGCGGGTATCGACAGAGATAGAGAGACAGAGATATAGAGTGACAGAGAAAAAGTGAGAGAGGGAGAGAAAGACAGAGATAGAGAGAGTGTGGTGAACCACTGTAATAGGAGATGTAAGGTAGGACCTGCACTACAGGTTCGCCAGTAGCTCCTGCCGGCTGGCTCCGCCCAGGGAGAACTGTATAAATATGCATGACCTCCAGTGCCCTCCCATTTCGCCAGCTGCAGCAGGAGGCCTCGCATCTGACTGTAATAAAGCCACAGTTGTACCCAACTTTAGTCTTTGTGCAGTCGATCGTGCATCAATTTATTAGTCAGATTTTCCACAGAATGGATATCCGAATTAAGCCCGATCGCCTGCAGCTGGAACCGCACCCTCCCGACGCCAGAAAAGACTTTACTCACTGGCTAGCATGTTTTGAGGCCTACATCAAGGCTGCGGACCCCGAGCCAACGGAGGCTCAGAAGATAAACGTCCTGTACTCCAGACTGAGCTCCAGCGTGTTCCCGTTGATCCAAGACGCCACGAATTACACAAAAGCAATGGAACTCCTGAAGGAACACTACGCGCAGAAGGCGAACACGCTCTTCGCCAGGCATATACTCGCCACCCGCTCGCAACCACCTGGCGAGTCCATCGAAGACTTCTGGCGGGCCCTAATTCCACTCGTCCGGGACTGGGACTGTCAGGCCGTCACGGCCGCCAAACACGCGGTTCGCCTCGTGCGCGATGCTTTAGTGACGGGGATTGCGTCGGACCGCATCGAGAACGATTGCTGGAAGGGGCCACGCTCGAACTGGCAGAGATGAAAACCTTGGCGCTCTCCATGACGGCCGCATCCCGTAACGTACAATCTTACCCCCCCCCCCGCGCTGCCCACCCTTCTATCCCTTCCTACCCCTCCTGGACCCTGCCGACGACCTCCTCAGCCGGGGCCCTGCCTTCCCAATACGCCTGCGCCGCACGCCGACCCGCGCACCCCGGGGGTCCCCGCTGCTACTTCTGCGGTCAGCAGAAGCACCCCCGCCAACACTGCCCGGCCCGCACTGCCGTTTGTAAAGCCTGCAGGAAGAAGGGCCACTTCGCGGCTGTGTGCCAGGCCCGCGCAGTGGCTGCGATCGTGCCCGCTATCGCCCCCTCCCCCACGCCAGGCGCACAATGGGAGCCGCCATCTTCACCTCCCGGGTCCATGTGCGCACCATGGGCGACGCCATCTTGTCCCCCTTCGGCCAAGTGCGCCCCATGGGCGCCGCCATTTTGTCCCGACCCCGCAATGTGCGCACCATGGGCGCCGCCATCTTGTCCCGACCCCGCAATGCGCGCACCATGGGCGCCGCCATCTTGTCCCGACCCCGCAATGTGCGCACCATGGGCGCCGCCATCTTGTCCCCCACAGGATCTCCGGACATCCCGAGATTGTAACCGCACACGCTCGCCACCCGAAGCATCCGACGACTACCCGCAGCTCGCTTTGATGACGCTGGACCAATCTCGCCCGCACAACCTGGCCACCGCGTCGACGGCCACGCCAGCTCGTGCCTGCTGGACTCCGGGAGCACCGAAAGCTTCGTACACCCAGATACGGTAAGGCGCTGCTCCCTCGCGGTCCACCCTGCCGATCAAAGGATCGCCCTAGCCTCCGGATCCCACTCCGTCCCGATCCGAGGCTTCTGTACAGTCACCCTCACGGTCCAGGGCGTAGAATTTAGTAACTTCCGCCTCCATGTCCTTCCTAATCTCTGCGCTGCACTCCTGTTGGGCCTGGACTTCCAGTGCAACCTCCAGAGCCTCACCCCCAAATTCGACGGGCCCTTACCCCCCCTTACCGTTTGCAGCCTCGCGACCCTCAAGGTCGATCCCCCCTCCCTTTTTGCCAATCTAACTGCGGATTGCAAGCCCGTCGCCACCAGGAGCAGACGGCACAGCACCCAGGACAAGACCTTCATCAGGTCTGAAGTCCAGCGGCTGTTTAAGGAGGGTATTAGCGAGGCCAGCAACAGCCCCTGGAGAGCCCAAGTGGTAGTGGTTAAAACTGGGGAGAAACACAGGATGGTCGTGGACTACAGCCAGACCATCAGTCGGTACACGCAGCTCGACGCATACCCCCTCCCACGCATATCTGATATGGTCAATCAGATTGCGCAGTACCGGGTCTTCTCAACAATTGACCTGAAATCCGCCGACCACCAGCTCCCCATCCGGAAGTCGGACCGGCCATACACGGCCTTTGAGACAGACAGTCGCCTCTACCACTTCCTTAGGGTCCCTTTCGGCGTCACAAATGGGGTCTCGGTCACCCAAAGAGAGATGGACCGAATGGTCGACCGGTACGGTTTGCGGCCACCTTTCCGTACTTAGATAATGTCACCATCTGCGGCCATGACCAGCAGGACCACGGTGCCAACCTCGATAAATTCCTCCGCACTGCCACTCTTCTCAACCTGCCCTACAACGAAGAGAAGTGTGTGTTCAGCACGACCCGGTTAGCCATTCTCGGCTATATAGTCCAAAACGGACCCCTCATGGAACTTCCCCTCCCTCACTGCCCCAAGGCCTCAAATGCTGCCTGGGGTTCTTTTCCTACTATGCCCAGTGGGTCCCAAACTATGCGGACAAGGCCCGCCCACTCATTCAGTCCTCCCGATTCCCTCTCGCGGCCGAGGCACAACATGCTTTCGCCCGCATCAGAGCAGACATCGTCAAGGCCGGGATGCGCGCAGTGGACGAGTCACTGCCTTTCCAAGTAGAAAGCGATGCTTCAGACGTCGCCCTTGCCGCCTTCTAAACCAGGCAGGCAGGCCCGGGGCATTCTTTTCCCGCACCCTTCATGCCTCTGAAATTCGACACTCATCCGTCGAGAAGGAGGCCCAGGCTATCGTTGAAGCTGAGCGGCATTGGAGGCATTACCTGGCCGGTAAGAGATTCACTCTCCTCACTGACCAACGGTCGGTAGCCTTCATGTTCGATAACACACAGCGGGGCAAGGTCAAAAATGATAAAATCTTGCGGTGGAGAATCGAGCTCTCCACCTATAATTACGAGATCTTGTATCGCCCCGGTAAACTCAACGAGCCCCCAGGTACTTCTCCCGAGGTACATGTGCCAGCGCACAAGTGGACCAACTCCGGGCCCTACGCGACAGCCTTTGTCACCCGGGGGTCACTCGATTGTACCATCTGGTCAAAGCTCGCAATCTGCCCTACTCCGTCGAGGAAGCAAGGACAGTCACCAGGGACTGCCAGGTCTGTGCGGAGTGCAAGCCGCACTTCTACCGGCCGGACTGTGCGCGCCTGGTGAAGGCTTCGCACAGACCACCAGCTCCCCATCCGGAAGTACGCCTCAGCGTAGATGTCAAAGGGCCCCTCCCCTCCACTGAGCGTAACACGTACATTCTCAGTGTGGTCGACGAGTACTCCAGATTCCCCTTCGCCATCCCATGCCCCGAAATGACGTCTGCCACCGTCATCAAAGCCCTCAGCACCAGCTTCGCTCTGTTCAGTTTCCCCGCTTACATCCACAGTGACAGGGGATCCTCATTCATGAGCGATGAGCTGCGTCAGTTCCTGCTCAGCAGGGGTATCACCTCCAGCAGGACGACCAGCTACAACCCCCGGGGAAACGGGCAAGCAGAACGGGAGAATGGGACGGTTTGGAGGGCCGTCCAGCTGGCCCTACGGTCCAGGAACCTCCCAGCCTCTCGCTGGCAGGAGATCCTCCCTGACGCTCTACACTCCCTCCGGTCACTATTGTGCACCGTCACTAAGAACACACCCCATGAACGTGTTTTTACCTTCCCCAGGAAGTCCACATCCGGGGTGTCGCTCCCGACTTGGCTCGCAGCTCCAGGACCGGTCCTTCTCCGTAGGCACGTCCGACTCCACAAGGTGGACCCCTTGGTGGACAGGGTTCACCTGCTCCACGCCAACCCTCAATATGCCTACGTTGAGTTCCCCGACGGCCGCCAAGATACTGTCTCACTCAGGGACCTGGCACCGTCAGGTTCCACCCCAACAGACTCCCCCACCCATGAGCCCCGCCCCTCCACCTCCCACCGCGCCGCCAATATTGACCCCACCAGACCACTCCCCCCTTTTCGCACAAGAGGACGAAGAGGACTTCTGCACGCTCCCGGAGTTCCCCGATGACTGGCCAGCATTAGCACCGCCACCACCGCCATCGGCGCCACCTCCACCACCGACTTCGCCACCACCGTTACGCCGCTCCCAACGAAGCACCAAAGCACCGGACGGACTCCGGACCGTCAACATGGACTTTTCCTTTTTCTTCTTCCTTGTTTTCCCCATTCTTAAACACTGTACATAATTGCACTATTTGTATATAGTTTCACGTCACCCCCGCGGGACTCATTTTTAACAGGGGGTGAATGTGGTGAACCACTGTAATCGGAGATGTAAGGTAGGACCTGCACTACAGGTTCGCCGGTAGCCCCTGCCGGCTGGCTCCGCCCACTAAGAACTGTATAAATATGCATGACCTCCAGTGCCCTGCCATTTCGCCAGCTGCAGCAGGAGGCCACGCATCTGACTGCAATAAAGCCACAGTTGTACCCAATCTGTGTCTTTGTGCAATTGATTGCGCATCAGAGAGACAGAGAAAGAGACAGAGATAGAGAGTAATAGAGAGACAGAGAGAGAGAGGTAGAGAGAGACAGAGATAGAGAGAGAAGCAGAGAGGGAGAGACAGAGATAGAGAGTAATAGAGAGAGACAGAGAGATAGAGAGGGAGAGACAGAGATCGAGAGAGACCGAGAGAGAGTGATACAGACAGAGAGAGACAGAGATAGTGACAGATATAGTGAGGGAGACAGTGAGAGAGAGACAGATAGAGAGAAAGACATAGAGAGACAGCGAGAGAGACAGAGAGATATATAGAGAGACAGAGATAAAGAGACCGAGAGACACAGAGAGACAGACAGAGACAGTGACAGATATAGTGAGAGACAGACAGATAGATAGAGAGAAAGACATAAAGAGACAGAGACACAGAGAGAGAGAGATATAGAGAGAGAGAGAGATAGAGGATGGATAATGGCCTCCTCGTGCTGTGACAGAGCTGGGAGAGGAGGATGACTGGTTGTCGAGGAGGATACACTATCGGGTTAGGCTTTATTCCTGCGATCGGGGGACATCGCCATTGCTGGTGGTTGTGGGGGGGGGGGG
>NC_092732.1:30605069-30649256 GCF_047496885.1 Scyliorhinus torazame | reverse complement strand
CCCCCAAACTACCCCACAATAGCCCTAACTACCCCCCAACTAGCCCTAACTACCCCAACTAGCCCTAACTACCCGAACTAGCACTAACTACCCCAACTAGCCCTAACTACCCCAACTACCCCACAATAGCCCAAACTACCCCAACTAGCCCTAACTACCCCACAATAGCCCTAACTACCCCAACTAGCACTAACTACCCCAACTAGCCCTAACTACCCACAATAGCCCAAACTACCCCAAACTAGCCCTAACTACCCAAACTAGCCCTACTACCCCACAATAGCCCCAACTACCCCACAATAGCCCAACTACCCCAAACTAGCCCTAACTACCCCACAATAGCCCTAACTACCCAAACTAGCCCTAACTACCCCACAATAGCCCCAACTACCTCCCAAACTAGCCCTAACTACCCCAAACTAGCCCTAACTACCCCCACAATAGCCCAAACTACCCCAAACTAGCCCTAACTACCCAAACTAGCCCTAACTACCCCACAATAGCCCCAACTACCCCACAATAGCCCCCAAACTACCCCCAAACTAGCCTAACTACCCCACAATAGCCCCAACTACCCCACAATAGCCCCAACTACCCCAAACTAGCCCTAACTACCCCAAACTAGCCCTAAACTACCCCACAATAGCCCTAACTACCCCACAATAGCCCCAACTACCCCACAATAGCCCCAACTACCCCACAATAGCCCCAACTACCCCACAATAGCCCCAACTACCCCACAATAGCCCCAACTACCCCACAATAGCCCCAACTACCCCACAATAGCCCTAACTACCCCAAACTAGCCCCTAACTACCCCACAATAGCCCCAACTACCCCACAATAGCCCCAACTACCCCACAATAGCCCTAACTACCCCAAACTAGCCCTAACTACCCCACAATAGCCCCAACTACCCCACAATAGCCCCAACTACCCCACAATAGCCCCAACTACCCCACAATAGCCCAAACTACCCCAAAATAGCCCTAACTACCGCACAATAGCCCCAACTACCCCACAATAGCCCCAACTACCCCACAATAGCCCCAACTACCCCACAATAGCCCAAACTACCCCAAAATAGCCCTAACTACCGCAACAATAGCCCCAACTACCCCACAATAGCCCTAACTACCCCACAATAGCCCTAACTACCCCAAACTAGCCCTAACTACCCCACAATAGCCCCAACTACCCCACAGATAGCCCTAACTACCTACTTGATATCCCATAAATATCTCTAAATACCCCTAAATGTCCCTTAATATCTCTTTTTAATAAATGTTTTAATTCTCCAATTTCCTTCAGAATTTATACCCACCCCCCCCACAGACAGTAAGCGGTAACAAATAGAAAATCAATCCCCTTAACAATACCAACGATCCCATCCTCCCCCCACCCCAAACAACGGCCCACCTGTCAATATATGCATCCCATTCGGCCCATCGAGTCCACTCCACCATTCAATCATGGCTGATTTCAACTCCATTTACCCGCTCTCTCTCTCCATAGCCCTTAATTCCTCGAGAAATCAAGAATTTATCCACTTCTGTCTTAAAGACACTCAACGTCCCGGCCTCCACCGCCCTCTGTGGCAATGAATTCCACAGACCCACCACTCTCTGGCTGAAGAAATTTCTCCTCATCTCTGTTCTAAAGTGACTCCCCTTTTATTCTAAGGCTGTGCCCCCGGGTCCTAGTCTCCCCTGCTAATGGAAACAACTTCCCTACGTCCACCCTATCTAAGCCCTTCATTATCTTGTAAGTTTCTATTAGATCTCCCCTCGACCTCCTAAACTCCAATGAATATAATCCCAGGATCCTCAGACGTTCATCGTATGTTAGGCCTCCCGTTCCTGGGATCATCCGTGTGAATCTCCGCTGGACCCGCTCCAGTGCCAGTATGTCCTTCCTGAGGTGTGGGGGCCCAAAATTGCTCACAATATTACAACATTGGCTCCTTTAGCCCCCTACACCCGCACGCAGTGAAACAAAATAGAAGAAAATACAGTCATGAGGTCACATCGGCACATGGCCATTTCTCAATTCTGCCACAGTCCTTCTGCCTTCGCAAACTCCTCCGCTGCTTCCGCCGTTCCAAAATAAAAGTCCCTGAGCTTGTAAGTCACCCTCAGCTTCACTGGATATACAATGCCGCACCGCACCTTGCTAATGTACAGTGCCTTCTTCACCCGGTTGAAGGCAGCCCGCCTCCTTGCCAGCTCCACCGTAAAGTCCTGGTATACACGTATACCAGCTCCAGCCCACTGCAACACCCGCTTCTTCTTGGCCCAGCTCAGGACCTTCTCCTTCACCCTGTACGTACGGAAGCACAGTTACTGCTCTTGGCGCTCACTCGCCTTTTGTACAGGCCTCCACTGAGCCCGATCCAGTTCGTATCGAGAGGATCCTCCCCCAATAGTTTGGCCAGCATCGCGGCAAAATACTCAGTCGGCCTCGGTCCTTCAACGCCTTCGGGCAGCCCCGACAATCCTCAAGTTCTGTCGCCTGGATCTGTTTTCCAGGTCTTCCATTTTTCCTCGCAGATCCTTGATAATGTCCATCACCTTCCGCATCTCCTTCCCCATCGAGGCAAGTTGATCGCCGTGCTGCAATAACGTCTCCTCCACTTCCTTCAGCGCCTCCCCTTGCTCCCGCACCTCCGCCACTGCGCTCGCCACCTCCGTCCTCACCGGGGAAATCGCCTCCTCCACCAGCACACTCAAAACCTCCCTCAGCTCCTTCCTCGCCGTCTCCATGTATTTTGTCAACTGCCTTTCGAATTCCGCAGCCACCACCTTAGTATTTCTTCAGCCGTAAGCAATGCGGCCTCCCCTGGTGCTCCAGCCTCCATTTTCTTACTGACCCCGCGGTAACCTTTCCACTCCCCGACGGACTTTCTGCTGTTTTCTTTACGGCTGTTCTTTTGCTCGCCCCTCGATATTTTTCTTCTCTGTGCCTTCTCCCTGCTTTTGCCGCCTCCGTGGACCCTGGGACCGGGCTTAAAGCCCCGAAAATGCCGTTCCCGAACGGGAGCCCTCCATTGTGCGGCCGCCTCCCGCCCGCCATCACCGGAAGTCGCCGCTTAATATTCAATAACCCTTATTAAAAAAAAACCCAAATACCGGAGAGAGGCAGAGGGGCGAGAGCAAAGTATCTCAAATACCCCATAAATATCCCTCAAATCGCAAATACCCCAGTAGCACGGTGGTTAGCACTGTTGCCTCACAGCTCCTGGTCCCGGGTTCGATCCCCGGCTTGGGTCACTGTCTGTGCGGAGTCTGCACGTTCTCCCCGTGTCTGCGTGGGTTCCCTCCGGGTGCTCCGGTTTCCTCCCACAAGTCCCGAAAGACGTGCTTGTTGGGTGAATTGGACATTCTGAATTCTCCTCCGTGTACCCGAACAGGCGCCGGGAATGTGGCGACGAGGGGATTTTCACAGTAAACCTCATTGCAGTGTTAATGTAAACCTACATGTGACAATAATAATGATTGTTATTATTAAATATGCACTGACAAATCTAACCTACGCTAATCCAAGTAGCTTGGTACATCGCCCTGAATGGAACAAAGTCCTTTACAGCCCAACATAACCTGCAATTATACAGGGGACTTGGTGAGGCCACACCTGGAGGATTGTGGGCAGTTTTGGTCTCCTTACCTGAGGAAGGATGTTCTTGCTGGGAGGGAGTGCAGCGAAGTTTACCAGACTGATTCCTCGGTGGCGGGACTGACGTACGAGGGGAGATTGAATCGGTTGGGATTGTATTACATAGGAACTAGGAGCAGGAGTCGGCCATCTGGCCCCTCGAGCCTGCTCCACCATTCAATGAGATCATGGCTGATCTTTTTGTGGACTCAGCTCCACTTTCCGGCCGAACACCATAACCCTTAATCCCTTTATTCTTCAAAAAACTATCTATCTTTATCTTAAAAACATTTAATGAAGGAGCCTCTACTGCTTCACTGGGCAAGGAATTCCATCGATTCACAACCCTTTGGGTGAAGAAGTTCCTCCGAAACTCAGTCCTAAATCTACTTCCCCTTATTTTGAGGTTATGCCCCCTAGTTCTGCTTTCACCCGCCAGTGGAAACAACCTGCCCGCATCTATCCTATCTATTCCCTTCATAATCTTATATGTTTCTAGAAGATCCCCCCTCATCCTTCTAAATTCCAACGAGTACAGTCCCAGTCTACTCAACCTCTCCTCGTAATCCAACCCCTTCAGCTCTGGGCTTAACCTAGTGAATCTCCTCTGCACACCCTCCAGTGCCAGTACGTCCTTTCTCAGGTAAGGAGACCAAAACTGAAACACAATACTCCAGGTGTGGCCTCACTAACACCTTATACAATTGCAGCATAACCTCCCGAGTCTTAAACTCCATCCCTCTAGCAATGAAGGACAAAATTCCATTCGCCTTCTTAATCACCTGTAAACCAACCTTTTGCGACTCATGCACTAGCACACCCAGGTCTCTGCACAGCAGCGCGTTTTAATATTTTATCATTTAAATAATAATCCCTTTTGCTGTTATTCCGACCAAAATGGATAACCTCACATTTGTCAACATTGTATTCCATCTGCCAGACCCTAGCCCATTCACTTCGCCTATCCAAATCCCTCTGCAGACTTCCAGTATCCTCTGCACTTTTTGCTTTACCACTCATCTTAGTGTCGTCTGCAAACTTGGACACATTGCCCTTGGTCCCCAACTCCAAATCATCTATGTAAATTGTGAACAGTTGTGGGCCCAACACTGATCCCTGAGGGACACCACTAGCTACTGATTACCAACCAGAGAAACGCCCATTAATCCCCACTCTTTGCTTTCTATTCATTAACCAATCCTCTATCCATGCTACTACTTTCCCTTAATGCCGTGCATCCTTATCTTATGCAGCAACCTTTTGTGTGGCACCTTGTCAAAAGAGTTCAGATGAATGAGGGGGGGGGGGGGAATCTCGTAGAAACCGATACAATTCTAACAGGACTGGACAGGGTAGATGCAGGAAGGATGTTCCCGATGGTGGGGGGGGGGGGGGGGGGGGGGGTGTTCAGAACCAGTGGGTCACAGCCTGAGGATACGGGGGAGACCATTTCGGACATGATGGGGAGACATTTCTTCACCCAGAGAGTGGTCGGCCTGTGGAATTCGTCACCACAGGAAGTAGTTGAGGCCAAAATGTTGATGTTTTCGAGAAGCAGTTCGATACAGCGCTTGGGGGCGAAGGGGATCAAAGGATAAGGGGGGAAAGCGAGATTAGGCTATTGAGTTGGATGATTAGCCATGAATGGCGGAGCAGGCTCGACGGGCCGAATGGCCTCCTATTTTCTGCCCCTTGCATGCCCGAGATATCCCTATAACTGCAAATACCCCCCCCCTCCCATAAGCCCCCTAAAAGCACCTTAAACACCCCTATAACCGCAAACATCCCACTATATGCCACATAAATACCCCAGACACCCTCTTAAATTCTCCTTTAATCTGAAAATCCCCCCTTAAATCCCCCCCAAACTACAGGTAACCCTAAACTAAAACTTAAATACCCTTACAATACATCTTACATACTGCACACAGCCTCCCAAATCCTCCAAAGATCACCATAGATGCCCCTTAAAGACGCTATTGGTCTATTTAAGACCACCTGAAAATCCTAAATGCCCCCTACAAAACCACCAATACCCCTTGGCGGAGAGGGTGAGCGAGCCAATTCCCCCCCCCCCTCAGTACCATCCGGACCCCGCCCCTGCTCCGGCAGCTCTGGATGACGTTTTGACGGATCGACGGTTTCATCGCAGGGAGCCGTTCTTCGAGGGGATGACTCGCGATGACGAGGATGAGGACGACGAAGACAATGATACGGGTTTCGGGCGTGGCCAAGGGCCCGGCTTTCACTTTGGCTTCGGGCCGGACGGGCGGAACTTTGACGAAGGATTTACCGGACTCTTCCAGGAGATGGACGAGCTTTTCAGAGGAATGGGAAGCTGGGAGATGCCCGTGAAACAGTTTGGTGAGTCACCAAATCACAGTGCGGCGCTCCCTCAGTACTGACCCTCCGACAGTGCGGCACTCCCTCAGTACTGACCCTCCCACAGTGCAGCGCTCCCTCAGTACTGACCCTCCCACAGTGCGGCGCTCCCTCAGTACTGACCCTCTGACAGTGCGGCACTCCCTCAGTACTGACCCTCCCGACGGTGCGGCACTCCCTCAGCACTGACCCTCCCACAGTGCGGCACTCCCTCAGTACTGACCCTCCCACAGTGCGGCGCTCCCTCAGTACTGACCCTCCGACAGTGCGGCACTCCCTCAGTACTGACCCTCCCACAGTGCGGCGCTCCCTCAGTACTGACCCTCCGACAGTGCGGTGCTCCCTCAGTACTGACCCTCCCACAGTGCGGCGCTCCCTCAGTACTGACCCTCCCGACGGCTCCCTCAGTACTGACCCTCCGACAGTGCGCCACTCCCTCAGTACTGACCCTCCCACAGTGCGGCGCTCCCTCAGTACTGACCCTCCGACAGTGCGGCGCTCCCTCAGTACTGACCCTCCGACAGTGTGGTGCTCCCTCAGTACTGACCCTCCCACAGTGCGGGGCTCCCTCAGTACTGACCCTCCCGACGGCTCCCTCAGTACTGACCCTCACACAGTGCGGTGCTCCCTCAGTACTGACCCTCCCACAGTGCGGCGCGCTCTAAGTACTGACCCTCCCACAGTGCGGCGCTCCCTCAGTACTGACCCTCCCACAGTGCGGCGCTCCCTCAGTACTGACCCTCCCACAGTGCGGCGCTCCCTCAGTACTGACCCTCCCACAGTACGGCGCTCCCTCAGTACTGACCCTCCCACAGTGCGGCTCTCCCTCAGTACTGAACCTCCCACAGTGCGGCGCTCCCTCAGTACTGACCCTCCCACAGTGCGGCGCTCCCTCAATACTGACCCTCCGACAGTGCGGTGCTCCCTCAGCACTGAACCTCCCACAGTGCGGCGCTCCCTCAGCACTGACCCTCCCACAGTGCGGCGCTCCCTCAGTACTGACCCTCCCACAGTGCGGCGCTCCCTCAGTACTGACCCTCCCGACGGTACGGCGCTCCCTCAGTTCTGACCCACCCACAGTGCGGCGCTCCCTCAGTACTGACCCTCCCACAGTGCGGCGCTCCCTCAGTTCTGACCCTCCTGACAGTGAGGCGCTCCCTCAGTTCTGACCCTCCCACAGTGCGGCGCTCCCTCAGTACTGACCCTCCTGACAGTGCGGCGCTCCCTCAATACTGACCCTCCGACAGTGCGGTGCTCCCTCAGTACTGAACCTCCCACAGTGCGGCGCTCCCTCAGTACTGACCCTCCCACAGTGCGGCGCTCCCTCAATACTGACCCTCCGACAGTGCGGTGCTCCCTCAGTACTGAACCTCCCACAGTGCGGCGCTCCCTCAGCACTGACCCTCCCACAGTGCGGCGCTCCCTCAGTACTGACCCTCCCACAGTGCGGCGCTCCCTCAGTACTGACCCTCCCGACGGTACGGCGCTCCCTCAATTCTGACCCACCCACAGTACGGCGCTCCCTCAGTACTGACCCTCCCACAGTGCGGCGCTCCCTCAGTTCTGACCCTCCTGACAGTGAGGCGCTCCCTCAGTTCTGACCCTCCCACAGTGCGGCGCTCCCTCAGTACTGACCCTCCCACAGTGCGGCGCTCCCTCAGTACTGACCCTCCTGACAGTGCGGCGCTCCCTCAGTACTGACCCTCCCACAGTGCGGCGCTCCCTCAGTACTGACCCTCCGACAGTGCGGCACTCCCTCAGTGCAGACCCTCCCACAGTGCGGCGCTCCCTCACTACTGACCCTCCCACAGTGCGGCGCTCCCTCAGTACTGACCCTCCCACAGTGCGGCGCTCCCTCAGTACTGACCCTCCCACAGTGCGGCGCTCCCTCACTACTGACCCTCCCACAGTGCGGAGCTCCCTCAGAACTGAACCTCCAACAGTGCGGCGCTCCCTCAGTACTGACCCTCCGACAGTGCGGCGCTCCCTCAGTGCTGACCCTCTGACAGTGCGGCGCACCCTCAGTACTGACCCTCCCACAGTGCGGAGCTCCCTCAGTACTGACCCTCCCACAGTGCGGAGCTCCCTCAGTACTGACCCTCCCACAGTGCGGAGCTCCCTCAGTACTGACCCTCCCACAGTGCGGCGCTCCCTCAGTACTGACCCTCCCACAGTGCGGCACTCCCTCAGTATTGACCCTCCGACAGTGCGGCGCTCCCTCAGTACTGACCCTCCCACAGTGCGGCACTCCCTCAGTACTGACCCTCCCACAGTGCGGCGCTCCCTCAGTACTGACCCTCCGACAGTGCGGTGCTCCCTCAGTACTGACCCACCGAAAGTGCGGTGCTCCCTCAGTACTGACCCTCCCACAGTGCGGCGCTCCCTCAGTACTGACCCTCCCGACGGCTCCCTCAGTACTGACCCTCCGACAGTGCGCCGCTCCCTCAGTACTGACCCACCGAAAGTGCGGTGCTCCCTCAGTACTGACCCTCCGACAGTGCGGCGCTCCCTCAGTACTGACCCTCCGACAGTGCGGTGCTCCCTCAGTACTGACCCTCCCACAGTGCGGGGCTCCCTCAGTACTGACCCTCCCGATGGCTCCCTCAGTACTGACCCTCACACAGTGCGGCGCGCTCTAAGTACTGACCATCCCACAGTGCGGCGCTCCCTCAGTACTGACCCTCCCACAGTGCGGCGCTCCCTCAGTACTGACCCTCCCACAGTGCCGTGCTCCCTCAGTACTGACCCTCCCACAGTGCGGCGCTCCCTCAGTACTGACCCTCCCACAGTGCGGCGCTCCCTCAGTACTGACCCTCCCACAGTACGGCGCTCCCTCAGTACTGACCCTCCCACAGTGCGGCTCTCCCTCAGTACTGAACCTCCCACAGTGCGGCGCTCCCTCAGTACTGACCCTCCCACAGTGCGGCGCTCCCTCAATACTGACCCTCCGACAGTGCGGTGCTCCCTCAGCACTGAACCTCCCACAGTGCGGCGCTCCCTCAGCACTGACCCTCCCACAGTGCGGCGCTCCCTCAGTACTGACCCTCCCACAGTGCGGCGCTCCCTCAGTACTGACCCTCCCGACGGTACGGCGCTCCCTCAGTTCTGACCCACCCACAGTGCGGCGCTCCCTCAGTACTGACCCTCCCACAGTGCGGCGCTCCCTCAGTTCTGACCCTCCTGACAGTGAGGCGCTCCCTCAGTTCTGACCCTCCCACAGTGCGGCGCTCCCTCAGTACTGACCCTCCTGACAGTGCGGCGCTCCCTCAATACTGACCCTCCGACAGTGCGGTGCTTCCTCAGTACTGAACCTCCCACAGTGCGGCGCTCCCTCAATACTGACCCTCCGACAGTGCGGTGCTCCCTCAGTACTGAACCTCCCACAGTGCGGCGCTCCCTCAGCACTGACCCTCCCACAGTGCGGCGCTCCCTCAGTACTGACCCTCCCACAGTGCGGCGCTCCCTCAGTACTGACCCTCCCGACGGTACGGCGCTCCCTCAGTACTGACCCTCCCACAGTGCGGCGCTCCCTCAGTACTGACCCTCCCGACGGTACGGCGCTCCCTCAGTACTGACCCTCCCACAGTGCGGCGCTCCCTCAGTTCTGACCCTCCTGACAGTGAGGCGCTCCCTCAGTTCTGACCCTCCCACAGTGCGGCGCTCCCTCAGTACTGACCCTCCCACAGTGCGGCGCTCCCTCAGTACTGACCCTCCTGACAGTGCGGCGCTCCCTCAGTACTGACCCTCCCACAGTGCGGCGCTCCCTCAGTACTGACCCTCCGACAGTGCGGCACTCCCTCAGTACAGACCCTCCCACAGTGCGGCGCTCCCTCACTACTGACCCTCCCACAGTGCGGCGCTCCCTCAGTACTGACCCTCCCACAGTGCGGCGCTCCCTCAGTACTGACCCTCCCACAGTGCGGCGCTCCCTCACTACTGACCCTCCCACAGTGCGGAGCTCCCTCAGCACTGACCCTCCCACAGTGCGGCGCTCCCTCAGTACTGACCCTCCGACAGTGCGGCGCTCCCTCAGTGCTGACCCTCTGACAGTGCGGCGCACCCTCAGTACTGACCCTCCCACAGTGCGGAGCTCCCTCAGTACTGACCCTCCCACAGTGCGGAGCTCCCTCAGTACTGACCCTCCCACAGTGCGGCGCTCCCTCAGTACTGACCCTCCCACAGTGCGGCGCTCCCTCAGTACTGACCCTCCGACACTGTGGCACTCCCTCAGTACTGACCCTCCGACAGTGCGGCTCTCCCTCAGTACTGACCCTCCGACACTGTGGCACTCCCTCAGTACTGACCCTCCGACACTGTGGCACTCCCTCAGTACTGACCCTCCGACAGTGCGGCACTCCCTCAGTACTGACCCTCCCACAGTGCGGCACTCCCTCAGTACTGACCCTCCGACAGTGCGGTGCTCCCTCAGTACTGACCCTCCCACAGTGCGGCGCTCCCTCAGTACTGACCCTCCGACAGTGCGCCGCTCCCTCAGTACTGACCCACCGAAAGTGCCGTGCTCCCTCAGTACTGACCCTCCGACAGTGCGGCGCTCCCTCAGTACTGACCCTCCGACAGTGCGGTGCTCCCTCAGTACTGACCCTCCCACAGTGCGGCGCTCCCTCAGTACTGACCCTCCCACAGTGCGGCGCTCCCTCAGTACTGACCGTCCCACAGTGCCGTGCTCCCTCAGTACTAACCCTCCCACAGTGCGGCGCTCCCTCAGTACTGACCCTCCCACAGTGCGGCGCTCCCTCAGTACTGACCCTCCCACAGTGCGGCGCTCCCTCAGTACTGACCCTCCGACAGTGCGGTGCTCCCTCAGTACTGAACCTCCCACAGTGCGGCGCTCCCTCAGTACTGACCCTCCCACAGTGCGGCGCTCCCTCAGTACTGACCCTCCCACAGTGCGGCTCTCCCTCAGTACTGAACCTCCCACAGTGCGGCGCTCCCTCAGTACTGACCCTCCCACAGTGCGGCGCTCCCTCAATACTGACCCTCCGACAGTGCGGCGCTTCCTCAGTACTGACCCTCCCACAGTGCGACGCTCCCTCAGTACTGACCCTCCCACAGTGCGACGCTCCCTCAGTACTGACCCTCCCACAGTGCGGCGCTCCCTCAGTACTGACCTTCCCGACGGTACGGCGCTCCCTCAGTTCTGACCCACCCACAGTGCGGCGCTCCCTCAGTACTGACCCTCCCACAGTGTGGCGATCCCTCAGTACTGACCCTCCTGACAGTGCGGCGCTCCCTCAGTACTGACCCTCCGACAGTGCGGCGCTCCCTCAGTACTGACCCCACCGACAGTGCGACGCTCCCTCAGTACTGACCCTCCGACAGTGCGGCACTCCCTCAGTACTGACCCTCCCACAGTGCGGCGCTCCCTCAGTACTGACCCTCCCACAGTGCGGCGCTCCCTCAGTACTGACCCTCCCACAGTGCGGCACTCACTCAGCACTGACCCTCCCACAGTGCGGCACTCCCTCAGGACTGACCCTCCCACAGTGCGGCGCTCCCTCAGTTCTGACCCTCCGACAGTGCGGTGCTCCCTCAGTACTGACCCTCTGACAGAGCGGCGCTCCCTCAGTACTGACCCTCCCACAGTGCGGCACTCCCTCAGTACTGAACCTCCGACAGTGTGGCGCTCCCTCAGTACTCACCCTCCGACAGTGCGGCGCTCCCTCAGTACTGACCCTCCCACAGTGCGGTGCTCCCTCAGTACTGACCCTCTGACAGAGCGGCGCTCCCTCAGTACTGACCCTCCCACAGTGCGGCGCTCCCTCAGTACTGACCCTCCCACAGTGCGGCGCTCCCTCAGTACTGACCCTCCCACAGTGCGGTGCTCCCTCAGTACTGACCCTCTGACAGAGCGGCGCTCCCTCAGTACTGACCCTCACACAGTGCGGTGCTCCCTCAGTACTGACCCTCCGACAGTGCGGCGCTCCCTCAGTACTGACCCTCCGACAGTGCGGCGCTCCCTCAGTACTGACCCTCACACAGTGCGGTGCTCCCTCAGTACTGACCCTCCGACAGTGCGGCGCTCCCTCAGTACTGACCCTCCGACAGTGCGGCACTCCCTCAGTACTGACCCTCCCACCGTGCGGCGCTCCCTCATTACTGAACCTCCGACCGTGCGGCGCTCCCTCAGTACTGACCCTCCGACAGTGCAGCGCTCCCTCAGTACTGACCCTCCCACAGTGCGGCTCTCCCTCAGTACTGACCCTCCGACAGTGCGGTGCTCCCTCAGTACTGACCCTCTGACAGAGCGGCGCTCCCTCAGTACTGACCCTCCCACAGAGCGGCGCTCCCTCAGTACTGACCCTCCCACAGCGCGGCGCTCCCTCAGTACTGACCCTCCCACCGTGCGGCGCTCCCTCATTACTGAACCTCCGACAGTGCGGCGCTCCCTCAGTACTGACCCTCCGACAGTGCGGCGCTCCCTCTGTACTCACCCTCCGACAGTCCGGAGCTCCCTCAGTACTGACCCTCCGACAGTGCGGCGCTCCCTCAGTACTGACCCTCTCACAGTGCGGCGCTCCCTCAGTACTGACCCTCAGTACTGACCCTCCCACAGTGCGGCACTCCCTCAGTGCCGACCCTCCGACAGTGCGCCGCTCCCTTAGTACTGAACCTCCAACAGTGCGGCACTCCCTCAGTACTGACCCTCCCACAGTGCGGCGCTCCCTCAGTACTGAACCTCCAACAGTGCGGAGCTCCCTCAGTACTGACCCTCTGACAGTGCGGCGCACCCTCAGTACTGACCCTCCCACAGTGCGGAGCTCCCTCAGTACTGACCCTCTGACAGTGCGGCGCACCCTCAGTACTGACCCTCCCACAGTGCGGAGCTCCCTCAGTACTGACCCTCCCACAGTGCGGCGCTCCCTCAGTACTGACCCTCCCACAGTGCGGCGCTCCCTCAGTACTGACCCTCCGACAGTGCGCCGCTCCCTCAGTACTGACCCTCCCACAGTGCGGCGCTCCCTAAGTACTGACCCTCCGACAGTGCGCCGCTCCCTCAGTACTGACCCTCCGACACTGTGGCACTCCCTCAGTACTGACCCTCCGACAGTGCGGCTCTCCCTCAGTACTGACCCTCCGACACTGTGGCACTCCCTCAGTACTGACCCTCCGACAGTGCGGCACTCCCTCAGTACTGACCCTCCCACAGTGCGGCGCTCCCTCAGTACTGACCCTCCCACAGTGCGGCGCTCCCTCAGTACTGACCCTCCGACAGTGCGGCGCTCCCTCAGTACTGACCCTCCCACAGCGCGGTGCTCCCTCAGTACTGACCCTCCGACAGTGCGGTGCTCCCTCAGTACTGACCCTCTGACAGAGCGGCGCTCCCTCAGTACTGACCCTCCCACAGAGCGGCGCTCCCTCAGTACTGACCCTCCCACAGTGCGGCGCTCCCTCAGTACTGACCCTCCCACAGTGCGGCGCTCCCTCAGTACTGACCCTCTGACAGTGCAGCACTCCCTCAGTACTGACCCTCTCACAGTGCGGCGCTCCCTCAGTACTGACCCTCAGTACTGACCCTCCCACAGTGCGGCACTCCCTCAGTGCTGACCCTCCGACAGTGCGCCGCTCCCTCAGTACTGAACCTCCAACAGTGCGGCACTCCCTCAGTACTGACCCTCCCACAGTGCGGAGCTCCCTCAGTACTGACCCTCCCACAGTGCGGAGCTCCCTCAGTACTGACCCTCCCACAGTGCGGCGCTCCCTCAGTACTGACCCTCCGACAGTGCGCCGCTCCCTCAGTACTGACCCTCCGACACTGTGGCACTCCCTCAGTACTGACCCTCCGACAGTGCGGCTCTCCCTCAGTACTGACCCTCCGACACTGTGGCACTCCCTCAGTACTGACCCTCCGACACTGTGGCACTCCCTCAGTACTGACCCTCCGACAGTGCGGCACTCCCTCAGTACTGACCCTCCCACAGTGCGGCGCTCCCTCAGTACTGACCCTCCGACAGTGCGGTGCTCCCTCAGTACTGACCCTCCCACAGTGCGGCACTCCCTCAGTACTGACCCTCCGACAGTGCGGCGCTCCCTCAGTACTGACCCTCCCACAGTGCGGCACTCCCTCAGTACTGACCCTCCCACAGTGCGGCGCTCCCTCAGTACTGACCCTCCGACAGTGCGGTGCTCCCTCAGTACTGACCCACCGAAAGTGCGGTGCTCCCTCAGTACTGACCCTCCCACAGTGCGGCGCTCCCTCAGTACTGACCCTCCCGACGGCTCCCTCAGTACTGACCCTCCGACAGTGCGCCGCTCCCTCAGTACTGACCCACCGAAAGTGCGGTGCTCCCTCAGTACTGACCCTCCGAAAGTGCGCCGCTCCCTCAGTACTGACCCACCGAAAGTGCGGTGCTCCCTCAGTACTGACCCTCCGACAGTGCGGCGCTCCCTCAGTACTGACCCTCCGACAGTGCGGTGCTCCCTCAGTACTGACCCTCCCACAGTGCGGCGCGCTCTAAGTACTGACCATCCCACAGTGCGGCGCTCCCTCAGTACTGACCCTCCCACAGTGCGGCGCTCCCTCAGTACTGACCCTCCCACAGTGCCGTGCTCCCTCAGTACTGACCCTCCCACAGTGCGGCGCTCCCTCAGTACTGACCCTCCCACAGTGCGGCGCTCCCTCAGTACTGACCCTCCCACAGTGCGGCGCTCCCTCAGTACTGACCCTCCGACAGTGCGGTGCTCCCTCAGTACTGAACCTCCCACAGTGCGGCGCTCCCTCAGTACTGACCCTCCCACAGTGCGGCGCTCCCTCAGTACTGACCCTCCCACAGTGCGGCTCTCCCTCAGTACTGAACCTCCCACAGTGCGGCGCTCCCTCAGTACTGACCCTCCCACAGTGCGGCGCTCCCTCAATACTGACCCTCCGACAGTGCGGCGCTTCCTCAGTACTGACCCTCCCACAGTGCGACGCTCCCTCAGTACTGACCCTCCCACAGTGCGACGCTCCCTCAGTACTGACCCTCCCACAGTGCGGCGCTCCCTCAGTACTGACCTTCCCGACGGTACGGCGCTCCCTCAGTTCTGACCCACCCACAGTGCGGCGCTCCCTCAGTACTGACCCTCCCACAGTGTGGCGATCCCTCAGTACTGACCCTCCTGACAGTGCGGCGCTCCCTCAGTACTGACCCTCCGACAGTGCGGCGCTCCCTCAGTACTGACCACACCGACAGTGCGACGCTCCCTCAGTACTGACCCTCCGACAGTGCGGCACTCCCTCACTACTGACCCTCCCACAGTGCGGCGCTCCCTCAGTACTGACCCTCCCACAGTGCGGCGCTCCCTCAGTACTGACCCTCCCACAGTGCGGCACTCACTCAGCACTGACCCTCCCACAGTGCGGCACTCCCTCAGGACTGACCCTCCCACAGTGCGGCGCTCCCTCAGTACTGACCCTCTGACAGAGCGGCGCTCCCTCAGTACTGACCCTCCCACAGTGCGGCACTCCCTCAGTACTGAACCTCCGACAGTGTGGCGCTCCCTCAGTACTCACCCTCCGACAGTGCGGCGCTCCCTCAGTACTGACCCTCCCACAGTGCGGTGCTCCCTCAGTACTGACCCTCTGACAGAGCGGCGCTCCCTCAGTACTGACCCTCACACAGTGCGGTGCTCCCTCAGTACTGACCCTCCGACAGTGCGGCGCTCCCTCAGTACTGACCCTCCGACAGTGCGGCACTCCCTCAGTACTGACCCTCCCACCGTGCGGCGCTCCCTCATTACTGAACCTCCGACCGTGCGGCGCTCCCTCAGTACTGACCCTCCGACAGTGCAGCGCTCCCTCAGTACTGACCCTCCCACAGTGCGGTGCTCCCTCAGTACTGACCCTCCCACAGTGCAGCTCTCCCTCAGTACTGACCCTCCGACAGTGCGGTGCTCCCTCAGTACTGACCCTCTGACAGAGCGGCGCTCCCTCAGTACTGACCCTCCCACAGAGCGGCGCTCCCTCAGTACTGACCCTCCCACAGTGCGGCGCTCCCTCAGTACTGACCCTCCCACCGTGCGGCGCTCCCTCATTACTGAACCTCCGACAGTGCGGCGCTCCCTCAGTACTGACCCTCCGACAGTGCGGCGCTCCCTCTGTACTCACCCTCCGACAGTCCGGAGCTCCCTCAGTACTGACCCTCCGACAGTGCGGCGCTCCCTCAGTACTGACCCTCTCACAGTGCGGCGCTCCCTCAGTACTGACCCTCCCACAGTGCGGCACTCCCTCAGTACTGACCCTCCCACAGTGCGGCACTCCCTCAGTACTGACCCTCCCACAGTGCGGCACTCCCTCAGTACTGACCCTCCCACAGTGCGGCTCTCCCTCAGTACTGACCCTCTGACAGTGCGGCGCTCCCTCAGTACAGACCCTCCCACAGTACGGCACTCCCTCATACTGACCCACCGACTGTGCGGCGCTCCCTCAGTACTGACCCTCCGACAGTGCGGCGCTCACTCTGTACTGACCCTCCCACCGTGCGGCGCTCCCTCATTACTGAACCTCCGACAGTGCGGCACTCCCTCAGTACTGACCCCCTGACAGTGCAGCTCTCCCTCATTACTGAACCTCTGACAGTGCGGCGCTCCCTCAGTACTGACCCTCCGACAGTGCGGTACTCCCTCAGTACTGACCCTCCGACAGTGCGGTGCTCCCTCAGTACTGACCCTCCCACAGTGCGGTGCTCCCTCAGTACTGAACCTCCGACCGTGCGGCGCTCCCTCAGTCCTGACCCTCCGACAGTGCGGTGCTCCCTCAGTACTGACCCTCCCACAGTTCGGCGCTCCCTCAGTACTGACCCTCCCACAGTGCGGTGCTCCCTCAGTACTGACCCTCTGACAGAGCGGCGCTCCCTCAGTACTGAACCTCCCACAGTGCGGCACTCCCTCAATACTGACCCTCCGACAGTGCGGTGCTCCCTCAGTACTGAACCTCCCACAGTGCGGCGCTCCCTCAGCACTGACCCTCCCACAGTGCGGCGCTCCCTCAGTACTGACCCTCCCACAGTGCGGCGCTCCCTCAGTACTGACCCTCCCGACGGTACGGCGCTCCCTCAGTTCTGACCCACCCACAGTGCGGCGCTCCCTCAGTACTGACCCTCCCACAGTGCGGCGCTCCCTCAGTTCTGACCCTCCTGACAGTGAGGCGCTCCCTCAGTTCTGACCCTCCCACAGTGCGGCGCTCCCTCAGTACTGACCCTCCCACAGTGCGGCGCTCCCTCAGTACTGACCCTCCTGACAGTGCGGCGCTCCCTCAGTACTGACCCTCCCACAGTGCGGCGCTCCCTCAGTACTGACCCTCCGACAGTGCGGCGCTCCCTCAGTGCTGACCCTCTGACAGTGCGGCGCACCCTCAGTACTGACCCTCCCACAGTGCGGAGCTCCCTCAGTACTGACCCTCCCACAGTGCGGAGCTCCCTCAGTACTGACCCTCCCACAGTGCGGCGCTCCCTCAGTACTGACCCTCCCACAGTGCGGAGCTCCCTCAGTACTGACCCTCCCACAGTGCGGCGCTCCCTCAGTACTGACCCTCCGACAGTGCGCCGCTCCCTCAGTACTGACCCTCCGACACTGTGGCACTCCCTCAGTACTGACCCTCCGACAGTGCGGCGCTCCCTCAGTACTGGCCCTCTGACAGTGCGGCGCTCCCTCAGTACTGACCCTCCGACACTGTGGCACTCCCTCAGTACTGACCCTCCGACACTGTGGCACTCCCTCAGTACTGACCCTCCGACAGTGCGGCACTCCCTCAGTACTGACCCTCCCACAGTGCGGCGCTCCCTCAGTACTGACCCTCCGACAGTGCGGTGCTCCCTCAGTACTGACCCTCCCACAGTGCGGCACTCCCTCAGTACTGACCCTCCGACAGTGCGGCGCTCCCTCAGTACTGACCCTCCCACAGTGCGGCACTCCCTCAGTACTGACCCTCCCACAGTGCGGCGCTCCCTCAGTACTGACCCTCCGAAAGTGCGGTGCTCCCTCAGTACTGACCCTCCCACAGTGCGGCGCTCCCTCAGTACTGACCCTCCCGACGGCTCCCTCAGTACTGACCCTCCGACAGTGCGCCGCTCCCTCAGTACTGACCCACCGAAAGTGCGGTGCTCCCTCAGTACTGACCCTCCCACAGTGCGGCGCTCCCTCAGTACTGACCCTCCGACAGTGCGGTGCTCCCTCAGTACTGACCCTCCCACAGTGCGGCGCTCCCTCAGTACTGACCCTCCCGACGGCTCCCTCAGTACTGACCCTCCGACAGTGCGGCGCTCCCTCAGTACTGACCCTCCGACAGTGCGGCGCTCCCTCAGTACTGACCCTCCCACAGTGCGGCGCTCCCTCAGTACTGACCCTCCGACAGTGCGGTGCTCCCTCAGTACTGACCCTCCCACAGTGCGGCGCTCCCTCAGTACTGACCCTCCCACAGTGCGGCGCTCCCTCAGTTCTGACCCACCCACAGTGCGGCACTCCCTCAGTACTGACCCTCCTGACAGTGCGGCGCTCCCTCAGTACTGACCCTCCGACAGTGCGGCGCTCCCTCAGTACTGACCCCACCGACAGTGCGACGCTCCCTCAGTACTGACCCTCCGACAGTGCGGCACTCCCTCACTACTGACCCTCCCACAGTGCGGCATCCCTCAGTACTGACCCTCCCACAGTGCGGCGCTCCCTCAGTACTGACCCTCCCACAGTGCGGAGCTCCCTCAGAACTGACCCTCCCACAGTGCGGCACTCACTCAGCACTGACCCTCCCACAGTGCGGCGCTCCCTCAGTACTGACCCTCCGACAGTGCGGCGCTCCCTCAGTACTGACTCTCCGACAGTGCGGCGCTCCCTCAGTACTGACCCCCTGACAGTGCAGCTCTCCCTCATTACTGAACCTCTGACAGTGCGGCGCTCCCTCAGTACTGACCCTCCGACAGTGCGGTGCTCCCTCAGTACTGACCCTCCGACAGTGCGGTGCTCCCTCAGTACTGACCCTCCCACAGTGCGGTGCTCCCTCAGTACTGAACCTCCGACCGTGCGGCGCTCCCTCAGTCCTGACCCTCCGACAGTGCGGTGCTCCCTCAGTACTGACCCTCCCACAGTTCGGCGCTCCCTCAGTACTGACCCTCCCACAGTGCGGTGCTCCCTCAGTACTGACCCTCCCACAGTGCGGAGCTCCCTCAGAACTGACCCTCCCACAGTGCGGCACTCACTCAGCACTGACCCTCCCACAGTGCGGCGCTCCCTCAGTACTGACCCTCCGACAGTGCGGCGCTCCCTCAGCACTGACCCTCCCACAGTTCGGCGCTCCCTCAGTACTGACCCTCCCACAGTGCGGTGCTCCCTCAGTACTGACCCTCTGACAGTGCGGCGCTCCCTCAGTACTGACCCTCCCACAGTACGGCGCTCCCTCAGTACTGACCCTCCCACAGTGCGGCTCTCCCTCAGTACTGAACCTCCCACAGTGCGGCACTCCCTCAATACTGACCCTCCGACAGTGCGGCACTCCCTCAGCACTGACCCTCCCACAGTGCGGCGCTCCCTCAGTACTGACCCTCCCACAGTGCGGCGCTCCCTCAGTACTGACCCTCCCGACGGTACGGCGCTCCCTCAGTTCTGACCCACCCACAGTGCGGCGCTCCCTCAGTACTGACCCTCCCACAGTGCGGCGCTCCCTCAGTTCTGACCCTCCTGACAGTGAGGCGCTCCCTCAGTTCTGACCCTCCCACAGTGCGGCGCTCCCTCAGTACTGACCCTCCCACAGTGCGGCGCTCCCTCAGCACTGACCCTCCTGACAGTGCGGCGCTCCCTCAGTACTGACCCTCCCACAGTGCGGCGCTCCCTCAGTACTCACCCTCCGACAGTGCGGCGCTCCCTCAGTACTGACTCTCCTGACAGTGCGACGCTCCCTCAGTACTGACCCTCCGACAGAGCGGCACTCCCTCAGTACAGACCCTCCCACAGTGCGGCGCTCCCTCACTACTGACCCTCCCACAGTGCGGCGCTCCCTCAGTACTGACCCTCCCACAGTGCGGCGCTCCCTCACTACTGACCCTCCCACAGTGCGGAGCTCCCTCAGAACTGAACCTCCGACAGTGCGGCGCTCCCTCAGTACTGACCCTCCGACAGTGCGGCGCTCCCTCAGTGCTGACCCTCTGACAGTGCGGCGCACCCTCAGTACTGACCCTCCCACAGTGCGGAGCTCCCTCAGTACTGACCCTCCCACAGTGCGGCGCTCCCTCAGTACTGACCCTCCCACAGTGCGGAGCTCCCTCAGTACTGACCCTCCCACAGTCCGGCGCTCCCTCAGTACTGACCCTCCCACAGTGCGGCGCTCCCTCAGTACTGACCCTCCGACAGTGCGCCGCTCCCTCAGTACTGACCCTCCGACAGTGCGGCTCTCCCTCAGTACTGACCCTCCGACACTGTGGCACTCCCTCAGTACTGACCCTCCGACACTGTGGCACTCCCTCAGTACTGACCCTCCGACAGTGCGGCACTCCCTCAGTACTGACCCTCCCACAGTGCGGCGCTCCCTCAGTACTGACCCTCCGACAGTGCGGTGCTCCCTCAGTACTGACCCTCCCACAGTGCGGCACTCCCTCAGTACTGACCCTCCGACAGTGCGGCGCTCCCTCAGTACTGACCCTCCCACAGTGCGGCACTCCCTCAGTACTGACCCTCCCACAGTGCGGCGCTCCCTCAGTACTGACCCTCCGAAAGTGCGGTGCTCCCTCAGTACTGACCCTCCCACAGTGCGGCGCTCCCTCAGTACTGACCCTCCCGACGGCTCCCTCAGTACTGACCCTCCGACAGTGCGCCGCTCCCTCAGTACTGACCCACCGAAAGTGCGGTGCTCCCTCAGTACTGACCCTCCCACAGTGCGGCGCTCCCTCAGTACTGACCCTCCGACAGTGCGGTGCTCCCTCAGTACTGACCCTCCCACAGTGCGGCGCTCCCTCAGTACTGACCCTCCCGACGGCTCCCTCAGTACTGACCCTCCGACAGTGCGGCGCTCCCTCAGTACTGACCCTCCGACAGTGCGGCGCTCCCTCAGTACTGACCCTCCCACAGTGCGGCGCTCCCTCAGTACTGACCCTCCCACAGTGCCGTGCTCCCTCAGTACTGACCCTCCCACAGTGCGGCGCTCCCTCAGTACTGACCCTCCCACAGTGCGGCGCTCCCTCAGTACTGACCCTCCCACAGTGCGGCGCTCCCTCAGTACTGACCCTCCGACAGTGCGGTGCTCCCTCAGTACTGAACCTCCCACAGTGCGGCGCTCCCTCAGTACTGACCCTCCGACAGTGCGGCACTCCCTCAGCACTGACCCTCCCACAGTGCGGCGCTCCCTCAGCACTGACCCTCCCACAGTGCGGCTCTCCCTCAGTACTGAACCTCCCACAGTGCGGCGCTCCCTCAGTACTGACCCTCCCACAGTGCGGCGCTCCCTCAATACTGACCCTCCCACAGTGCGGCGCTCCCTCAGTACTGACCCTCCGACAGTGCAGTGCTCCCTCAGTACTGACCCTCCCACAGTGCGGCACTCCCTCAGTACTGACCCTCCGACGGTGCGGCGCTCCCTCAGTACTGACCCTCCCACAGTGCGGCACTCCCTCAGTACTGACCCTCCCACAGTGCGGCGCTCCCTCAGTACTGACCCTCCGACAGTGCGGTGCTCCCTCAGTACTGACCCACCGAAAGTGCGGTGCTCCCTCAGTACTGACCCTCCCACAGTGCGGCGCTCCCTCAGTACTGACCCTCCCGACGGCTCCCTCAGTACTGACCCTCCGACAGTGCGGCGCTCCCTCAGTACTGACCCTCCCACAGTGCGGCACTCCCTCAGTACTGACCCTCCCACAGTGCGGCGCTCCCTCAGTACTGACCCTCCGACAGTGCGGTGCTCCCTCAGTACTGACCCACCGAAAGTGCGGTGCTCCCTCAGTACTGACCCTCCCACAGTGCGGCGCTCCCTCAGTACTGACCCTCCCGACGGCTCCCTCAGTACTGACCCACCGAAAGTGCGGTGCTCCCTCAGTACTGACCCTCCCACAGTGCGGCGCTCCCTCAGTACTGACCCTCCCACAGTGCGTCGCTCCCTCAGTACTGACCCTCCGACAGTGCGGTGCTCCCTCAGTACTGACCCTCCGACAGTGCGGTGCTCCCTCAGTACTGCCCCTCTGACAGTGCGGCGCTCCCTCAGTACTGACCCTCCCACAGTGCGGCGCTCCCTCAGTACTGACCCTCCCACAGTGCGGCGCTCCCTCAGTACTGACCCTCCCACAGTGCCGTGCTCCCTCAGTACTGACCCTCCCACAGTGCGGTGCTCCCTCAGTACTGAACCTCCCACAGTGCGGCGCTCCCTCAGTACTGACCCCCCCACAGTGCGGCGCTCCCTCAGTACTGACCCTCCCACAGTGCGGCTCTCCCTCAGTACTGAACCCCCCACAGTGCGGCGCTCCCTCAGTACTGACCCTCCCATAGTGCGGCGCTCCCTCAATACTGACCCTCCGACAGTGCGGTGCTCCCTCAGTACTGACCCTCCCACAGTGCGGCGCTCCCTCAGTACTGACCCTCCCACAGTGCGGCGCTCCCTCAGTACTGACCCTCCCGACGGTACGGCGCTCCCTCAGTTCTGACCCACCCACAGTGCGGCACTCCCTCAGTACTGACCCTCCTGACAGTGCGGCGCTCCCTCAGTACTGACCCTCCCATAGTGCGGCGCTCCCTCAATACTGACCCTCCGACAGTGCGGTGCTCCCTCAGTACTGACCCTCCCACAGTGCGGCGCTCCCTCAGTACTGACCCTCCCACAGTGCGGCGCTCCCTCAGTACTGACCCTCCCGACGGTACGGCGCTCCCTCAGTTCTGACCCACCCACAGTGCGGCACTCCCTCAGTACTGACCCTCCGACAGTGCGGCATCCCTCAGTACTGACCCTCCCACAGTGCGGCGCTCCCTCAGTACTGACCCTCCCACAGTGCGGCACTCCCTCAGTACTGACCCTCCGACAGTGCGGCGCTCCCTCAGTACTGACCCTCCCACAGTGCGGAGCTCCCTCAGAACTGACCCTCCCACAGTGCGGCACTCACTCAGCACTGACCCTCCCACAGTGCGGCGCTCCCTCAGTACTGACCCTCCGACAGTGCGGCGCTCCCTCAGTACTGACCCTCCGACAGTGCGGGACTCCCTCAGTACTGACCCTCCCACAGTGCGGCACTCCCTCAGTACTGAACCTCCGACAGTGTGGCGCTCCCTCAGTACTCACCCTCCGACAGTGCGGCGCTCCCTCAGTACTGACCCTCCGACAGTGCGGCGCTCCCTCCGTACTGACCCTCCCACAGTGCGGCACTCCCTCAGTACTGAACCTCCGACAGTGTGGCGCTCCCTCAGTACTCACCCTCCGACAGTGCGGCGCTCCCTCAGTACTGACCCTCCGACAGTACGGCGCTCCCACAGCACTGACCCTCCCACAGTGCGGCGCTCCCTCAGTACTGACCCTCCCACAGTGCGGCGCTCCCTCAGTACTGACCCTCCCACAGTGCGGTGCTCCCTCAGTACTGACCCTCTGACAGAGCGGCGCTCCCTCAGTACTGACCCTCCCACAGTGCGGTGCTCCCTCAGTACTGACCCTCCGACAGTGCGGCGCTCCCTCAGTACTGACCCTCCGACAGTGCGGCGCTCCCTCAGTTCTGACCCACCCACAGTGCGGCTCTCCCTCAGTACTGACCCTCCGACAGTGCGGTGCTCCCTCAGTACAGACCCTCCCACAGTGCGGCACTCCCTCAGTACTGACCCTCCCACAGAGCGGCGCTCCCTCAGTACTGACCCTCCCACCGTGCGGCACTCCCTCATTACTGAACCTCCGACAGTGCGGCGCTCCCTCAGTACTGACCCTCCGACAGTGCGGCGCTCCCTCTGTACTGACCCTCCGACAGTCCGGAGCTCCCTCAGTACTGACCCTCCGACAGTGCGGCGCTCCCTCAGTACTGACCCTCTCACAGTGCGGCGCTCCCTCAGTACTGACCCTCAGTACTGACCCTCCCACAGTGCGGCACTCCCTCAGTGCTGACCCTCCGACAGTGCGGCGCTGCCTCAGTACTGAACCTCCAACAGTGCGGCACTCCCTCAGTACTGACCCTCCGACAGTGCGGCGCTCCCTCAGTACTGACCCTCCCACAGTGCGGCGCTCCCTCAGTACTGACCCTCCCACAGTGCGGAGCTCCCTCAGTACTGAACCTCCAACAGTGCGGCACTCCCTCAGTACTGACCCTCCCACAGTGCGGCGCTCCCTCAGTACTGAACCTCCAACAGTGCGGCACTCCCTCACTACTGACCCTCCCACAGTGCGGCGCTCCCTCAGTACTGACCCTCCCACAGTGCGGCGCTCCCTCAGTACTGACCCTCCCACAGTGCGGAGCTCCCTCAGAACTGACCCTCCCACAGTGCGGCACTCACTCAGCACTGACCCTCCCACAGTGCGGCACTCCCTCAGTACTGACCCTCCCACAGTGCGGCGCTCCCTCAGTACTGACCCTCCAACAGTGCGGCGCTCCCTCAGTACTGACCCTCTGACAGTGCGGCACTCCCTCAGTACTGACCCTCCCACAGTGCGGCACTCCCTCAGTACTGAACCTCCGACAGTGTGGCGCTCCCTCAGTACTGACCCTCCCACAGTGCGGCGCTCCCTCAGTACTGACCCTCCAACAGTGCGGCGCTCCCTCAGTACTGACCCTCCGACAGTGCGGCACTCCCTCAGTACTGAACCTCCGACAGTGTGGCGCTACCTCAGTACTCACCCTCCGACAGTGAGGCGCTCCCTCAGCACTGACCCTCCCACAGTGCGGCACTCCCTCAGTACTGACCCTCCCACAGTGCGGTGCTCCCTCAGTACTGACCCTCCCACAGTGCGGCGCTCCCTCAGTACTGACCCTCCCACAGTGCGGCTCTCCCTCATTACTGAACCTCCGACCGTGCGGCGCTCCCTCAGTACTGACCCTCCCACCGTGCGGCGCTCCCTCATTACTGAACCTCCGACCGTGCGGCGCTCCCTCAGTACTGACCCTCCGACAGTCCGGAGCTCCCTCAGTACTGACCCTCCGACAGTGCAGCGCTCCCTCAGTACTGACCCTCCCACAGTGCGGCGCTCCCTCAGTACTGACCCTCCCACCGTGCGGCGCTCCCTCAGTACTGACCCTCCCACCGTGCGGCGCTCCCTCATTACTGAACCTCCGACAGTGCGGCGCTCCCTCAGTACTGACCCTCCGACAGTGCGGCGCTCCCTCTGTACTGACCCTCCGACAGTCCGGAGCTCCCTCAGTACTGACCCTCTGACAGTGCGGCGCTCCCTCAGTACTGACCCTCCGACAGTGCGGCGCTCCCTCAGTACTGACCCTCAGTACTGACCCTCCCACAGTGCGGCACTCCCTCAGTGCTGACCCTCCCACAGTGCGGCGCTCCCTCAGTACTGACCCTCCCACAGTGCGGCGCTCCCTCAGTACTGACCCTCCCACAGTGCGGAGCTCCCTCAGTACTGAACCTCCAACAGTGCGGCACTCCCTCAGTACTGACCCTCCCACAGTGCGGCGCTCCCTCAGTACTGAACCTCCAACAGTGCGGAGCTCCCTCAGTACTGACCCTCCCACAGTGCGGCGCTCCCTCAGTACTGACCCTCCCACAGTGCGGCGCTCCCTCAGTACTGACCCTCCGACAGTGCGGCGCTCTCTCAGTACTGACCCTCCCACAGTGCGGCGCTCCCTCAGTACTGACCCTCCCACAGTGCGGCGCTCCCTCAGTACTGACCCTCCGACAGTGCGGCGCTCCCTCAGCACTGACCCTCCCACAGTGCGGCGCTCCCTCAGTACTGACCCTCCGACAGTGCGGCGCTCCCTTAGTACTGACCCTCCCACAGTGCGGCGCTCTCTCAGCACTGACCCTCCCACAGTGCGGCGCTCCCTCAGTACTGACCCTCCGACAGTGCGGCGCTCCCTCAGCACTGACCCTCCCACAGTGCGGCGCTCCCTCAGCACTGACCCTCTGACAGTGAGGCTCTCCCTCAGTACTGACCCTCCGACAGTGCGGCGCTCCCTCAGCACTGACCCTCCCACAGTGCGGCACTCGCTCAGTACTGACCCTCCCACAGTGCGGCACTCCCTCAGTACTGACCCTCCGACAGTGCGGCGCTCCCTCTGTACTGACCCCCTGACAGTGCGGCTCTCCCTCATTACTGAACCTCCGACCGTGCGGCGCTCCCTCAGTACTGACCCTCCCACCGTGCGGCGCTCCCTCATTACTGAACCTCCGACAGTGCGGCGCTCCCTCAGTACTGACCCTCCCACAGTGCGGCGCTCCCTCATTACTGAACCTCCGACAGTGCGGCGCTCCCTCAGTACTGACCCTCCCACCGTGCGGCGCTCCCTCATTACTGAACCTCCCACAGTGCGGCACTCCCTCAGTACTGACCCTCCCACAGTTCGGCGCTCCCTCAGTACTGACCCTCCCACAGTACGGCGCTCCCTCAGTACTGACCCTCCCACAGTGCGGCGCTCCCTCAGTACTGACCCTCCCACAGTGCGGCTCTCACTCAGTACTGACCCTCCCACAGTGCGGCTCTCACTCAGTACTGAACCTCCCACAGTGCGGCGCTCCCTCAGTACTGACCCTCCGACAGTGCGGCACTCCCTCAGTACTGACCCTCCCACAGTGCGGCGCTCCCTCAGTACTGACCCTCCCACAGTGCGGCGCTCCCTCAGTACTGACCCTCCCGACGGTACGGCGCTCCCTCAGTTCTGACCCACCCACAGTGCGGCGCTCCCTCAGTACTGACCCTCCCACAGTGTGGCGCTCCCTCAGTACTGACCCTCCTGACAGTGCGGCGCTCCCTCAGTACTGACCCTCCGACAGTGCGGCGCTCCCTCAGTACTGACCCTCCCACAGTGCGGAGCTCCCTCAGAACTGACCCTCCCACAGTGCGGTGCTCCCTCAGTACTGACCCTCCCACAGTACGGCACTCCCTCATACTGACCCTCCCACAGTGCGGCGCTCCCTCAGTACTGAACCTCCGACCGTGCGGCGCTCCCTCAGTACTGACCCTCCGACAGTGCGGCGCTCCCTCAGTACTGACCCTCTGACCGTGCGGCACTCCCTCATACTGACCTTCCCACAGTGCGGCGCTCCCTCAGTACTGAACCTCCGACCGTGCGGCGCTCCCTCAGTACTGACCCTCCGACAGTGCGGCGCTCCCTCAGTACTGACCCTCTGACAGTGCGGCGCTCCCTCAGTACTGACCCTCTGACAGTGCGGTGCTCCCTCAGTACTGACCCTCCCACAGTGCGGTGCTCTCTCAGTACTGACCCTCCCACAGTGCGGCGCTCCCTCAGTACTGATCCTCTGACAGTGCGGTGCTCTCTCAGTACTGACCCTCCCACAGTTCAGCGCTCCCTCAGTACTGACCCTCCCACAGTGCGGAGCTCCCTCAGTGCTGACCCTCAGACAGTGCGGCGCTCCCTAAGTACTGACCCTCCCACAGTGCGGCACTCCCTCATACTGACCCTCCCAGTGCGGCGCTCCCTCAGTACTGACCCTCCGACAGTGCGGCGCTCCCTCAGTCCTGACCCTCTGACAGTGCGGCGCTCCCTCAGTACTGACCTTCCCACAGTGCGGCGCACCCTCAGTACTGACCCTCCGACAGTACAGCTCTCCCTCAGCACTGACCCTCCCACAGCGCGGTGCTCCCTCAGGACTGACCCTCCGACAGTGCGGCACTCCCTCAGTACTGACCCTCCGACAGTGCGGCACTCCCTCAGTACTGACCCTCTGACAGTGTGGCGCTCCCTCAGTACTGACCCTCCCACAGTGCGGCACTCCCTCAGTACTGACCCTCCCACAGTGCGGCGCTCCCTCAGTACTGACCCTCTGACAGAGCGGCGCTCCCTCAGTACTGACCCTCCCACAGTGCGGCGCTCCCTAAGTACTGACCCTCCCACAGTACGGCACTCCCTCAGTACTGACTCTCTGACAGTGCGGCGCTCCCTCATACTGACCCTCCCACAGTGCGGCGCTCCCTCAGTACTGAACCTCCGACCGTGCGGCGCTCCCTCAGTACTGACCCTCCGACAGTGCAGCTCTCCCTCAGTACTGACCCTCCGACAGTGCGGCGCTCCCTCAGTCCTGACCCTCTGACAGTGCGTTGCTCTCTCAGTACTGACCTTCCCACAGTGCGGCGCACCCTCAGTACTGACCCTCCGACAGTACAGCTCTCCCTCAGCACTGACCCTCCCACAGCGCGGTGCTCCCTCAGTACTGACCCTCCGACAGTACAGCTCTCCCTCAGCACTGACCCTCCCACAGCGCGGTGCTCCCTCAGTACTGACCCTCCGACAGTGCGGTGCTCCCTCAGTACTGACTCTCTGACAGTGCGGAGCTCCCTCAGTACTGACTCTCCCACAGTGCGGCGCTCCCTCAGTACTGACCCTCTGACAGTGCGGCACTCCCTCAGTACTGACGGTCCCACAGTGCGGCGCTCCCTCAGTACTGACCCTCCGACAGTGCGGCACTCCCTCAGTACTGACCCTCCCACAGTGCGGAGCTCCCTCAGTACTGACCCTCCCACAGTGCGGCACTCCCTCAGTACTGACCCTCCCACAGTGCGGCACTCCCTCAGTCCTGACCCTCCGACAGTGCAGCTCTCCCTCTGTACTGACTCTCTGACAGTGCGGTGCTCCCTCAGTACTGACCCTCCGACAGTGCGGAGCTCCCTCATTACTGACCCTCCCACAGTGCGACGCTCCCTCAGTATTGACCCTCCGACAGTGCGGCGCTCCCTCAGTGCTGACCCTCCGACAGTGCGGCGCTCCCTCAGTGCTGACCCTCCGACAGTGCGACGCTCCCTCAGTATTGACCCTCCGACAGTGCGGCGCTCCCTCAGTACTGACCCTCCCATAGTGCGGCGCTCCCTCAGTACTGACCCTCCGACAGTGCGGCGCTCCCTCAGTACTGACCCTCCGACAGTGCGGCGCTCCCTCAGTACTGACCCTCCGACAGTGCGGCGCTCCCTCAGTACTGACCCTCCGACAGTGCGGCGCTCCCTCAGTACGTGCCGCCGTCCCCTGACCGGGTAAGTCTGAGGAAGGAATTGCGGAGCGTGAAAGAAGGTGACATTCTCCATGTATTGTCATCTAAATGCAGAATATCCCACGATCGGCCTGCAGCCTCATCCCGGAGGCTCAGCGGACGGTAGCAGACGGACCCCTCGCGACTGGATG
This sequence comes from Scyliorhinus torazame, assembly GCF_047496885.1. NCBI lineage: Eukaryota > Metazoa > Chordata > Chondrichthyes > Carcharhiniformes > Scyliorhinidae > Scyliorhinus > Scyliorhinus torazame. Next base: position 30,619,989 of record NC_092732.1, on the reverse strand, counting down.
CTGAAGGAGCCGGGCAGGGACCACCCGGAACGACGTGGCGATACGGACCGTGTCCCAGAGCCTGAAGGCAGCCCCGGGGACAGGCCCTCCCAGGATGGACCGAGTGTGGGACCACTGACCCCCTACAGAAGGCCGTGGAATCCATCCCGCACGGTGAGATCTATCGCCGTCCCAGCCGACCAAAAGGCGACTGGGCCACGTTTCTGTGTCGCGAGAGTTCAGGAGGGGGGTTTGAATGGGCCCTCGTACCTCCAGGTTCGGCCAACTTGGCGGGGCTGGGGCGGGAGGATGTCCAAGCACCTCGCACTGTGCTGGGTGTTGCTCCTGGAGGCAGGAACGGGAGACGAGGAACCGCTCCCTCTCCGCGCCACCCGGAGCTCGGGAATTAGCCGAAAGCTGCCCAGATTTGGACTTGATGGAAGAACGTCACACAGGACCAGGAGTGAGGCCATCCTCCGGCCTTCTCCCGCCATTCGATACGATCGCGGCCGATCTGTCTGTGTTTGAAACACCACGTCCCGTTCTCTCCCCCCCCCCCCCGCCCCCGCCCCCCCTCTCACCGCCGGTGACCCCCGGCCTCCACCGCCTTCTGAGGGAGAGAGTTCCGAAGTCGCACTGCCCCCTCAGCCAGATGTCTCCTCATCCCTGTCCAATAAGGCCCCCTTATCTGAGGACGGGTATATCGGCCGTAGAGGGAGGGCTACGGCGATTGGGCAGACTCATCCCTGGGGCGGTGGGGGTGGGTCTCGCGAGGGGGGGGCGTTGTGGAAACTGGCCCTGTGCCCCCAATTTCTATCACTGAGCTAGTCTACCGTATCGATGCCCCTCTTTATTTTATAGACCTCTATAAGATCCCCCCTAAGCCTCCTACGCTCCAGGGAAAAAAGTCCCGGCCTATCCAGCCTCTCCTTATAACCCAGACCATCAAGTCCCGGGAGCATCCTCGTAAATCTCTTTCTCGCTCTTTCTAGTTTAACAATATCCTCTCTATAATAGGGTGACCAGAACTGAAGACAGTATTCCGCGTGTGGCCTCACCAATGTCTTGTACAAGTTCAACAAGACGTCCCAACTCCTGTATTCGATATTCTGACCAATGAAACCTCGCGTGCTGAATGCCTCCTTCTCCACCCTGTGCAGTGCGACTCCACCTTCAAGGAGCTATGGACCTGTGCCCCGAGATCTCTCTGTTCCGTAACTCTCCCCAACTCCCTACCGTTAACTGAGTCGGTCCTGCCCTGATTCGATCGACCAAAATGCATCACCTCACATTTATCCAAATTAAACTCCATCTGCCATTCATCGGCCCAATTGGTCAAGATCCTGTTACAATCCTAGATAACCTTCTTCACCATCCACTGTCCCACCAATCATCTGCAAACGGACGAACCATGCCTCGTACATTCTCATCCAAATCATTAGTATGTGGAACAAATAGCGTGTCGTCTTGTTCGGAGGAACCAATTTCCCGTCGTTTTCATTGCTACGAAGGCCAGCAATTTCTATTTGCCTTTTCCACCGCTGGCTGCACTGGGGCGAGGGGGGAGTGGGAGGTTTGCTCGACGATCCTGAATCACCGCTCTCTCTCTCTCTCTCTCTCCCCCTCTCATAGTTTGAAGAAATGTGGAAGAATTTGAGCCAGCGCGAAGCGGTCAAGGAGGACAAAGGTGTGTTCATCATGGCCGTCGCGGCCCCGTCCGTTCGGTGACCGCTGCTTTCGGCCACTACGTCCCCCCCCCTCCTTGTTGGCGCGCTCAGCCCAACTGCAGCTGAGACAACTGCCTGCTCTGTGACCTCCAGCACACTCCTCCCTATCTCTGTAACCTCCTCCAGCCCCTACAACCCCTCCCTATCTCTGTAACCTCCTCCAGCCCCTACAACCCCTCCCTATCTCTGTAACCTCCTCCAGCCCCTACACCCCCTCCCTATCTCTGTAACCTCCTCCAGCCCCTACAACCCCTCCCCATCTCTGTAACCTCCTCCAGCCCCTACACCCCCTCCCTATCTCTGTAACCTCCTCCAGCCCCTACACCCCCTCCCTATCTCTGTAACCCCCTCCAGCCCCTACACCCCCTCCCTATCTCTGTGACCTCCTCCAGCCCCTACACCCCCTCCCTATCTCTGTAACCACCTCCAGCCCCCTACACCCTCTCCCTATCTCTGTAACCCCCTCCAGCCCCCTACACCCCCTCCCTATCTCTGTGACCTCCTCCAGCCCCTACACCCCCTCCCTATCTCTGTAACCTCCTCCAGCCCCCTACACCCTCTCCCTATCTCTGTAACCCCCTCCAGCCCCCTACACCCCCTCCCTATCTCTGTGACCTCCTCCAGCCCCTACACCCCCTCCCTATCTCTGTAACCACCTCCAGCCCCCTACACCCTCTCCCTATCTCTGTAACCCCCTCCAGCCCCTACACCCCCTCCCTATCTCTGTGACCTCCTCCAGCCCCTACACCCCCTCCCTATCTCTGTAACCACCTCCAGCCCCCTACACCCCCCTCCCTATCTCTGTAACCCCCTCCAGCCCCTACACCCTCTCCCTATCTCTGTAACCTCCTCCAGCCCCTACACCCCCTCCCTATCTCTGTGACCTCCTCCAGCCCCTACACCCCCTCCCTATCTCTGTAACCTCCTCCAGCCCCTACACCCCCTCCCTATCTCAGTAACCTCCTCCAGCCCCGACAACCCCCTCCCTATCTCTGTAACCCCCTCCAGCCCCTACACCCCCTCACTATCTCTGTAACCCCCTCCAGCCCCGACACCCCCTCTCCCTATCTCTGTAGTAACCTCCTCTAGGCCCTACACCCCCTCCCTATCTCAGTAACCTCCTCCAGACCCCACACCCCCCCTATCTCTGTAACCTCCTCGAGGACCTACACCCCTCCCCATCTCTGTAACCTCCTCCAGCCCCGACACCCCCTCCCTATCTCTGTAACCTCCTCCAGCCCCTACACCCCCTCACTATCTCTGTAACCTCCAGCCCCAACACCCCCTCCCTATCTCAGTAACCCCCAGCCCCGACACCCCCTCCCGATCTCTGTAACCTCCAGCTCCTACACCCCTCCCCATCTCTGTAACCTCCTCCAGCCCCGACACCCCCTCCCTATCTCTGTAACCTCCAGCCCCTACACCCCCTCCCTATCTCTGTAACGTCCTCCAGCCCCTACACCCCCTCCCTATCTCTGTAACCTCATCCAGCCCCTACACCCCCTCCCTATCTCTGTAACCTCCTACACCCCCTACACCCCCTCCCTATCTCTGTAACCTCCTCCAGCCCCGACACCCCCTCCCCATCTCTGTAACCTCTTCCAGCTCCTACACCCCTCCCTATCTCTGTGACCTCCTCCAGCCCCTACACCCCCTCCCTATCTCTGTAACCTCCTCCAGCCCCTACACCCCCTCCCTATCTCTGTAACCTCCTCCAGCCCCTACACCCCCTCCCTATCTCAGTAACCTCCCCCAGCCCCCACACCCCTCCCTATCTCTGTAACCTCCAGCCCCTACTCCCCTCCCTATCTCTGTAACCTCCAGCCCCTACACCCCCTCCCTATCTCTGTAACCTCCTCCAGCCCCTACACCCCCTCCCTATCTCTGTAACCTCCTCCAGCCCTTACAGACCCTCCCTATCTCTGTAACCTCCAGCCCCTACACCCCCTCCCTATCTCTGTAACCTCCCCCGGCCCCTACACCCCCTCCCTATCTCAGTAACCTCCTCCAGACCCCACACCCCTCCCTATCTCTGTAACCTCCAGCCCCTACACCCCTCCCCATTTCTGTAACCTCCTCCAGCCCCGACACCCCCTCCCTATCTCTGTAACCTCCAGCCCCTACACCCCCTCCCTATCTCTGTAACCCGCTCCAGCCCCTACACCCCCTCCCTATCTCTGTACCCTCCTCCAGCCCCTACACCCCCTCCCTATCTCTGTAACCTCCTCCAGCCCCTACACCCCCTCCCTATCTCTTTAACCTCCTCCAGCCCCTACACCCCCTCCATATCTCTGTAACCTCCTCCAGCTCCTACACCCCCCTCCCTATCTCTGTAACCTCCTCCAGCCCCGACACCCCCTCCCCATCTCTGTAACCTCCTCCAGCTCCAACACCCCCTCCCTATCTCTGTGACCTCCTCCCTATCTCTGTAACCTCCTCCAGCCCCTACACCCACTCTCTATCTCTGTAACCTCCTCCAGCCCCTACACCCCCTCCCTATCACTGTAATCTCCTCCAGCCCCTGCACCCCCTCACTATCTCTGTAACCTCCAGCCCCTGGACCCCCTCCCCATCTGTGTAATCTCCTCCAGCCTCGACACCCCCTCCCTATCTCTGTAACCTCCTCCAGCCCCTACACCCCCTCAATATCTCTGTAACCTCCCCCAGCCCCTACACCCCCTCCCTATCTCTGTAACCTCCTCCAGCCCGTCACCCCCTCCCTATCTCTGTACCCTCCTCCAGCCCCTACACCCCCTCACTATCTCTGTAACCTCCAGCCCCTACAACCCCTCCCTATCTCAGTAACCCCCAGCCCCGACACCCCCTCCCTATCTCTGTAATCTCCAGCCCCTACACCCCCTCCCTATCTCTGTTAACTCCTCCAGCCCTTACACACTCTCCCTATCTCTGTACCCTCCTCCAGCCCCTACGCCCCCTCCCTATCTCTGTAACCTCCTCCAGCCCCTACACCCCTCCCTATCTCTGTGACCTCCTCCAGCCCCTACACCCCCTCCCTATCTCTGTAACCTCCTCCAGCCCCTACACCCCCTCCCTATCTCTGTAACCTCCTCCAGCCCCTACACCCCCTCCCTATCTCTGTTAACTCCTCCAGCCCTTACACACTCTCCCTATCTCTGTACCCTCCTCCAGCCCCTACACCCCCTCCCTATCTCTGTAACCTCCTCCAGCCCCTACACCCCTCCCTATCTCTGTGACCTCCTCCAGCCCCTACACCCCCTCCCTATCTTTGTAACCTCCTCCAGCCCCTACACCCCCTCCCTATCTCTAACCTCCTCCAGCCCCTACACCCCCTCCCTATCTCAGTAACCTCCCCCAGCCCCCACACCCCTCCCTATCTCTGTAACCTCCAGCCCCTACTCCCCTCCCTATCTCTGTAACCTCCAGCCCCTACACCCCCTCCCTATCTCTGTAACCTCCTCCAGCCCCTACACCCCCTCCCTATCTCTGTAACCTCCTCCAGCCCTTACAGACCCTCCCTATCTCTGTAACCTCCAGCCCCTACACCCCCTCCCTATCTCTGTAACCTCCCCCGGCCCCTACACCCCCTCCCTATCTCAGTAACCTCCTCCAGACCCCACCCCCCCCCTATCTCTGTAACCTCCAGCCCCTACACCCCTCCCCATCTCTGTAACCTCCTCCAGCCCCGACTCCCCCTCCCTATCTCTGTAACCTCCAGCCCCTACACCCCCTCCCTATCTCTGTAACGTCCTCCAGCCCCTACACCCCCTCCCTATCTCTGTAACCTCCTCCAGCCCCTACACCCCCTCCCTATCTCTGTTAACTCCTCCAGCCCTTACACACTCTCCCTATCTCTGTACCCTCCTCCAGCCCCTACACCCCCTCCCTATCTCTGTAACCTCCTCCAGCCCCTACACCCCTCCCTATCTCTGTGACCTCCTCCAGCCCCTACACCCCCTCCCTATCTCTGTAACCTCCTCCAGCCCCTACACCCCCTCCCTATCTCTGTAACCTCCTCCAGCCCCTACACCCCCTCCCTATCTCAGTAACCTCCCCCAGCCCCCACACCCCTCCCTATCTCTGTAACCTCCAGCCCCTACTCCCCTCCCTATCTCTGTAACCTCCAGCCCCTACACCCCCTCCCTATCTCTGTAACCTCCTCCAGCCCCTACACCCCCTCCCTATCTCTGTAACCTCCTCCAGCCCTTACAGACCCTCCCTATCTCTGTAACCTCCAGCCCCTACACCCCCTCCCTATCTCTGTAACCTCCCCCGGCCCCTACACCCCCTCCCTATCTCAGTAACCTCCTCCAGACCCCACACCCCCCCTATCTCTGTAACCTCCAGCCCCTACACCCCTCCCCATCTCTGTAACCTCCTCCAGCCCCGACACCCCCTCCCTATCTCTGTAACCTCCAGCCCCTACACCCCCTCCCTATCTCTGTAACGTCCTCCAGCCCCTACACCCCCTCCCTATCTCTGTAACCTCCTCCAGCCCCTACACCCCCTCCCTATCTCTGTAACCTCCTCCAGCCCCTACACCCCCTCCCTATCTCTGTAACCTCCTCCAGCCCCTACACCCCTCCACATCTCTGTAACCTCCTCCAGCCCCTACACCCCATCCCTATCTCTGTGACCTCCTCCAGCCCCTACAACCCCTCCCTATCTCAGTAACCTCCTCCAGCCCACACACCCCTCCCTATCTCTATAACCTCCAGCCCCTACACCCCTCCCCATCTCTGTAACCTCCTCCAGCCCCGACACCACCTCCCTATCTCTGTAACCTCCAACCCCTACACCCCCTCCCTATCTCTGTAACCCGCTCCAGCCCCTACACCCCCTCCCTATCTCTGTAACCTCCTCCAGCCCCGACACCCCCTCCCTATCTCTGTAACCTCCTCCAGCCCCTACACCCCCTCCCTATCTCTTTAACCTCCTCCAGCCCCTACACCCCCTCCATATCTCTGTAACCTCCTCCAGCCCCTACACCCCCCTCCCTATCTCTGTAACCTCCTCCAGCCCCGACACCCCCTCCCCATCTCTGTAACCTCCTCCAGCTCCTACACCCCCTCCCTATCTCTGTGACCTCCTCCCTATCTCTGTAACCTCCTCCAGCCCCTACACCCACTCTCTATCTCTGTAACCTCCTCCAGCCCCTACACCCCCTCCCTATCACTGTAATCTCCTCCAGCCCCTGCACCCCCTCACTATCTCTGTAACCTCCAGCCCCTGGACCCCCTCCCCATCTGTGTAATCTCCTCCAGCCTCGACACCCCCTCCCTATCTCTGTAACCTCCTCCAGCCCCTACACCCCCTCAATATCTCTGTAACCTCCCCCAGCCCCTACACCCCCTCCCTATCTCTGTAACCTCCTCCAGCCCGTCACCCCCTCCCTATCTCTGTACCCTCCTCCAGCCCCTACACCCCCTCACTATCTCTGTAACCTCCAGCCCCTACACCCCCTCCCTATCTCAGTAACCCCCAGCCCCGACACCCCCTCCCTATCTCTGTAATCTCCAGCCCCTACACCCCCCTCCCTATCTCTGTACCCTCCTCCAGCCCCTACACCCCCTCACTATCTCTGTAACCTCCAGCCCCTACACCCCCTCCCTATCTCAGTAACCCCCAGCCCCGACACCCCCTCCCTATCTCTGTAATCTCCAGCCCCTACACCCCCTCCCTATCTCTGTTAACTCCTCCAGCCCCTGGACCCCCTCCCCATCTGTGTAATCTCCTCCAGCCTCGACACCCCCTCCCTATCTCTGTAACCTCCTCCAGCCCCTACACCCTCTCCCTATCTCTGTACCCTCCTCCAGCCCCTACACCCCCTCCCTATCTCTGTAACCTCCTCCAGCCCCTACACCCCTCCCCATCTCTGTAACCTCCTCCAGTCCCCACACCCCCTCCCTATCTCTGTAACCTCCTCCAGTCCCGACACCCCCCCTCCCTATCTCTGTAACCTCCTCCAGCCACTACACCCCCTCCCTATCTCTGTAACCTCCTCCAGTCCCTACACCCCCCTCCCTATCTCTGTAACCTCCTCCAGTCCCTACACCCCCACGCTTCCCCTCTCCTTCTCTCGCTTCCCCTCTACTTCCCTCGATACCCCCCTCCCTCCCTCGATACCCCCTCTCCCTCCCTCGATACCCCCTCTCCCTCCCTCGATACCCCCTCTCCCCCTCGTTACCCCCTCACCCTCCCTCGCTACCCCCTCACCCCTCCCCTCGCTACCCCTCACCCTCCCTCGATACACCCTCGCCCTCCCTCGATACCCCCTCAGCCTCCCTCGATACCCCCTCACCCTCCCTCGATACCCCCTCACCCTCCCTCGATACCCCTCACCCTCCCTCGACACCCCCTCTCCATCCCTCGACACCCCCTCTCCATCCCTCGACACCCCCTCTCCCTCCCTCGATACCCCCTCTCCCTCCCTCGATACCCCCTCTCCCTCCCTCGATACCCCCTCTCCCTCCCTCGATACCCCCTCTCCCTCCCTCGATACCCCCCTCTCCCTCCCTCGATACCCCCTCTCCCTCCTCGATACCCCCTCTCCCTCCCTCGATACCCCCTCTCCCTCCCTCGATACCCCCTCTCCCTCCCTCGATACCCCCTCTCCCTCCCTCGATACCCCCTCTCCCTCCCTCGATACCCCCTCTCCCTCCCTCTATACCCCCTCTCCCTCCCTCGATACCCCCTCTCCCTCCCTCGATACCCCCTCTCCCTCCCTCGATACCCCCCTCCCTCCCTCGATACCCTCTCTCCCTCCCTCGATACCACCCCTCCCTCTCGATATCCCCCTCTCCCTCCCTCGCTACCCCCATCTCCCTCCCTCGATACCCCCTCTCCCTCCTCGATACCCCCTCTCCCTCCCTCGCTTCCCCTCTCCATCCCACGCTACCCCCCCTCTCCCTCCCTCGCTAACCCCTCCCTCCCTCCCTCGCTAACCCCTCTCCCTCCCTCACTTCCCCCTCTCCCTGCCTCGATACCCCCTCTCCCTCCCTCGATACCCCCTCTCCCTCCCTCGCTTCCCCTCTCCCGCCCTCGCTTCCCCTCTCCCTCCCTCGATACCCCCTCTCCCTCCCTCGCTTCCCCTCTCCCTCCCTCGCTTCCCCTCTCCCTACCTCGCTTCCCCTCTCCCTCCCTCGATACCCCCTCTCCCTCCCTCGCTACCCCCTCTCCCTCCCTCGCTACCCCCCTCTCCCTCCCTCGCTACCCCCCTCTCCCTCCCTCGCTACCCCCTCTCCATCCCTCGCTACCCCCTCTCCATCCCTCGCTACCCCCTCTCCATCCCTCGCTACCCCCTCCCATCCCTCGCTAACCCCTCTCCCTCCCTCGATACCCCCCTCTCCTTCCCTCGATACCCCCCTCTCCTCCCTCGCTACCCCCTCTCCCTCCCTCGCTACCCCCCTCTCCCTCCCTCGCTACCCCCTCTCCCTCCCTCGCTACCCCCCTCTCCCTCCCTCGCTACTACCCCCCTCTCCCTCCCTCGCTACCCCCCTCTCCCCTCCCTCGCTACCCCCTCTCCCTCCCTCGCTACCCCCTCTCCCTCCCTCGCTACCCCCCTCTCCCCTCCCTCGCTACCCCCTCTCCCTCCCTCGCTACCCCCTCTCCCTCCCTCGCTACCCCCTCTCCCTCCCTCGCTACCCCCTCTCCCTCCCTCGCTACCCCCTCTCCCTCCCTCGCTACCCCCTCTCCCTCCCTCGCTACCCCCTCTCCCTCCCTCGCTACCCCCTCTCCCTCCCTCGCTACCCCCTCTCCTCCCTCGCTACCCCCCTCTCCCTCCCTCGCTACCCCCCTCTCCCTCCCTCGCTACCCCCCTCTCCCTCCCTCGCTACCCCCCACACCTCCCTCGCTTCCACTCTTCCCCTCCCTCGCCGAACTGTCAAAGGGTCAGTACTGAGGGAGCGCCGCACTGTGGGAGGGTCAGTACTGAGGGAGCGCCGCACTGTGGGAGTGTCAGTACTGAGGGAGCGCCGCACTGTGGGAGGGTCAGTACTGAGGGAGCGCCGCACTGTGGGAGTGTCAGTACTGAGGGAGCGCCGCACTGTGGGAGGGGTCAGTGCTGAGGAGTTCCGCACTGTGGGAGGGTCAGTACTGAAGGAGCGCCGCACTGTGGGAGGGTCAGTACTGAGGGAGCACCGCACTGTGGGAGGGTCAGTACTGAGGGAGCGCCGCACTGTGGGAGGGGCAGTACTGAGGGAGCGCCACACTGTCGGACGGTCAGTACTAAGGGAGTGCTGCACTGTGCGAGGGTCAGTACTGAGGGAGCGCCGCACTGTGCAAGGGTCAGTACTGAGGGAGTGCAGCACTGTGCGAGGGTCAGTACTGAGGGAGCGCCGCACTGTGCGAGGGTCAGTACTGAGGGAGCACCGCACTGTGCGAGGGTTAGTACTGAGGGAGCACCGCACTGTCGGGGGTCAGTACTGAGGGAGCGCCGCACTGTCGGAGGGTCAGCACTGAGGGAGTGCCGCACTGTGGGAGGGTCAGTACTGAGGGAGTGCCGCACTGTGGGAGGGTCAGTACTGTGGGAGCGCCGCACTGTGGGAGGCTCAGTACTGAGGGAGTGCCGCACTGTGGGAGGGTCAGTACTGAGGGAGTGCCGCACTGTGGGAGGGTCAGTACTGTGGTAGTTCCGCACTGTTGGAGGGTCAGTACTGAGGGAGTGCCGCACTGTGGGAGGGTCAGTACTGAGGCAGTGCCGCACTGTGGGAGGGTCAGCACTGAGGGAGTGCCGCACAGTGGGAGGGTCCAGTACTGAGGGAGTGCCGCACTGTGGGAGGGTCAGTACTGAGGGAGCGCCTCACTGTGGGAGGGTCAGTACTGAGGGAGCGCCGCACTGTGGGATGGTCAGTACTGAGGGAGCGCCGCACTGTGGGAGGGTCAGTACTGAGGGAGCGCCGCACTGTGGGAGGGTCAGTACTGAGGGAGCGCCGCACTGTGGGAGGGTCAGTACTGAGGGAGCGCCGCACTGTGGGAGGGTCAGTACTGAGGGAGCGCCGCAGTGTCGGAGGGTCAGTACTGAGGGAGCGCCGCACTGTGGGAGGGTCAGTACTGAGGGAGCGCCGCACTGTGGGAGGGTCAGTACTGAGGGCAGCGCCGCACCTATGGGAGGGTCAGTACTGAGGGAGCGCCGCACTGTGGGAGGGTCAGTACTGAGGGAGTGCCGCACTGTCGGAGGGTCACGACCCTTCCCTTGACATTCCTATCATTACGTAGTTGAATCCGATGACATGTTAGCGAGGGAGGGATTCAATGGGGACGCTTCATGTTCTCCTGGAATCTCGCTTCCACGTTTCGGGAAGGCTGAATCGCGCGCCTGATTTAAATTTCATTTGGTCGCCCCTGGCGATCCGTCTGTAACGCTGAAACGCTGTGTTTATCCCACAGACCTGGACTCCAGAGTCAGCTCGGAAGGCCTGGACAAGATTCTGAAGCCCTCTACGCCCGACAGCAAACCTTTCTTCCAGAGCGTCTCCGTGTCCAAAGTCGTTCTCCCCCGACGGGGTGGGTGGGCCGTGAAATCGCTACGCCCGACAGCAACACCCCCCCCCCCCCCCCCCCCCCCCCCCCAGCTCCAACCTGCCCTCGGGGAGCGATCGGCGAACAACCCCTGAGTGCGCTCGGTTCCGACACGCCGAAACGATCGGCCGCGAAGTCGCGCTTGCTGAGCGCGGCGCGTATTTTCGAACTCCCGTGCGGGGACGTCGCCTGTCCGAGTCCAGTTGCCCCCTTGGGAAAGCTGGTGGGCGAGCCGCTGCAGTCCCTCTGCTGGCGTGTCGTCAGATGTTGTCTGGCCGGAATGGGGGGGGGGGGCGTGCGTGAGCCACTGTTCAACTGTGGGAGGCATCGCAGCTCGGTCCGTCCCCCCCCCCCTTTGTTTTCTCCCGCCCATGTTTTGAGCCAAGGTGCTTCCACCCCCCAAATTGGGGTGTGGGGGGAAGGGGGCATGTCCTTCCGTCTGCCGCTCCCTTTGAAAACCAGCAGGATTGGGGGAAGCTGAAGAGAACAAACTCCCTCTTAGCCTGTGGGGGGGGGGGGGTTGGGGAGGAATATCGGCCGAGATATCGTGTTTTGGGATCTGCTGCTTTGCTTCTCCCGGGAAAGAGGTCGTCACTGCCGGGAGTGGGGGGAGGAAGCTGAGTCCGGCGCTCTTGTGATGCCCGGCATAGCTGAATAGCGTCTGTGGAATTGTGAGGGGTGGAAAGCGTCAACGCTCTCAAAACGTTGTCTTTCATTTTAAACATTGCTCTCTCCCTACCCCCCCCCCCCCCCCGCCAGAGCGTGGAGGAGCGTCGCGTCACGCGGGACGGTGAGGGAAACGAGGAGACCACGGTAACACGGGCGCACGGGAAGCAGTCGTACACGACGGTGACGCGAAGGGACACTGGAGGGAAGGAGGAGCAGACGGAACAAATGGTCAACATGGACGACAGTGAGTGTCCAGGAGTGGGGAGGAAGGGGGGGGGCGGGCGCGGGGCAGATTTCCCAGGGGCTTTGAGACCGTGTGTTTCAAAATAACAAATGCAGCTGATCTGTGTTTGTGGGTGCCGCGTTTGTTGGTGCATGTGTGTGCGCGCGCGAGCATTCATGTGCGAGAGCGTGTCTGTGCGCTGCGTTTGTCAGGTTTGTGAGACTGTGTGTGTGTGCGCGAGAGTGTGTGTCTGTGTGCTGCGTTTGTCTGTGTGCTGCGTTTGTCGTCTGTGTGCTGCGTTTGTCTGTGTGCGTGAGAGCGTTTGTGTGCGTGAGAGCGTTTGTGTGCGTGAGAGCGTTTGTGTGCGTGAGAGCGTTTGTGTGCGTGAGAGCGTTTGTGTGCGTGAGAGCGTTTGTGTGCGTGAGAGCGTTTGTGTGCGTGAGAGCGTTTGTGTGCGTGAGAGCGTTTGTGTGCGTGAGAGCGTTTGTGTGCGTGAGAGCGTTTGTGTGCGTGAGAGCGTTTGTGTGCGTGAGAGCGTGTGTGCGCGCGAGAGCGGTGTGCGCGCGAGAGCGGTGCGCGCGCGGCCAGAGCGGTACGCGCGCGCCAGAGCGGTGCGCCGCGCGCCAGAGCGGTGCGCGCGCGCCAGAGCGCGTGTGTGTGTGCCGCGTTTGTCAGTGTGTGCGTTTGTGTGCTGTGTTTGTCAGTGTGTGCGCCGCGTTTGTCAGTGTGTGCGTGTGTGTGCCGTGTTTGTCAGTGTGTCAGCGTTTGTCGGTGCATGTGTGTGCACGACAGCATGTGCCTGTGTGCCATGTTTGTCAGTGCATGCGTGTGCTGTGTTTGTCAGTGTGTGCATCTGTGTGTGCTGTGTGCGTGCATGTATGTGCTGTGTTTGTCAATGTGCGTGCGTGTGTGCTATGTTAGCAGTGTGCGTTGCATGTGTGTGATGTGTTTGTCAGTGTGCGTGCATGTGTGTGTCACGTGTTTGTGCATGCATCTGTGTGCTGTGTTTGTCAGTGTGCGTGTGCTTTGTTTGTCAGTGTGCATGCGTGTGTGTGCCGTGTTTGTTGGTGCGTGTGCTGTGTTAGTTGTGCATGTGTGCCGTGTGTGTGCAAGAGCGTGAGTCTGAGTGTGTGCGAGAGCAAACAACATGACACACGCTCTCGCGCGCACACACAGACAGGCTCTCGCGCGCACACACACAGACAGGCTCTCGCGCAACACACACACACACACGCTCTTGCACACACACGCTCTTGCACACACACGCTCTTGCACACACACGCTCTCTCACACACACGCTCTCTCACACACACGCTCTCGCACACACACGCTCTCGCACACACACGCTCTCGCACACACACGCTCTCGCACACACACGCTCTCGCACACACGCTCTTGCACACACACGCTCTCGCACACACACACACGCTCTCGCACACACGCACGCTCTCGCACACACACACACACGCGCTCTCGCACACACACACACACACGCTCTCGCACACACACACACGCACACACGCTCTCGCACACACACGCTCACACACACACGCTCTCACACACACACGCACACGCTCTTGCACACACACGCACACACACGCTCTCGCACACACACACACACGCTCTCGCACACACACGCTCACACACACACACACGCTCTCACACACACACGCACACGCTCTTGCACACACACACACACACACACGCTCTCGCACACACACACACACACGCTCTTGCACACACACGCACACACACGCTCTCGCACACACACACACGCTCTCGCACACACGCACGCTCTCGCACACACACACACACGCTCTCGCACACACACACACACACGCTCTCGCACACACACACACGCACACACGCTCTCGCACACACACGCTCACACACACACACACACGCTCTCACACACACACGCACACGCTCTTGCACACACACGCACACACACGCTCTCGCACACACACACACACACGCTCTCGCACACACACGCTCACACACACACACACGCTCTCACACACACACGCACACGCTCTTGCACACACACACACACACACGCTCTCGCACACACACACACACACGCTCTTGCACACACACGCACACACACGCTCTCGCACACACACACACGCTCTCGCACACACGCACGCTCTCGCACACACACACACACGCTCTCGCACACACACACACACACGCTCTCGCACACACACACACACACACACGCTCTTGCACACACACGCTCACACACACACACACGCTCTCACACACACACGCACACGCTCTTGCACACACACACACACACACGCTCTCGCACACACACACACACACGCTCTTGCACACACACGCTCTCGCACACACACACGCTCTCGCACACACGCACGCTCTCGCACACACACACACACGCTCTCGCACACACACACACACACGCTCTCGCACACACACACACACACGCTCTCGCACACACACGCTCACACACACACACACGCTCTCACACGCACACGCACACGCTCTTGCACACACACGCACACACACGCTCTCGCACACACACACACACACACACGCTCTCGCACACACACGCTCACACACACACACACGCTCTCACACACACACGCACACGCTCTTGCACACACACGCACACACACGCTCTCGCACACACACACACACGCTCTTGCACACACACGCACACACGCTCTCGCACACACACACACGCTCTCGCACACACGCACGCTCTCGCACACACACACACGCACGCTCTCGCACACACACACACACACGCTCTCGCACACACACACACACACGCTCTTGCACACACACACACACACACATG
>NC_092732.1:30561264-30604969 GCF_047496885.1 Scyliorhinus torazame | reverse complement strand
GTGGGAGAGAGAGAGAAAGTGTGAGAGAGAGAGAAATTGTGAGAGAGGGAGACAGTGAGAGAGAGAGAGAATGTGGTGAGAGGGAGAGAAAGTGAGAGAGAGAGAGAGAAATTGAGAGAGAGGGAAAAAGTGAGAGAGAGAGTGAGAATGTGTGAGAGGGAGAGAAAGTGAGAGAGAGAGAAATTGGGAGTGAGGGAGAAAGTGTGAGAGAGAGAGAGAGAGAGTGTGAGTGAGAATGTGTGAGACCAGAGAAAGTGCGAGAGAGAGAGAAATTGAGAGAGAGGGAGAAAGTGAGAGAGAGAGAGAGAGAGAGAAAGTGTGAGGGGAGAGAAAGTGAGAGAGAGAGTGAGAATGTGTGAGAGGGAGAGAAAGTGAGAGAGAGAAAGTGAAAGCCGAGAGAGGGAGAAAGTGTGAGAGCGAGAAAGTGAGAGGGAGAGGGAGAAAGTGTGATAGAGAGGGGAGAAAGTGTGATAGAGAGGGAGAAAGTGTGAGAGAGAGGGAAAAAGTGTGAAAGAGAGGGGGAGGTAGTGGGAGAGAGAGAGAAAGTGTGAGAGAGAGAGAAATTGTGAGAGAGGGAGACAGTGAGAGAGAGAGTGAATGCGTGAGAGGGAGAGAAAGTGAGAGAGGAGAGAGAAATTGAGAGAGAGGGAGAAAGTGAGAGAGAGAGAGAGAGAATGTGTGAGAGGGAGAGAAAGTGAGAGAGAGAGAGAGTGAGAATGTGTGAGAGGGAGAGAAAGTGAGAGAGAGAGAAATTGGGAGTGAGGGAGAAAGTGTGTGAGAGAGAGAGAGAGAGAGTGTGAGTGAGAATGTGTGCGAGGGAGAGAAAGTGAGAGAGAGAGAGAATGTGTGAGGGGGAGAGAAAGTGAGAGAGAGAGAGAGAGAGAATGTGTGAGAGGGAGAGAGAGAGAGAGAAATTGGGAGAGAGGGAGAAAGTGAGAGAGAGGGAGAGAGAGAATGTGTGAGGGGGAGAGAAAGTGAGAGAGAGAGAGTGAGAATGTGTGAGGGGGAGAGAAAGTGAGAGAGAGTGAGAATGTGTGAGAGGGAGAGAAAGTGAGAGAGAGAGAGAAATTGAGAGAGAGAGAGAGAGAGAATGTGTGAGGGGGAGAGAAAGTGAGAGAGAGAGAGCGAGAATGTGTGAGAGGGAGAGAAAGTGAGAGAGAGAGAGAGATTGAGAGAGAGGGAGAAAGTGAGAGAGAGAGAAATGTGTGAGGGAGAGAGAAAGTGAGAGAGAGTGAGAATGTGTGAGACGGAGAGAGAGAGCGAGAAATTGGGAGAGAGGGAGAAAGTGAGAGAGAGGGAGAGAGAGAGAGAGAGAGAGAGAGAGCGGGGCCCATTGAAAATAATGGCCAACAGGTGAAAAGTTTGGAGTGTAGCTGCACTGGTATTTGAGTGCGTGACCAGCACAAGAGTTAACACATCCCTCAGACGCACGCACACACAAGCACCCCACCCCCACCCTGGGCTCCTTGAGCAGCTATGCCAGGGCAGGTCTGCACCTGCAGGCAGAGCTGAAATCATCGGCAGCTGTGAGGTTGGGAAGCGAGGCCAAGACAGGCCCACCCGTAACCGTCACCTCCCAGCCAGGCAGAGAGGATTGTGGGGGGGGGGGGGGGGGTCAGCGCTGAGAGAAAACAGCGAGACGCCAATGGAAAGCTCAACGTTGGCCACAGGACCAGCCACAGAGCGGGGGGCCGAATCAGTCCCCTCCCTCACCCCGGTTGTCTTAGATACGGAACTCTAGGGCCTACCGAGGGGGGGGGGGGAGGGGGGGGGTGGGGGGGGGGGGGGGGGTGGGGGGGGGGGGGGGGGGGTAGAGTCCTCCCGCCCTACAAAAGCCGCAATTCGCTTTCGACTGGCAGATTATCGAGCGGTTAAGCATCGGGCGTTGGGGGGGCAGACAGGTTCGAGGGGCGGAATGGCTGCCTGCTCTCTCTCTCTCGCTCTCTCTCTCTTTCTGCCCGGTTTTCTCCCTCCACTGGAGGCCTCTGGGCCCAGGCGGGATGCGGCGGTAGTTGCCAGAGGGGGGGGGGGGTTCCGATCCCGGCTCTTCCATGTTGAGACGATAGGGGGCCAGTTCCTCAGCCGGCTCCCACTGAAGTATGTGCCCCAACAAGCCGCAATGATTCCCAGAATCAGGAACTTGAGCAGATTCCAAACATCCTAATTGTAACTCGGGAGCAAAATAACAAATGACGCTTGGTTAGCGCTGGCAATCAAACAGAGACTCCGACAACTGCTGGAGATAGATACAGAGTAAAGCTCCCTCTGCACTGTCCCCATCAAACACTCCCAGGACAGGTACAGCACGGGGTTAGATACAGAGCACGGCACCCTCTACACGGTCCCCATCAAACACTCCCAGGACAGGTACAGCACGGGGTTAGATACAGAGTAAAGCTCCCTCTACACTGTCCCCATCAAACACTCCCAGGACAGGTACAGCACGGGGTTAGATACAGAGTAAAGCTCCTCTACACTGTCCCCATCAAACACTCCCGGGACAGGTACAGCACGGGTTAGATACAGAGTAAAGCTCCCTCTACACTGTCCCCCATCAAACACTCCCAGGACAGGTACAGCACGGGGTTAGACACAGAGTAAAGCTCCCTCTACACTGTCCCCATCAAACACTCCCGGGACAGGTACAGCACGGGGTTAGATACAGAGTAAAGCTCCCTCTACACTCTCCCCATCAAACACTCCCAGGACAGGTACAGCACGGGGTTAGATACAGAGTAAAGCTCCCTCTACACTGTCCCCATCAAACACTCCAGGACAGGTACAGCACGGGGTTAGATACAGAGTAAAGCTCCCTCTACACTGTCCCCATCAAACACTCCCAGGACAGGTACAGCACGGGATTAGATACAGAGTAAAGCTCCCTCGACACTGTCTCCATCAAACACTCCCAGGACAGGTACAGCACGGGGTTAGATACAGAGTAAAGCTCCCTCTCCACTGTCCCATCAAACACTCCCAGGACAGGTACAGCACGGGGTTAGATACAGAGTAAAGCTCCCTCTACACTGTCCCCATCAAACACGCCCAGGACAGGTACAGCACGGGGTTAGATACAGAGTAAAGCTCCCTCTCCACTGTCCCCATCAAACACTCCCAGGACAGGTACAGCACGGGGTTAGATACAGAGCAAAGCTCCCTCTACACTGTCCCCATCAAACACTCCCGGGACAGGTACAGCACGGGTTAGATACAGAGTAAAGCACCCTCTACACTGTCCCCATCAAACACTCCCAGGACAGGTACAGCACGGGGTTAGATACAGAGTAAAGCTCCCTCTTCACTGTCTCCATCAAACACTCCCAGGACAGGTACAGCACGGGGTTAGATACAGAGTAAAGCTCCCTCTACACTGTCCCCATCAAACACTCCCAGGACAGGTACAGCACGGGGTTAGATACAGAGTAAAGCTCCCTCTCCACTGTCCCCATCAAACACTCCCAGGACAGGTACAGCACGGGTTTAGATACAGAGTAAAGCTCCCTCTACACTGTCCCCATCAAACACTCACAGGACAGGGACAGCACGGGGTTAGATACAGAGTAAAGCACCCTCTACACTGTCCCCATCAAACACTCCTAGGACAGGTACAGCACGGGGTTAGATACAGAGTAAAGCTCCCTCTTCACTGTCTCCATCAAACACTCCCAGGACAGGTACAGCACGGGGTTAGATACAGAGTAAAGCTCCCTCTACACTGTCCCCATCAAACACTCCCAGGACAGGTACAGCACGGGGTTAGATACAGAGTAAAGCTCCCTCTACACTGTCCCCATCAAACACTCCCAGGACAGGGACAGCACAGGGTTAGATACAGAGTAAAGCTCCCTCTACACTGTCCCCATCAAACACTCCCAGGACAGGTACAGCACGGGGTTACATACAGAGTAAAGCTCCCTCTACACTGTCCCCATCAAACACTCCCAGGACAGGTACAGCACGGGGTTAGATACAGAGTAAAGCTCCCTCTACACTGTCCCCATCAAACACTCCCAGGACAGGTACAGCATGGGTTAGATACAGAGTAAAGCTCCCTCTACACTGTCCCCATCAAACACTCCAGGACAGGTACAGCACGGGGTTAGATACAGAGTAAAGCTCCCTCTACACTGTCTCCATCAAACACTCCCAGGACAGGTACAGCACGGGGTTAGATACAGAGTAAAGCTCCCTCTACACTGTCTCCATCAAACACTCCCAGGACAGGTACAGCACGGGGTTAGATACAGAGTAAAGCTCCCTCTACACCGTCCCCATCAAACATTCCCAGGACAGGTACAGCACGGGGTTAGATACAGAGTAAAGCTCCCTCTACACTGTCCCCATCAAATACTCCCAGGACAGGTACAGCACGGGGTTAGATACAGAGTAAAGCTCCCTCTACACTGTCCCCATCAAACACTCTCCGGACAAGTACAGCACAGGGTTAGATACAGAGTAAAGCTCCCTCTACACTGTCCCCATCAAACACTCCCAGGACAGGTACAGCACGGGTTAGATACAGAGTAAAGCTCCCTCTACACTGTCCCCATCAAACACTCCCAGGACAGGTACAGCACGGGGTTAGATACAGAGTAAAGCTCCCTCTACACTGTCCCCATCAACACTCCCAGGACAGGTACAGCACGGGGTTAGATACAGAGCAAAGCTCCCTCTACACTGTCCCCATCAAACACTCCCAGGACAAGTACAGCACGGGGTTAGATACAGAGTAAAGCTCCCTCTACACCGTCCCCATCAAACATTCCCAGGACAGGTACAGCACGGGGTTAGATACAGAGCAAAGCTCCCTCTACACTGTCCCCATCAAACACTCCCAGGACAGGTACAGCACGGGGTTAGATACAGAGTAAAGCTCCCTCTACACTGTCCCCATCAAACACTCCCAGGACAGGTACAGCACGGGGTTAGATACAGAGCAAAGCTCCCTCTACACTGTCCCCATCAAACACTCCAGGACAAGTACAGCACGGGTTAGATACAGAGTAAAGCTCCCTCTACACCGTCCCCATCAAACACTCCCAGGACAGGGACAGCACGGGGTTAGATACAGAATCAAGCTCCCTCTACACTGTCCCCATCAAACACTCCCAGGACAGGTACAGCACGGGGTTAGACACAGAGTAAAGCTCCCTCTACACTGTCCCCATCAAACACCCCCAGGACAGGGACAGCACAGGGTTAGATACAGAGTAAAGCTCCCTCTACACTGTCCCCGTCAAACACTCCAGGACAGGTACAGCATAGGGGTTAGATACAGAGTAAAGCTCCCTCTACACTGTCCCCATCAAACACTCCCAGGACAGGTACAGCACGGGGTTAGATACAGAGTAAAGCTCCTCTACACTGTCCCCATCAAATACTCCCAGGACAGATACAGCACGGGGTTAGATACAGAGTCAAGCTCCCTCTACACTGTCCCCATTAAACACTCCCAGGACAGGTACAGCACGGGGTTAGATACAGAGTAAAGCTCCCTCTACACTGTCCCCATCAAACACTCCCAGGACAGGGACAGCACGGGGTTAGATACAGAGTAAAGCTCCCTCTACACTGTCCCCATCAAACACTCCCAGGTCAGGTACAGCACGGGGTTAGATACAGAGTAAAGCTCCCTCTACACTGTCCCCATCAAACACTCCCAGGACAGGGACAGCACGGGGTTAGATACAGAATCAAGCTCCCTCTACACTGTCCCCATCAAACACTCCCAGGACAGGTACAGCACGGGGTTAGACACAGAGTAAAGCTCCTCTACACTGTCCCCATCAAACACTCCCAGGACAGGTACAGCACGGGTTAGATACAGAGCAAAGCTCCCTCTACACTGTCCCCATCAAACACTCCCAGGACAAGTACAGCACGGGGTTAGATACAGAGTAAAGCTCCCTCTACACCGTCCCATCAAACATTCCCAGGACAGGTACAGCACGGGGTTAGATACAGAGCAAAGCTCCCTCTACACTGTCCCCATCAAACACTCCCAGGACAGGTACAGCACGGGGTTAGATACAGAGTAAAGCTCCCTCTACACTGTCCCCATCAAACACTCCCAGGACAGGTACAGCACGGGGTTAGATACAGAGTAAAGCTCCTCTACACTGTCCCCATCAAACACTCCCAGGACAGGGACAGCACGGGGTTAGATACAGAATCAAGCTCCCTCTACACTGTCCCCATCAAACACTCCCAGGACAGGTACAGCACGGGGTTAGACACAGACTAAAGCTCCCTCTACACTGTCCCCATCAAACACCCCAGGACAGGGACAGCACAGGGTTAGATACAGAGTAAAGCTCCCTCTACACTGTCCCCGTCAAACACTCCCAGGACAGGTACAGCACAGGGTTAGATACAGAGTAAAGCTCCCTCTACACTGTCCCATCAAACACTCCCAGGACAGGTACAGCACGGGGTTAGATACAGAGTAAAGCTCCCTCTACACTGTCCCCATCAAATACTCCCAGGACAGATACAGCACGGGGTTAGATACAGAGTAAAGCTCCCTCTACACTGTCCCCATTAAACACTCCCAGGACAGGTACAGCACGGGGTTAGATACAGAGTAAAGCTCCCTCTACACTGTCCCCATCAAACACTCCCAGGACAGGGACAGCACGGGGTTAGATACAGAGTAAAGCTCCCTCTACACTGTCCCCATCAAAGACTCCCAGGTCAGGTACAGCACGGGGTTAGATACAGAGTAAAGCTCCCTCTACACTGTCCCCATCAAACACTCCCAGGACAGGGACAGCACGGGGTTAGATACAGAATCAAGCTCCTCTACACTGTCCCCATCAAACACTCCCAGGACAGGTACAGCACGGGGTTAGACACAGAGTAAAGCTCCCTCTACACTGTCCCCATCAAACACTCCCAGGACAGGGACAGCACAGGGTTAGATACAGAGTAAAGCTCCCTCTACACTGTCCCATCAAACACTCCCAGGACAGGTACAGCACAGGGTTAGATACAGAGTAAAGCTCCCTCTACACTGTCCCCATCAAACACTCCCAGGACAGGTACAGCACGGGGTTAGATACAGAGTAAAGCTCCCTCTACACTGTCCCCATCAAATACTCCCAGGACAGATACAGCACGGGGTTAGGTACAGAGTAAAGCTCCCTCTACACTGTCGCTATCAAACACTCCCGGGACAGGTACAGCACGGGCTAGATACAGAGTAAAGCTCCCTCTACACTGTCCCCATCAAATACTCCCAGGACAGATACAGCACGGGGTTAGGTACAGAGTAAAGCTCCCTCTACACTGTCCCTATCAAACACTCCCAGGACAGATACAGCACGGGGTTAGATACAGACTAAAGCTCCCTCTACACTGTCCCCATCAAACACTCCCAGGACAGGTACAGCACGGGGTTAGATACAGAGTAAAGCTCCCTCTACACTGTCCCCATCAAACACTCCCAGGACAGGGACAGCACGGGGTTAGATACAGAGTAAAGCTCCCTCTACACTGTCCCCATCAAATACTCCCAGGACAGGGACAGCACGGGGTTAGACACAGAGTAAAGCTCCCTCTACACTGTCCCCATCAAACACTCCCAGGTCAGGTACAGCACGGGGTTAGATACAGAATCAAGCTCCCTCTACACTGTCCCCATCAAACACTCCCAGGACAGGGACAGCACGGGGTTAGATACAGAGTAAAGCTCCCTCTACACTGTCCCCATCAAACACTCCCAGGACAGGGACAGCACGGGGTTAGATACAGAGTAAAGCTCCCTCTACACTGTCCCCATCAAATACTCCCAGGACAGGGACAGCACGGGGTTAGACACAGAGTAAAGCTCCCTCTACACTGTCCCCATCAAACACTCCCAGGACAGGTACAGCACGGGGTTAGATACAGAGTAAAGCTCTCTCTTCACTGTCCCCATCAACACTCCCAGGACAGGTACAGCACGGGGTTAGACACAGAGTAAAGCTCCCTCTACACTGTCCCCATCAAACACTCCCAGGACAGGTACAGCACGGGCTAGATACACTGTCTACACTGTCTGATATTCTCTCCTGGTTAGCTGCGAGATACGGGAGGGTTTCCTTGTGTGTCGTCTGGGCAGGTGCGAGCGGCAATTAAAAAGGGCGGTTAGCCGCCACACACCACTCCCCGTTTCCCAGGCAACAGGTTCAAGGGATCAAGGCAAAATAATATTCACGGTGCCAATTGCTGACGATAAACAGAAAATATGGTCAGGAGACATCTTTGGGGAGAAGAAGAGAGAGAGAGAGAGAGAGAGAATGATTCTTTTCAATCCTTTCGCCGAAGCCTCCCTGGCTAGGCCGCATTTTCCCGTCCATCCCTGATCCGCCCTCAGGAAGCCGCGGCGGTCCGCGTGGGGCGGGGGTTACGCTCACGGCACCGTGGGGGGGGGGGTTTCCGGCGTTTTCAGCCGACAGCACCCAAGGGTGCAGCCGACACCCTTGTCGGGGTGGGTGTGTGTGTGTGTGGGGGGGGTGCATGGCCGCCGTTGGCGATTTTGAGGGGCTGGAACTCAGAGGAGTCTCCGCCACCAGCACACCGCCCCCCCCCCCCCCCCCCCCGCCCCCGGCTTCTCACCCCACCCCGTCCGATTCCAGAGGCCCCCGAACCGAAGGGGGGAATTCTGCCCGGATATGGGGGAGATAGCAGGGTTACGGGGTGGGGGGCACAAAATGGGGACAACCGCACCGACTTTTCAAAGGGTTGGCACAGACGACGATGGGCTGAATGGTTTCCTAACTCTATGATTTACGCTTCAGTTGCGCGGAGGCTGAAGGGGTTGGAGGTCGGGGCTGAGCTCGGACATCCTTTACGGGCGCTGAACTGCGTTGTTGACCCTCCCTCATGTTTGTGCCTTAGGTTCCCCAGGCAATGGCCGTCCAGTGATCACCAGCGACGCCCGCCTTTCCGCCGATGTCTGCCCGCCGCGGTTCAGGCTCCGCCCTCCTCACCCTGACCCTCCTCCTCCTGGCCCTGGGCCCTCGGGCGTTGGCCGACGTATTCCCCACGGACGTCGCACCCATAAACATCGTCACCTCGCAGGGTAAGTGATGCACTAACAATCACGACGAGGCAAGAGTACAGCGTAATCGAGGCTTTATTGCGCAGAGATGTGCTGCCTCCTACAGCTGCTGCTGAAATGGCTGCAGCTCGGTGAGCACACACATTTATACTCCGCCTACTGGGCGGAGCCAGCTGGCAGGGATCTACCCCCGTACCTGTAGTACAGGAGCCTTATCGTATTGTATCTCATATGTGTACTATATACAAACAGTGGTGACTACCACATTCACCCCCTGTTACAAAAGAGTCCAGTGGGGGGGGGGGGGGGGGGGGACGGATCGTCCTGGAGCGGGATCTGTGGTGAGGTGCACTGGGGGGAGAATGGGGTGGCGCCGGGACAGGTGTGGGGGGGGGGGACCCAGCTGGTGCCAGATCCCTGAGGGAGACCGTGTCCTGCCGGCCGTCGGGGTGCGCCACGTAGGCGTACTGCGGGTTTGCGTGGAGTAGCTGTACCCTCTCGACCAACGGGTCCGCCTTGTGGAGCCGCACGTGTTTGCGGAGGAGAACGGGTCCTGGAGCTGCCAGCCACGTTGGGAGCGAAACCCCGGAGGTGGACTTCCTGGGGAAGGCGAGGAGACGTTCATGGGGGCTTGCAATAGTCGCAGTGCAAAGTAGCGACCGGATGGGGTGGAGGGCGTCGGGGAGGACCTCCTGCCAGCGGGAAACCGGGAGACTTCTAGACCGGAGGGCCAGCAGGACGGCCTTCCAGACCGTCCCGCTCTCCCCCGCCACCTGCCCGTTTCCCCCGGGGGGGGGGGTGTAGCTGGTCGGCCTGCTTGAGGCGATGCCCTTGCTGAGCAGGAATTGACGCCGCACCCCCCCAAGGGGGTTGGGTGTCGGGGAGGGGGTGGGGGATGGAAGGGAGGGTCATTGTTCAGAGGCTTTTAAGGATTCAGATAAAAGCTCCCCCCCCCCCCCCCCCCCATCACACCTCAATTCCGGGACCCTTCCCCTGTTTGAGAACAAATAAGAAAGCTCTGGGCCTGCTGTGCCATTGTATACGATCCCAGCCAATCATGTGCTGAACTCATTTTTCCCGCCCTGTCCCATGATCCCTTGAGGGACCGAAAAACCCGTTCATCCCCGGCGTTAGATGTCATCAACCATGCAGCCTCCACACGTCTCCGGGGCTGAGAGTCCCAAAGCTTCGAGTGAAGAAATGTCTCCTCAGCTCGATCCAAAATGGCCGCCCGCTCATCCTGAGAGTGCCGACCCACCCCCCACCGCTCCCCCCGTCCCACCCCCCCCCCCCCCCGACCAATGGGAACAATCCCTCAGCGCCCGCCCTGTCAAACTCCCCTCAGAACCTTATCGGTCCGAACGAGATGACGTCTCATCCTTTGAAAATTCAGAGAAGGTAGGCCCAATTTACTAGGCCTCTTATCGTAGGATCCCCCCCCCCCCCTCCCCCCCACTGCCCCCGGCCATCATCCCACTGAACAATCTGGTGAACCTTTGCTGTCCTGCCTCAAACGTGGAGGCTAAACCTTTCTTAAACGTGTAGGCTGAGCCCGCGCACGGTTATTCCAGATGTGGAGGGCGCCTGTCCGAAGAGACCTGGGATTCAGGTGCCTAGATCTTTAAAATGCCACGAACCAGAGAGTAGCTGGCCTTCAAATCTAAAGGATTGGAGTCTAAAGACACAGAGGTTATGCTGAAGAGACACAGAAGGGCAGCACGGTAGCGCAGTGGTTAGCACGGTTGCTTCACAGCGCCAGGGTCCCGGGTTCGATTCCCGGCTTGGGTCACTGTCTGTGCGGAGTCTGCACATTCTCCCCCCGTGTGTGCGTGGGTTTCCTCCGGGCGCTCCGGTTTCCTCCCACAGTCCAAAGACGTGCGGGTTAGGTGGATTGGCCATGATAAATTGTCCAATAAGGTTAAGTGGGGTTACGGTGATGGTGTGGGGCTTAAGTGGGGTGCTCTTTCCAAGGGCCGATGTAGCCTCAGTGGGCCGAATGGCCTCCTTCTGCACTGTAAATTCGATGTTCTATCCCTGGTGAGACCCCACTTGGAGTCACTGCGAGCAGTTCTGCGCACCACGTCTTAGGAAGGATATTTGGGGCCTTGAAGGGAGTGCAACGTAGCTTTACAAAAATGACACCTGGACCACAGGGGTTGGGCTACGAGGAGAGATTGCACAAATTCATTTTCGCCAGAATTTAGACGGTTAAGGGCTGATCTAATCAAAGTCTCCAAGATGTTAACGGGGAGAGACAGGACAAAGGTAACCTATTTCCTCTGATGGGAGAGTCTAGAACTCAGGGCCTAGTCTAAAGTTTAGGGCAAGGCCGTTCAGGTGAGGTGGTTGGGAAGATGTTCTTCCCTCAAAGGGCGGTGGATGTTTGGAACTCTCTCCCGATCGAAGCAAGATCATGTGTTGATTTTAATTCTGAGGTGGATAGATTTTTGTGAAGCAAATTGAAGAGATATGGGCCATAGGCTGGTCTATGGAGTTAGGCCTCAGATCGGTCATGATCTCATTGGATGGCGGGACAGGTCCCAGGGGGCTGAATGGCCTTCTCCTGCCCCTAAGTTCCTCACCTTTGTTATTCCTGGACCCCGACCTTCAGTAGCCAACGCCGCAGAGTCTCGAGCCCACAATGCAGGCCGACCCTCCCGCGGCCAGTGCTGAGGGAGGGCTGCACTGTCAGAGGGCGAGGGAGGACGTACTTGCCGTAAGGGGGGGGGGGTCGGCCATTTTGGACCGAGATGAGGAGAGGTTTCTTCACTCGGAGGGACGCCGCGCTTCGCAATCCCCAGAGCTGTGGAATCTTAACCGTGGAGTAGACTCAAGAACGAGATCAAGGGTTTTTTCTTTCTGGCCACAGTGGACGAGGGGGCGGGTAGGTAGATGTGAAGCCCCT
Source organism: Scyliorhinus torazame (assembly GCF_047496885.1). Classification (NCBI taxonomy): domain Eukaryota; kingdom Metazoa; phylum Chordata; class Chondrichthyes; order Carcharhiniformes; family Scyliorhinidae; genus Scyliorhinus; species Scyliorhinus torazame. Next base: position 30,593,021 of record NC_092732.1, on the reverse strand, counting down.
CTTTGTGTGGAATGGAGGAGGGGGCCGAATGGCATATTCCTGCTCCCATTTGTGAACAGTTCTGAAAAGCCTAAATAGATGGCTGATGCGGGGTGGGGACAGAGGGCACAACGTCGGTGTGCTTCGGGTAATGTTTGCACCTTCATCAGATGCATTCTTGGAGGTACCGTATGAACTCACCCTCCAATCGGCCTGCACACCCACCCCCCCCACAACCCCCAACATCTGGCCTGTTGACCCCTCAATCCATTCCAAAACTCCCCGGAAGTGGGGGAAAAGAGCAAGGTCTACTCCAGGCCAAGATGGCTGCCGTGCTCAGCCCTAATAGGCCCGAGGCCTAAATTTAGGACCAGCCTGCTCATAAATGCATGGTTAATTTGTCATTATTAATTTATCTTCAGCTGTGCCGTAGCATAATGGAATATAATCCACCTGCGATATTAACCTGGGCACCACCCAGCCATCCAGTTGAATGTGCAAATTAAAAACACTTTTCTCGCAAGGAGCCGGATGACTAACCGTTTTTGTTTTGTCAGGTAGCTCGAGTTACGGAGAATATTGAAGCTCGCAGAACCAGTCCTTTGCTTGTGTTCCTGTTCCACTCCAGCTGCCTCCCACCTCCCGCTTCACCACCCCCCTCCCTTCCCTCCATATCCATGTCCGCCTATTCCCTCTCTCTTGTGTTTATCCAGCTTCAATACACCTCGCTTCAATCCTCCCCGTGGGAGCGAGTCCCACATTCTCCCCCACTCCCCGTGGGAGCGAGTCCCACACTCTCCCCCACTTCCCTGTGGGAGCGAGTCCCACATTCTCCCCCACTCCCCGTGGGAGCAAGTCCCACATTCTCCCCCCACTCCCATGGGAGCGAGTCCCACATTCTCCCCCACTCCCCGTGGGAGCAAGTCCCACATTCTCCCCACGGGGAGAATGTGGGACTCGCTCCCACAGGGAGTGGGGGGAGAATGTGGGACTCACTCCCACGGGGAGTGGGGGGAGAATGTGGGACTCGCTCCCACGGGGAGTGGGGGAGAATGTGGGACTCGCTCCCACAGGAAATGGGGGAGAATGTGGGACTCGCTCCCACGGGGAAGTGGGGGAGAATGTGGGGCTCTCTCCCACGGGGAGTGGGGGGAGAATGTGGGGCTCTCTCCCACGGGAGTGGGGGGAGAATGTGGGACTTGCTCCCACGGGAGTGGGGGGGAGAATGTGGGACTCGCTCCCACAGGGAGTGGGGGAGAATGTGGGACTTGCTCCCACGGGGAGTGGGGGAGAATGTGGGACTCGCTCCCACGGGGAGTGGGGGGAGAATGTGGGACTCGCTCCCACGGGGAGTGGGGGGAGAATGTGGGACTCGCTCCCACGGGGAGTGGGGGAGAATGTGGGACTCGCTCCCACGGGGAGTGGGGGGAGAATGTGGGACTCGCTCCCACGGGGAGTGGGGGAGAATGTGGGACTCGCTCCCACGGGGAGTGGGGGGAGAATGTGGGACTCGCTCCCACGGGGAGTGGGGGAGAATGTGGGACACGCTCCTACGGGGAGTGGGGGAGAATGTGGGACTCGCTCCCACGGGGAGTGGGGAGAATGTGGGACTCGCTCCCACAGGGAGTGGGGGGAGAATGTAGGACTCGCTCCCACGGGGAGTGGGGGAGAATGTGGGACTCGCTCCCACGGGGAGTGGGGGAGAATGTGGGACTCGCTCCCACGGGGAGTGGGGGGAGAATGTGGGGACTCGCTCCCACGGGGAGTGGGGAGAACTGTGGGGTGAGAGAAGGGAGGAACGAAAGTCGCGCCTTGCCCCCTGCCGATGGGCTGAATGGCTCCCCACCCTCTGTGCCCTCGGCGGCCTCCGAGTGGACGTTAGCGCCTCACGGCGGCCGCGACCTTCGCAATCCGACGGGACAGTTTTTCTTCCACGCGTTCGCCGTCTCGCCGGAGGGGTCCAGGCACTGGATTCGTCTCTGCCCCCCCCCGCCGTCCTGCCTTTCTCCTCCCCGCCCCGCCACCCCCTCCCTCCCGCCCATCTGACTTCTGCCCACTTTCCTCTTCCCTCTCAGATGCCCGGCATTACCCAGCATTCCCTGGGGCGGCGTCCGACAACGACTCGGCCCCGCCCGGCCTCGACTTCCAGCGCATGCTGCGTGTCAACCAAACGCTCTACATCACAGCGAGGTGAGGGCCGGGGGTCGACGTCGCGAGGTGGCACTTGCCCTCCCGCGTGGTAGAGGAGGGCGACGTGGAGGGAGGTGTGGGGGCGCGTGGCGAGGAGGGACTGCTGATTGAACTGTTTTTCTCCTGGAAAGTCGTAGGGGAGGGGAGGATTGCCCCCACCCCCCCAACAGGGATAGGTCGCTAACCTGCCCTCGGTGCCGCGGTGGCGATGTAAGACCCCGTCTCCGATGAGCAATACGGGTGTATTATAGTTCACCTCTACCTGCCACTCTGATGGTGAGCAATGCCACGGGTGGATCACGGTGACAAACCCCTCCCTCGATGATGGTGAGCAATGCCACGGGTGTAACACAGTGACAAACCCCTCCCTCGATGATGGTGAGCAATGCCACGGGTGTAACACAGTGACAGACCCCTCCCTCGATGATGGTGAGCAATGCCACGGGTGTAACACAGTGACAGACCCCTCCCTCGATGATGGTGAGCAATGCCACGGGTGTAACACAGTGACAGACCCCTCCCTCGATGATGGTGAGCAATGCCACGGGTGTAACACAGTGACAAACCCCTCCCTCGATGATGGTGAGCAATGCCACGGGTGTAACACAGTGACAAACCCCTCCCTCGATGATGGTGAGCAATGCCACGGGTGTAACACAGTGACAAACCCCTCCCTCGATGATGGTGAGCAATGCCACGGGTGTAACACAGTGACAAACCCCTCCCTCGATGATGGTGAGCAATGCCACGGGTGTAACACAGTGACAGACCCCTCCCTCGATGATGGTGAGCAATGCCACGGGAGATGCACTAGTAGCAGTTTGCGATTAATAGATTCGATTCAGTACCCTGAGAAATTGAAATTGATTCTCGGCATGAACTAAACATTCAGTTTGTCAATTGTTAACCTTTCTTTTTGGAATAGGGACCATATCTATTCCTTCGACCTCGGCCTCAATCCTCAGGAAGACCTCATTCCTCGTCGGGTAAGTACAGACCAGCGCTAAATATTTTCCGAGGGGGCGTGTGACTCGACACACTTAGGGCCAATCTGCCTAATTTGTTGTTTCTCGGTTGTCAAAGAGCCAAAGACAACGGGAACGTCCTCCGCCATCGCCACACTACCCCTTCCTTCCCCACCTGATCTGGGACAGGAAATGTGGCCTCCCTCAGCACTGACACTCCGACAGTGCGGAGCTCCCTCAGTACTGACCCTCTGACAGTGCGGCACTCCCTCAGTACTGACCCTCCGACAGTGCGGCACTCCCTCAGTACTGACCCTCTGAAGGTGCGGCGCTCCCTCAGTACGGACCCTCCCACAGTGCGGCACTCCCTCAGTACTGACCCTCTGACAGTGCGGTGCTCCATCAGTACTGACCCTCTGACAGTGCGGCGCTCCCTCAGTACGGACCCTCCCACAGTGCGGCGCTCCCTCAGTACGGACCCTCCCACAGTGCGGCACTCCCTCAGTACTGACCCTCTGACAGTGCGGCGCTCCCTCAGTACGGACCCTCCCACAGTGCGGCACTCCCTCAGCACTGACCCTCTGACAGTGCGGTGCTCCCTCAGCACTGACCCTCCGACAGTGCGGCGCTCCCTCAGCACTGACCCCCCCACAGTGCGGCGCTCCCTCAGTACTGACCCTCCCACAGTGCGGCGCTCCCTCAGCACTGACCCTCCGACAGTGCGGCGCTCCCTCAGTACTGACCCTCCAACAGTGCGGCACACCCTCAGCACTGACCCTCCAACAGTGCGGCGCTCCCTCAGCACTGACCCCCCCACAGTGCGGCGCTCCCTCAGTACTGACCCTCCCACAGTGCGGCGCTCCCTCAGCACTGACCCTCCGACAGTGCGGCGCTCCCTCAGTACTGACCCTCCAACAGTGCGGCGCTCCCTCAGCACTGACCCCCCCCACAGTGCGGCGCTCCCTCAGTACTGATCCTCCGACAGTGCGGCGCTCCCTCAGCACTGACCCTCCCACAGTGCGGCGCTCCCTCAGCACTGACCCTCCCACAGTGCAGCGCTCCCTCAGCACTGACCCTCCCACAGTGCGGCGCTCCCTCAGTACTGACCCTCCCACAGTGCGGAGCTCCCTCAGTACTGACCCTCCCACAGTGCGGCGCTCCCTCAGTACTGACCCTCCCACAGTGCGGCGCTCCCTCAGCACTGACCCTCCCACAGTGCGGCACACCCTCAGCACTGACCCTCCCACAGTGCAGCGCTCCCTCAGCACTGACCCTCCCACAGTGCGGCGCTCCCTCAGTACTGACCCTCCCACAGTGCAGCGCTCCCTCAGCACTGACCCTCCCACAGTGCGGCGCTCCCTCAGTACTGTCCCTCCCACAGTGCGGCACTCCCTCAGCACTGACCCTCCGACAGTGCAGCGTTCCCTCAGTACTGACCCTCCCACAGTGCGGCGCTCCCTCAGTACTGACCCTCCGACAGTGCGGCACTCCCTCAGTACTGACCCTCCGCCAGTGTCGTAACCCCTCAATAATGACCCTCTGGGACGGGGAATGTCGGCCTAGATTAGGCAATTGAGTGTCCAGGGTGGGCATCCGAAATACGATCTTTGGACTCAGTGACAATGCTTGGTGCCCTGTTGAAAGCCGCCATGTTTGAACCGGAGAGGGACGATCGACGTGGGAACCCAGGGGTGGGCCCGGGAGCCCGAGGCGGCATTAGGGCCCTGACCACCTTAGCCTCTGCCAACTATGGTTGACGGGGCCAAGGGTACCGGGTGGAAGCGGTGGGTCACTCTGGCCCTTTAAGAGACCCCGGTTTCGTCACGAAGCCTGACCGCAGTGGGGGAGGGGAGGGGGGTGATGTGCTGCTGGTGGGGGCTGGGGTGGGGCTCCTGACTCTGGTGGGGAAGGAGTCACATGTGGCTTTTCCCTTTGCTTCTACAGAGAGTTGTGTGGAAGACGAGGCCTAGCGATATGCAGAACTGCGCCATGCGGGGCAAACACCACGTGAGTAACCTTGTGGGGCGGGGGGGGGGGGGGGGGGGGGGGGAGCCCACGGCCATAGCCCATCCCGCCCCCACCCCTGACCCCCTCCATCTCAATTGGGGGCCGACCCTGGATTTGGGAGCCGGGTCCCTTCAAAGCGACCCAGGTACGATCTTTCCCCTCTCTCTCTCTCTCACTCTCTCTCTCTCCGTCTCTCTCTCTCTCTCTCTCTCTCTGTCTCTCTCTCTCTCTCTGTCTGTCTCTCTCTCTCTCCCCGTCTCTCTCGCTCTCTCTCTGTCTCTCTCTCTGTCTCTCTCTCTCTCTCTCTCACTCTCTCTCTCTCCGTCTCTCTCTCTCTCTCTCTCTGTCTCTCTCTCTGTCTCTCTCTGTCTCTCTCTCTCTCTCTCCGTCTCTCTCTACCTCTACCTCTCTCTCCTCTGTCTCTCTCTCTCCATCTCCCTCTCTCCGTGTCTCTGTCTCTCTTTCTCCATCTTTCTCTCTCTGTCTCTCTCCGTCTCTCTCTGACTCTCCGTCCGTCTCTCTCTGTCTGTCTCTCTTTCTCTCTGTCTCTCTCTCTCTCTCTCTGTCTCTATCTCTCTCTCTCTCCATCTCTCTACCTCTCTCTCCTCTGTCTCTCTCGCTCTCCATCTCCCTCCCTCTCTCAGCCTCTCTCTCTCTGTATCTCTCCCTCTATCTCTGTCTCTCTCTCTGTGTCTCTGTCTCTCTTTCTCCATCTTTCTTTCTCTGTCTCTCTCTCTCTGTCTCTCTCCGTCTCCCTCCCTCTCTCAGTTCTCTCTCTGTATCGCTCTCTCTCTCTCTTTCTCCGTGTCTCTGTGTCTTTCTCTCGCTCTACCTCGTGCTCTCTCTCTGTCTCTCTGCCTCTCTCTCTCTCTCTCTCTGCCTCTCCCTCTCTCTCAGCCCCTGTTTCTGTATCTCTCTCTCTATCTCCATCTCTCTGTCTCTCTCTCACTCTCTGTCTCTCTCTCTCAGTCTCTCTCTCTCTCTTTCAGCCTCTCTCTCTCTCTCTCAGCCTCTGTTTCTGTATCTCTCTCTCTATCTCCATCTCTCTCTGTCTCTCGCTCTCTGTATCGCTCTCTCTCTCTCTGTCTCTCTTTCTCCGTCTCTCTCTCTGTCGTTCTCTCGCTCCGTCTCGCGCTCTCTCTCTCTGACTCTCTCTCTCTCTGCTTCTCTCTCTCTCAGCCTCTGTTTCTGTATCTCTCTCTCTCTATCTCCATCTCTCTCTCTCTCTCTCTCTCTCTCTCTGTTTCTCTCTCTCTCTCTGTCTGCCTCTCTCTCTCTCTGTCCGAAAATACGTACCCCAGAAGTGACTGGATCCTCCGTCCATCACTGCCCCCCCCACCCTCACCGCAAACCTTCTCCCCCGCTACCAACCTGAGGTGATGTGGGGTCAAATAGAGAGAGTGAGGTTGGTTGTTTCACACTCTGCGAGCAACTGTCAATTGAATTTAAAGAAACAATCACGCGGTAAGCGGGGCTGTGATGCCACTCACAGTGCATCAGCCCCGCTATCCAAGACTCTGGGACACTCCATAAACAAGACGGCCAAGGGGCTGGCGATCGTGGATCGCACCAGGGGCCTGTGAAACTCCGGGAATAGTTGGGAAATAAAAAGCATGCCCGAATTATTTGGAGAAATGTCCCCCCCCCCCCCCCCCCCCCCCCACACCCCTCCCCCCCACCCCCCCCACCCCCACCCCCGCTCCCCCACCGCCAACTCGCACCCTCCAATCCCTGGGGGCCTTCAACCAATGATGCTCAAGAGGTTACGAAAGCAGTCAGGCTTCGGGCCTACTCGGGAGCCATGTTGCTAGGAGACCAGTGGCAAGGGGCCTGCTGCTCCTGGTGGCCTGGACCATTTCCCGTCTTGTTGCGAAGAACGAAAGCCTCTGACTAACCGCTCCGCTCGCCTCCGCCCCCCCTCCCTATCTCCTCAGGACGAGTGTCCGCAACTTTATCCGTGTGCTGGTCCCTCGGAGTGATCGGATCCTGTTCGCCTGCGGAACGAATGCCTTCAATCCGGTCTGTCGGGATTACAAGGTGAGAATGGCCATTGCGAGGCCGGATAGGGACCGCCATGCTGCTTGGCGCGTGCGGCGCGCAAGATCGTAAGGAACGGGAGTGAGAGAAGGCCACTCGGCCCCTCGAACCAGCGACAACCCCCCACACCCCCACCCCATTCAATAAGGTCACGGCCGATATAGTGGTCAGGTGTCCATTTTTCCGCTTCTCCCCCCTTAACACCCCCTCAAACCCCCCCCCCCCCGCCCTTGTTGATCGGAAATCTGTCTAATCCGGCATTAATATATTCAGGGCCGCACAACGCCCCTCTCCCTTTGCAACGAAGGCCAACAATCCACCGTCTTCCTCATCGCACGCTTGTACCGGGGCGGTTTTCTGTGAGGCAGGTTGCCCATTTGTCCGCATGCAACACGGGACCAAGCACAGAGAACACACGAACCCCCCACGCGGAAGATGTGCGCTCCCACACGGGACACAATCACACACACACACACGTGTGTCCGGACTCCCTCTCTCCCCCCCCCCCCCCCCCCACACAGCCTCACTCCGACCAACTCCTCCCACACGGAATATCCTCCCTAAATGACCACAAGCAAATATTCCCCCGTGCCTAAAATCCAAGACAAGCTCGTTTTGCCCCACCTTTAACACTGAGATTCCCCCTTACCCTAGCCCTAACCCTAGCCCCGCGGCGCATTGCGAACATTCGGAATGGAAATTCTGGGCGAAATTGTCCGGTATCGGCGCGATGTCCGCCGACTGGCGCCCAAAACGGCGCAAATCAGTTGGGCATCGCGCCGCCCCAAAGGTGCGGAATGCTCCGCATCTTGGGGGTCCGAGCCCCAACCTTGAGGGGCTAGGCCCACGCCGGACGAATTTCCGCCCGCCCAGCTGGCGGGAAAGGCCTTTGGTGCCCCGCCAGCTGGCGCGGAAATGACATCTCCGGGCGGCGCATGCGCGGGAGCGTCAGCGGCCGCTGACGGCATTCCCGCGCATGTGCAGTGGAGGGAGTCTCTTCCGCCTCCGCCATGGTGGAGACCGTGGCGGAGGCGGAAGGGAAAGAGTGCCCCCACGGCACAGGCCCGCCCGCGGATCGGTGGGCCCCCGATCGCGGGCCAGGTCACCGTGGGGGCACCCCCCGGGGTTAGATCGTCCCGCGCCCCCCCCCAGGACCCCGGATCCCGCCCGCGCCGCCTTGTCCCGCCGGTAAGATAGGTGGTTTAATCTACGCCGGCGGGACAGGCATTTCAGCGGCGGGACTTCGGCCCATCCGGGCCGGAGAATCGGGGGGGGGGGGGGTCGCCAACCGGCGCGGCGCGATTCCCCGCCCCCTGCCGAATATCCGGTGGCAGAGAATTCGGCAACCGGCGGGGGCGGGATTCACGCCAGCCCCTGGCAATTCTCCGACCCGGCGGGGGGGGGTTGGAGAATCTCGCCCATATGTAAACAGTTGTGGGTAACGGTGTAATTTCGGACGTTGGCCAGTGGTGGCGCCGTGGGGTAGCTCTCTGAAGGAACGGGACAGAACGCAGGTGACAGTTAATGTTCGGGGGGGACATGGCGCAACCCTGAGGGGACACGCCAGTCTTCCCTCGCCCGATGTTTGCGTATCCCGCCACCCCCATGTCGAAATTCGCCAACCCTCACTCTCCCTTTACTTCCCCAGATGGAATCGTTGGTGCAGGAGGGCGAGGAGGTGAACGGGCAGGCCCGCTGCCCCTTCGACACCAAACAGACCAACGTCGCCCTCTTCGCCGGTAGGTAGTGCGCGGGGCGGCACCACGACTCCCCAGCTGGGTGCAGCTTCCGTTAACCGTCCCCCACCCCGCTATCCGCTCAGCAAGGACCGAGGAACTTGCGCAAAGGCATGCAGGCAACAACACCCGCCACAGCGACTTGACAGGGCAAGAATCCAGAACCTGGGCGCCCCAGGCACGATAGCTGGCCCTCGTTCGGGGACCAATCCACTGTCTATCCCATCGATCCGATGGGAAAACGGCTTCCGACTTACGGCGTTCCGTACAAGGCGGTTTTCAGGAACCGATTGCCTCCCCCAAGTCCCGGGGCCCGACTGCGGAATTAATTCACCGCTGGGAGCGGGGAGACGTGCATTCCTACAAAGCATTTCACATCAGCGAAGCATCCCAAAATTCCTTGAGGGTGGGTTAATCCAAAAAGATTTGACCCCCCCCAATCCGCGTGAGGAAAAATGAGGGAATGGGGAACAAATCATAGATTATCATAGAATTTACAGTGCAGAAGGAGGCCATTCGGCCCATCGAGTCTGCACCAGCTCTTGGAAAGAGCACCCTACCCAAGGTCAACACCTCCACCCTATTCCCATAACCCAGTAACCCCGCCCAACACTAAGGGCAATTTTGGACACCAAGAGCAATTTATCATGGCCAATCCACCTAACCCGCACATCTTTGGACACGAAGGGGCAATTTAGCACGGCCAATCCACCTAACCTGCACATCTTTGGACACTAAGGGGCAATTTAGCACGGCCAATCCACCTAACCCGCACATCTTTGGACACGAAGGGGCAATTTAGCACGGCCAATCCACCTAACCTGCACATCTTTGGACACTAAGGGGCAATTTAGCACGGCCAATCCACCTAACCTGCACATCTTTGGACACTAAGGGACAATTTAACACGGCCAATTCACCTAACCTGCGCATCTTTGGACACTAAGGGGCAATTTAGCACGGCCAATCCACCTAACCTGTACATCTTTGGACACTAAGGGGCAATTTAGCACGGCCAATCCACCTAACCTGTACATCTTTGGACACGAAGGGGCAATTTAGCACGGCCAATCCACCTAACCCGCACATCTTTGGACACTAAGGGGCAATTTAGCACGGCCAATCCACCTAACCTGCACATCTTTGGACACTAAGGGACAATTTAGCACGGCCAATCCACCTAACCTGCGCATCTTTGGACAATAAGGGGCAATTTAGCACGGCCAATCCACCTAACCTGTACATCTTTGGACACTAAGGGGCAATTTAGCACGGCCAATCCACCTAACCTGCACATCTTTGGACACTAAGAGACAATTTAGCACGGCCAATCCACCTAACCTGTACATCTTTGGACACTAAGGGGCAATTTAGCACGGCCAATCCACCTAACCTGCGCATCTTTGGACACTAAGGGGCAATTTAGCACGGCCAATCCACCTAACCTGTACATCTTTGGACACTAAGGGACAATTTAGCACGGCCAATCCACCTAACCTGTACATCTTTGGACACTAAGGGGCAATTTAGCACGGCCAATCCACCTAACCTGTACATCTTTGGACACTAAGGGGCAATTTATCACGGCCAATCCACCTAACCCGCACATCTTTGGACACTAAGAGACAATTTAGCACGGCCAATCCACCTAACCTGTACATCTTTGGACACTAAGGGACAATTTAGCACGGCCAATCCACCTAACCTGCACATCTTTGGACACTAAGGGACACTTTAGCACGGCCAATCCACCTAACCTGCACATCTTTGGACACTAAGGGGCAATTTAGCACGGCCAATCCTCCTAACCCGCACATCTTTGGACACTAAGAGACAATTTAGCACGGCCAATCCACCTAACCTGCACATCTTTGGACACTAAGGGACAATTTAACACGGCCAATTCACCTAACCTGCGCATCTTTGGACACTAAGGGGCAATTTAGCACGGCCAATCCACCTAACCTGTACATCTTTGGACACTGAGGGGCAATTTAGCACAGCCAATCCACCTAACCTGTACATCTTTGGACACTAAGGGGCAATTTAGCACGGCCAATCCACCTAACCCGCACATCTTTGGACACTAAGGGGCAATTTAGCACGGCCAATCCACCTAACCTGCACATCTTTGGACACTAAGGGACAATTTAGCACGGCCAATCCACCTAACCTGCGCATCTTTGGACACTAAGGGGCAATTTAGCACGGCCAATCCACCTAACCCGCACATCTTTGGACACTAAGGGGCAATATAGCACGGCCAATCCACCTAACCTGCACATCTTTGGACTGTGGGAGGAAACCGGAGCACCCGGAGGAAACCCACGCAGACACGGGGAGGACGTGCAGACTCCGCACAGACAGTGACCCGAGGCCGGAATCGGACCCGGGACCCTGGAGCTGTGAAGCAATTGTGCTAACCACTGTGCTACCGTGCTGGTGGGGCTGGTTTAGCACACTGGGCTAAATCGCTGGCTTTTAAAGCAGACCGAGGCAGTCCAGCAGCACGGTTCAATTCCCGTACCAGCCTCCCCGAACAGGCGCCGGAATATGGTGACTAGGGGCTTTTCACAGTAACTTCATTTGAAGCCTACTTGTGACAATAAACGATTTTCATTTCATTTCAAATGGCGCCGATTGTAACGAAAGTCTTAAAGGAGAGAGAGAGGGCGAGAGAGAGAGAGAGGTGGAGAGGTTTAGGGAGGGAATGTAGGAGCTCACCCCCCCCCCCCCCCCCCAGGCAGCTGATGACACGGCCGCCAATGGCGGAGCGATGGGAAGCGGGTGGGGGGGGTGGGGGGGGGGCGCGCTCGAGAGGCCGGGATTGGAGGAGAGCAGAGATCTCGGAGGGTTGTAGGGAGCTGGAGGAGGTTACAGAGATAGGGAGGGGGTGTGTAGGGGCTAGAGGAGGTTACAGAGATAGGGAGGGGGGTGTAGGGGCTGGAGGAGGTTACAGAGATAGGGAGGGGGTGTAGGGGCTGGAGGAGGTTACAGAGATAGGGAGGTGGTGTAGGGGCTGGAGGAGGTTACAGAGATAGGGAGGGGGTGTAGGAGCTGGAGGAGGTTACAGAGATAGGGAGGGGGTGTAGGGGCTGGAGGTTACAGAGATAGGGAGGGGATGTAGGGACTGGGGGAGGTTACAGAGATAGGGAGGGGGTGTAGGGAGCTGGAGGAGGTCACAGAGATAGGGAGGGGGTGTGGGGGCTGGAGGAGGTTACCGAGATAGGGAGTGGATGAGGCCTACAGAGGGATCTCACGACCTGTGTTTGAATTTCCTCCAGAAGGCAACCTGTATTCTGCAACCATGACGGACTTCCTGGCGAGTGATGCGGTGATTTATCGGAGCCTGGGCGAGAGTCCGGTTCTGCGGACATTCAAACACGATTCAAAATGGCTCAAAGGTAAAATGATTCCACTCTTAAACTGAATCTCAAACCCCTCCTCCACCAGCCCACTTTCCAGCTTTGGATAGATAAATGTTCCAGGGCGCCCTGGACAGCATCTAATAATGAAAAGATTAATCAGATACAGAGTAAAACTCCCTCCACACTGACCCCATCAAACACTCCCAGGACAGGTACAGCACGCGGTTAGATACAGAGTAAAGCTCCCTCTACACTGTCCCCATCAAACACTCCCAGGACAGGTACAGCACGGGGTTAGATACAGAGGAAAGCTCCCTCTACACTGTCCCCATCAAACACTCCCAGGACAGGTACAGCACGGGGTTAGATACAGAGGAAAGCTCCCTCTACACTGTCCCCATCAAAGACTCCCAGGACAGGTACAGCACGGGGTTAGATACAGAGGAAAGCTCCCTCTACACTGTCCCCATCAAACAATCCCAGGACAGGTGCAGCACGGGGTTAGATACAGAGTAAAGCTCCCTCTTCACTGTCCCCATCAAACACTCCCAGGACAGGTACAGCACGGGGTTAGATACAGAGTAAAGCTCCCTCTACACTCGAACAGATATACCCCTTTGGATACTGTCGGGGGGGATAGCCTATCAGGGGAAAACAGCAGCAGCCAGAGCAGTGGCACCACGGCTGGCTCTGATGTTCAGAAGGGAGGGTCAAAGCGCAGAAGAGTAATAGTTATAGGGGACTCTATAGTCAGGGGCACAGATAGGCGCTTCTGTGGACGTGAAAGAGACTCCAGGATGGTATGTTGCCTCCCTGGTGCCAGGGTCCAGGATGTCTCCGAACGGGTAGAGGGAATCCTGAAGGGGGAGGGCAAACAGGCAGAGGTCGTTGTACATATTGGTACTAACGACATAGGCAGGAAGGGGCATGAGGTCCTGCAGCAGGAGTTCAGGGAGCTAGGCATAAAGTTAAAAGACAGGACCTCGAGGGTTGTAATCTCGGGATTACTCCCTGTGCCACGTGCCAGTGAGGCTAGAAATAGGAAGATAGAGCAGACAAACACGTGGCTAAACAGCTGGTGTAGGAGGGAGGGTTTCTGTTATCTGGACCACTGGGAGCTCTTCCGGGGCAGGTGTGACCTGTATAAGATGGACGGGTTGCATCTAAACCGGAGAGGCATAAATATCCTGGCCGCGAGGTTTGCTAGTGTCACACGGGAGGGTTTAAACTAGTATGGCAGGGGGGTGGGCACGGGAGCAATAGGTCAGAAGGTGAGAGCATTGAGGGAGAACTAGGGAATAGGGACAGTGTGGCTCTGAGGCAGCGCAGACGGGGAGAAGTTGCTGAACACAGCGGGTCTGGTGGCCTGAAGTGCATATGTTTTAATGCAAGGAGCATTACGGGTAAGGCAGATGAACTTAGAGCTTGGATTACTACTTGGAACTATGATGTTGTTGCCATTACAGAGACCTGGTTGAGGGAAGGGCAGGATTGGCAGCTAAACGTTCCAGGATTTAGATGTTTCAGGCGGGATAGAGGGGGATGTAAAAGGGGAGGCGGAGTTGCGCTACTTGTTCAGGAGAGTATCACAGCTATACAGCGAGAGGACACCTCAGAGGGCAGTGAGGCTATATGGGTAGAGATCAGGAATAAGAAGGGTGCAGTCACAATGTTGGGGGTATACTACAGGCCTCCCAACAGCCAGCGGGAGATAGAGGAGCAGATAGGTAGACAGATTTTGGAAAAGAGTAAAAACAACAGGGTTGTGGTGATGGGAGACTTCAACTTCCCCAATATTGACTGGGACTCACTTAGTGCCAGGGGCTTAGACGGGGCAGAGTTTGTAAGGAGCATCCAGGAGGGCTTCTTAAAACAATATGTAAACAGTCCAACTAGGGAAGGGGCGGTACTGGACCTGGTATTGGGGAATGAGCCCGGCCAGGTGGTAGATGTTTCAGTAGGGGAGCATTTCGGTAACAGTGACCACAATTCAGTAAGTTTTAAAGTACTGGTGGACAAGGATAAGAGTGGTCCGAGGATGAATGTGCTAAATTGGGGGAAGGCTAATTATAACAATATTAGGCGGGAACTGAAGAACATAGATTGGGGGCGGATGTTTGAGGGCAAATCAACATCTGACATGTGGGAGGCTTTCAAGTGTCAGTTGAAAGGAATACAGGACAGGCATGTTCCTGTGAGGAAGAAAGATAAATACGGCAATTTTCGGGAACCTTGGATGACGAGTGATATTGTAGGCCTCGTCAAAAAGAAAAAGGAGGCATTTGTCAGGGCTAAAAGGCTGGGAACAGACGAAGCCTGTGTGGCATATAAGGAAAGTAGGAAGGAACTTAAGCAAGGAGTCAGGAGGGCTAGAAGGGGTCATGAAAAGGCATTGGCAAATAGGGTTAAGGAAAATCCCAAGGCTTTTTACACTTACATAAAAAGTAAGAGGGTAGCCAGGGAAAGGGTTGGCCCACTGAAGGATAGGCAAGGGAATCTATGTGTGGAGCCAGAGGAAATGGGCGAGGTACTAAATGAATACTTTGCATCAGTATTCACCAAAGAGAAGGAATTGGTAGATGTTGAGTCTGGAGAAGGGGGTGTAGATAGCCTGGGTCACATTGTGATCCAAAAAGACGAGGTGTTGGGTGTCTTAAAAAATATTAAGGTAGATAAGTCCCCAGGGCCGGATGGGATCTACCCCAGAATACTGAAGGAGGCTGGAGAGGAAATTGCTGAGGCCTTGACAGAAATCTTTGGATCCTCGCTGTCTTCAGGGGATGTCCCGGAGGACTGGAGAATAGCCAATGTTGTTCCTCTGTTTAAGAAGGGTGGCAGGGATAATCCCGGGAACTACAGGCCGGTGAGCCTTACTTCAGTGGTAGGGAAATTACTGGAGAGAATTCTTCGAGACAGGATCTACTCCCATTTGGAAGCAAATGGACGTATTAGTGAGAGGCAGCACGGTTTTGTGAAGGGGAGGTCGTGTCTCACTAACTTGATAGAGTTTTTCGAGGAGGTCACTAAGATGATTGATGCAGGTAGGGCAGTAGATGTTGTCTATATGGACTTCAGTAAGGCCTTTGACAAGGTCCCTCATGGTAGACTAGTACAAAAGGTGAAGTCACACGGGATCAGGGGTGAACTGGCAAGGTGGATACAGAACTGGCTAGGCCATAGAAGGCAGAGGGTAGCAATGGAGGGATGCTTTTCTAATTGGAGGGCTGTGACCAGTGGTGTTCCACAGGGATCAGTGCTGGGACCTTTGCTCTTTGTAGTATATATAAATGATTTGGAGGAAAATGTAACTGGTCTGATTAGTAAGTTTGCAGACGACACAAAGGTTGGTGGAATTGCGGATAGCGATGAGGACTGTCTGAGGATACAGCAGGATTTAGATTGTCTGGAGACTTGGGCGGAGAGATGGCAGATGGAGTTTAACCTGGACAAATGTGAGGTAATGCATTTTGGAAGGGCTAATGCAGGTAGGGAATATACAGTGAATGGTAGAACCCTCAAGAGTATTGAAAGTCAAAGAGATCTAGGAGTACAGGTCCACAGATCACTGAAAGGGGCTACACAGGTGGAGAAGGTAGTCAAGAAGGCATACGGCATGCTTGCCTTCATTGGCCGGGGCATTGAGTATAAGAATTGGCAAGTCATGTTGCAGCTGTATAGAACCTTAGTTAGGCCACACTTGGAGTATAGTGTTCAATTCTGGTCGCCACACTACCAGAAGGATGTGGAGGCTTTAGAGAGGGTGCAGAAGAGATTTACCAGAATGTTGCCTGGTATGGAGGGCATAAGCTATGAGGAGCGATTGAATAAACTCGGTTTGTTCTCACTGGAACGAAGGAGGTTGAGGGGCGACCTGATAGAGGTATACAAAATTATGAGGGGCATAGACAGAGTGGATAGTCAGAGGCTTTTCCCCAGGGTAGAGGGGTCAATTACTAGGGGGCATAGGTTTAAGGTGAGAGGGGCAAAGTTTAGAGTAGATGTACGAGGCAAGTTTTTTACGCAGAGGGTAGTGGGTGCCTGGAACTCACTACCGGAGGAGGTAGTGGAGGCAGGGACGATAGGGACATTTAAGGGGCATCTTGACAAATATATGAATAGGATGGGAATAGAAGGATACGGACCCAGGAAGTGTAGAAGATTGTAGTTTAGTCGGGCAGTATGGTCGGCACGGGCTTGGAGGGCCGAAGGGCCTGTTCCTGTGCTGTACATTTCTTTGTTCTTTGTTCTTTGTTGTCTCCATCAAACTCTCCCAGGACAGGTACAGCACGGGGTTAGATACAGAGTAAAGCTCCCTCTACACTGTCCCCATCAAACACTCCCAGGACAGGTACAGCAAGGGGTTAGATACAGAGTAAAGCTCCCTCTACACTGTCCCCATCAAACACTCCCAGGACAGGTACAGCAAGGGGTTAGATACAGAGTAAAGCTCCCTCTACACTGTCCCCATCAAACACTCCCAGGACAGGTACAGCACGGGGTTAGATACAGAGTAAAGCTCCCTCTACACTGTCCCCATCAAACGTTCCCGGTACAGGTACAGCACGGGGTTAGATACAGAGTAAAGCTCCCTCTACACTGTCCCCATCAGACACTCCCAGGACAGGTACAGCAAGGGGTTAGATACAGAGTAAAGCTCCCTCTACACTGTCCCCATCAAACACTCCCAGGACAGGTACAGCACGGGGTTAGATACAGAGTAAAGCTCCCTCTACACTGTCCCCATCAAACGTTCCCGGTACAGGTACAGCACGGGGTTAGATACAGAGTAAAGCTCCCTCTACACTGTCCCCATCAGACACTCCCAGGACAGGTACAGCACGGGGTTAGATACAGAGTAATGCTCCCTCTACTCTGTCCCCACCAATCACTCCCAGGACAGATACAGCACGGGGTTAGATACAGAGTAAAGTTTACTCTCCACTGTCCCCATCAAACTCTCCCAGGACAGGTACAGCACGGGGTTAGATACAGAGTAAAGCTCCCTCTACACTGTCCCCATCAAACACTCCCAGGACAGGTACAGCACGGGGTTAGATGCAGAGTAAAGTTCCCTCTACTCTGTCCCCACCAAACACTCCCAGGACAGGTACAGCACGGGGTTAGATACAGAGTAAAGCTCCCTCTACACTGTCCCCATCAAACACTCCCAGGACAGGTACGGCATGGGGTTAGATACTGAGTAAAGCTCCCTCTACACTGTCCCCATCAAACACTCCCAGGACAGGTACGGCATGGGGTTAGATACAGAGTAATGCTCCCTCTACTCTGTCCCCATCAAACACTACCAGGACAGATACAGCACGGGGTTCGATACAGAGTAAAGTTCCCTCTACTCTGTCCCCATCAAACACTCCCAGGACAGGTACAACACGGGGTTAGATTCAACGTAAAGCTCCCTCTACACTGTCCCCAACAAACACTCCCAGGACAGGTACAACACGGGGTTAGATACAGAGCAAAGCTCCCTATACACTGTCCCCATCAAACACTCCCAGGACAGGTACAGCACGGGGTTAGATACAGCGTAAAGCTCCCTCTACACTGTCCCCAACAAACACTCCCAGGACAGGTACAGCACGGTGTTAGATACAGAGTAAAGCTCCCTCTACACTGTCCCCATCAAACATTCCCAGGATAGGTACAGCACGGGGTTAGATACAGAGTAAAGCTCCCTCTGCACTGTCTCCATCAAACACTCCCAGGACAGGGACAGCACAGGGTTAGATATAGAGTAAAACTCCCTCTGCACTGTCCCCATCAAACACTCCCAGGACAGGGACAGCACGGGGTTGGATACAGAGTAAAGCTCCCTCTGCACTGTCCCCATCAAACACTCCCAGGCAGGTACAGCACAGGGTTAGATACAGAGTAAAGCTCCCTCTACACTGTCCCCATCAAACACTCCCAGGCAGGTACAGCACAGGGTTAGATACAGAGTAAAGCTCCCTCTGCACTGTCCCCATCAAACACTCCCAGGCAGGTACAGCACAGGGTTAGATACAGAGTAAAGCTCCCTCTACACTGTCCCCATCAAACACTCCCAGGACAGGGACAGCACAGGGTTAGATATAGAGTAAAACTCCCTCTACACTGTCCCCATCAAACACTCCCAGGACAGGTACAGCACGGGGTTAGATACAGAGTAAAGCTCCCTCTACACTGTGCCCATCAAACACTCCCAGGACAGGTACAGCACGGGGTTAGATACAGAGTAAAGCTCCCTCTACACTGTCCCCATCAAACACTCCCAGGACAGGTACAGCACGGGGTTAGATACAGAGTAAAACTCCCTCTACACTCAGTGAAAACCTGTCCACGTTTTGTGTTAACTGACCGTCTTGATTGCCAACTCTGTGTTTTTAAAACAGAGCCCCATTTTGTCCACGTGATTGAACACGGATATTTCATCTATTTCTTCTTCCGCGAGATGTCCATCGAGTACACGGCATTGGGAAAGGTAAGGAATTCCGTCTCGAGCGCCTTCCCGGGAGTCACTCTCGTGACGGGAATTGTGAGGTGACCGGAGAGACCCTGACCGGAGGTGCTCCCTCAGTACTGACCCTCCCACAGTGCGGCGCTCCCTCAGTACTGACCCTCTGACAGTGCGGCGCTCCCTCAGTACTGACTCTCCCACAGTGCGGCACTCCCTCAGTACTGACCCCCCCACAGTGCGGCGCTCCCTCAGTACTGACCCCCCCACAGTGCGGCGCTCCCTCAGTACTGACACCCCCACAGTGCGGGGCTCCCTCAGTACTGACCCTCCCACAGTGCGGCGCTCCCTCAGTACTGACCCTCTGACAGTGCGGCGCTCCCTCCGTACTGACTCTCCCACAGTGCGGCGCTCCCTCAGTACTGACCCTCCCACAGTGCGGCGCTCCCTCAGTACTGACCCTCTGACAGTGCGGCGCTCCCTCAGTACTGACTCTCCCACAGTGCGGCGCTCCCTCAGTACTGACCCTCCCACAGTGCGGCGCTCCCTCAGTACTGACCCTCTGACAGTGCGGCGCTCCCTCAGTACTGACCCTCCCACAGTGCGGCACTCCCTCAGTACTGACCCTCCCACAGTGCGGCGCTCCCTCAGTACTGACCCTCCGACAGTGCGGCGCTCCCTCAGTACTGACCCTCCCACAGTGCGGCACTCCCTCAGTACTGACCCTCCCACAGTGCGGCGCTCCCTCAGTACTGACCCTCCCACAGTGCGGCGCTCCCTCAGTACTGACCCTCCCACAGTGCGGCGCTCCCTCAGTACTGACCCTCCCACAGTGCGGCGCTCCCTCAGTACTGACCCTCCCACTGTGCGGCGTTCCCTCAGTACTGACCCTCTGACAGTGCGGCGCTCCCTCAGTACTGACCCTCCCACAGTGCGGCGCTCCCTCAGTACTGACCCTCCGACAGTGCGGCGCTCTCTCAGTACTGACCCTCGCACAGTGCGGCGCTCCCTCAGTACTGACCCTCCCACAGTGCGGCGCTCCCTCAGTACTGACCCTCCGACAGTGCGGCGCTCTCTCAGTACTGACCCTCGCACAGTGCGGCTCTCCCTCAGTACAGGTTACAGAGATAGGGAGGGGGGGGTAGGGGCTGGAGGAAGTTACAGAGATAGGGAGGGGGTGTAGGAGGCGGGTGGTGGTTACAGTGATAGGGGGGGGTGTAGGGTCTGGAGAAGGTTACAGAGATAGGGAGGGGGTGTAGGGGCTGGAGGAGGTTACAGAGATAGGGAGGGGGGTGTAGGGGCTGGAGGGAGTTACAGAGATAGGGAGGGTGTAGAGGCTGGAGAAGGTTACAGAGATAGGGAGGGGATGTAGGGGCTGGAGGAGGTTACAGAGACAGGGAGGGGAGGGGGCTGGAGGAGGTTTCAGAGATAGGGAGGGGGGTGTAGGGGCTGGAGGTGGTTACAGAGATAGGGAGGAGGGTGTAGGGGCTGGAGGGGGTTACAGAGATAGGGAGGGGAGGGGGCTGGAGGAGGTTACAGAGACAGGCAGGGGAGTGGGCTGGAGGAGGTTACCGAGATAGGGAGTGGATGAGGCCGACAGAGGGATCTCACGACCTGTGTTTGAATTTCCTCCAGGAGCTGGAGGAGGTTACAGAGATAGGGAGGGGGTGTAGGGGCTGGAGGAGGTTACAGAGATAGGGAGGGGGTGTAGGGGCTGGAGGAGGTTACAGAGATAGGGAGGGGGTGTAGGGGCTGGAGGAGGTTACAGAGATAGGGAGGGGGTGTAGGGGCTAGAGGAGGTTACAGAGATAGGGAGGGGGTGTAGGGGCTGGAGGAGGTTACAGAGATAGGGAGGGGGTGTAAGGGCTGCAGGAGGTTACAGAGATAGGGAGGGGGTGTAGGGGCTAGAGGAGGTTACAGAGATAGGGAGGGGGTGTAGGGGCTGGAGGAGGTTACAGAGATAGGGAGGGGGTGTAGGGGCTGGAGGAGGTTACAGAGATAGGGAGGGGGTGTAGAGGCTGGAGGAGGTTACAGAGATAGGGAGGGGGTGTAGGGGCTGGAGGAGGTTACAGAGATAGGGAGGGGGTGGGGGCTGGAGGAGGTTACAGAGATAGGGAGGGGGTGTAGGGGCTGGAGGAGGTTACAGAGATAGGAAGGGGGTGTCGGGGCTGCAGGAGGTTACAGAGATAGGGAGGGGGTGTCGGGGCTGGAGGAGGTTACAGAGATCGGGAGGGGGTGTAGGTGCTGGAGGAGGTTACAGAGATAGGGTGGGGGTGTAGGGGCTGGAGGAGGTTACAGAGATAGGGAGGGGGTGTAGGGGCTGGAGGTGGTTACAGAGATCGGGAGGGGGTGACGGGGCTGGGGGAGGTTACAGAGATAGGGAGGGGATGTCGGGGCTGGAGGATATTACAGAGATAGGGAGGGGGTGTTGGGGCTGGAGGTGGTTACAGAGATAGGGAGGGGGGTGTAGGGCCTGGAGGAGGTTACAGAGATAGAGAGGGGGTGTAGGGGCTGGAGGAGGTTACAGAGATAGGGAGGGGGTGTAGGGGCTGGTGGCGGTTAACGAGATAGGGAGGGGGTGGAGGAGGTTACAGAGATAGGGAGGGGGTGTAGGGGCTGGAGGAGATTACAGAGATAGGGAGGGGGTGTAGGGGCTGGAGGAGGTTACAGAGATAGGGAGGGGGTGTAGTGGCTGGGGGAGGTTACAGAGATAGGGAGGGGTGTAGGGTGGGGGAGGTTACAGAGCTAGGGAGGGGGTGTAAGGGCTGGAGGAGGTTACAGAGATAGGGAGGGGGTGTAGGGGCTGGAGGAGGTTACAGACATAGGGAGGGGGTGTAGGGGCTGGAGGAGATTACAGAGATAGGGAGGGGGTGTAGGGGCTGGAGGAGGTTACAGAGATAGGGAGGGGGTGTAGTGGCTGGGGGAGGTTACAGAGATAGGGAGGGGTGTAGGGTGGGGGAGGTTACAGAGCTAGGGAGGGGGTGTAAGGGCTGGAGGAGGTTACAGAGATAGGGAGGGGGTGTAGGGGCTGGAGGAGGTTACAGACATAGGGAGGGGGTGTAGGGGCTGGAGGAGGTTACAGAGATAGGGAGGGGGTGTAGGGGCTGGAGGAGGTTACAGAGATAGGGAGGGGGTGTAGGGGCTAGAGGAGGTTACAGAGATAGGGAGGGGGTGTAGGGGCTGGAGGAGGTTACAGAGATAGGGAGGGGGTGTAAGGGCTGCAGGAGGTTACAGAGATAGGGAGGGGGTGTAGGGGCTAGAGGAGGTTACAGAGATAGGGAGGGGGTGTAGGGGCTGGAGGAGGTTACAGAGATAGGGTGGGGGTGTAGGGGCTGGAGGAGGTTACAGAGATAGGGAGGGGGTGTAGAGGCTGGAGGAGGTTACAGAGATAGGGAGGGGGTGTAGGGGCTGGAGGAGGTTACAGAGATAGGGAGGGGGTGGGGGCTGGAGGAGGTTACAGAGATAGGGAGGGGGTGTAGGGGCTGGAGGAGGTTACAGAGATAGGAAGGGGGTGTCGGGGCTGCAGGAGGTTACAGAGATAGGGAGGGGGTGTAGGGGCTGGAGGAGGTTACAGAGATAGGGAGGGGGTGTAGGGGCTGGAGGAGGTTACAGAGATAGGGAGGGGGTGGGGGCTGGAGGAGGTTACAGAGATAGGGAGGGGGTGTAGGGGCTGGAGGAGGTTACAGAGATAGGAAGGGGGTGTCGGGGCTGCAGGAGGTTACAGAGATAGGGAGGGGGTGTAGGGGCTGGAGGAGGTTACAGAGATAGGGAGGGGGTGGGGGCTGGAGGAGGTTACAGAGATAGGGAGGGGGTGTAGGGGCTGGAGGAGGTTACAGAGATAGGAAGGGGGTGTCGGGGCTGCAGGAGGTTACAGAGATAGGGAGGGGGTGTCGGGGCTGCAGGAGGTTACAGAGATAGGGAGGGGGTGTCGGGGCTGGAGGTGGTTACAGAGATCGGGAGGGGGTGACGGGGCTGGGGGAGGTTACAGAGATAGGGAGGGGATGTCGGGGCTGGAGGATATTACAGAGATAGGGAGGGGGTGTTGGGGCTGGAGGTGGTTACAGAGATAGGGAGGGGGGTGTAGGGCCTGGAGGAGGTTACAGAGATAGAGAGGGGGTGTAGGGGCTGGAGGAGGTTACAGAGATAGGGAGGGGGTGTAGGGGCTGGTGGCGGTTAACGAGATAGGGAGGGGGTGGAGGAGGTTACAGAGATAGGGAGGGGGTGTAGGGGCTGGAGGAGATTACAGAGATAGGGAGGGGGTGTAGGGGCTGGAGGAGGTTACAGAGATAGGGAGGGGGTGTAGTGGCTGGGGGAGGTTACAGAGATAGGGAGGGGTGTAGGGTGGGGGAGGTTACAGAGCTAGGGAGGGGGTGTAAGGGCTGGAGGAGGTTACAGAGATAGGGAGGGGGTGTAGGGGCTGGAGGAGGTTACAGACATAGGGAGGGGGTGTAGGGGCTGGAGGAGATTACAGAGATAGGGAGGGGGTGTAGGGGCTGGAGGAGGTTACAGAGATAGGGAGGGGGTGTAGTGGCTGGGGGAGGTTACAGAGATAGGGAGGGGTGTAGGGTGGGGGAGGTTACAGAGCTAGGGAGGGGGTGTAAGGGCTGGAGGAGGTTACAGAGAAAGGGAGGGGTGTAGGGGCTGGGGAGGTTACAGAGATAGGGAGGGGGTGTAGGGGCTGGGGGAGGTTACAGAGATAGGGAGGGGGTGTAGGGGCTGGAGGAGGTTACAGAGATAGGGAGGGGGGTGTAGGGGCTGGGGGAGGTTACAGAGATAGGGAGGGGGTGTAGGGGCTGGAGGAGGTTACAGAGATAGGGAGGGGGTGTAGGGGCTGGGGGAGGTTACAGAGATAGGGAGGGGGTGTGGGGACTGGAGGAGGTTACAGAGATAGGGAGGGGGTGTACGGGCTGGAGGAGGTTACAGAGATAGGGAGGGGTGTAGGGTGGGGGAGGTTAGACGGTAACGGTGTGCCGTGTGTCCACTCAGTTACGCACTCTCTGTGCTCTCGTCTCACTCAGGTGGTTTTCTCCAGAGTGGCGAGAGTCTGCAAGAACGACATGGGGGGCTCCCCGAGGGTCCTGGAGAAGTATTGGACTTCCTTCCTGAAGGCCCGTCTCAACTGCTCAATCTCGGGCGAATCCTTCTTCTATTTCGATGCCCTCCAGTCGCTGAGCGATATCTTACCAATCAATGGTCGCCCCGCTGTCCTTGGGGTCTTCACTACACAAACCAACAGGTAACCGGCGGCCATCTTAACTCTGCTCGGGGTCGTGGGGTCGTGACCGGAGAACAGGAACATTACATCATCACAGTACCTGTCCTGGGAGTGTTTGATGGGGACAGTGTAGAGGGAGCTTTACTCTGTATCTAACCCCGTGCTGTACCTGTCCTGGGAGTGTTTGATGGGGACAGTGTAGAGGGAGCTTTACTCTGTATCTAACCCCGTGGTGTACCTGTCCTGGGAGTGTTTGATGGGGTCAGTGTAGAGGGAGCTTTACTCTGTATCTAACCCCGTGCTGTACCTGTCCTGGGAGTGTTTGATGGGGACAGTGTAGAGGGAGCTTTACTCTGTATCTAACCCCGTGCTGTACCTGTCCCGGGAGTGTTTGATGGGGACAGTGTAGAGGGAGCTTTACTCTGTATCTAACCCCGTGCTGTACCTGTCCTGGGAGTGTTTGATGGGGTCAGTGTAGAGGGAGCTTTACTCTGTATCTAACCCCGTGCTGTACCTGTCCTGGGAGTGTTTGATGGGGTCAGTGTAGAGGGAGCTTTACTCTGTATCTAACCCCGCGCTGTACCTGTCCTGGGAGTGTTTGATGGGGACAGTGTAGAGGGAGCTTTACTCTGTATCTAACCCCGTGCTGTACCTGTCCTGGGAGTATTTGATGGGGACAGTGTAGAGGGAGCTTTACTCTGTATCTAACCCCGTGCTGTACCTGTCCTGGGAGTGTTTGATGGGGACAGTGTAGAGGGAGCTTTACTCTGTATCTAACCCCGTGCTGTACCTGTCCTGGGAGTGTTTGATGGGGACAGTGTAGAGGGAGCTTTACTCTGTATCTAACCCCGTGCTGTACCTGTCCTGGGAGTGTTTGATGGGGACAGTGTAGAGGGAGCTTTACTCTGTATCTAACCCCGTGCTGTACCTGTCCCGGGAGTGTTTGATGGGGACAGTGTAGTAGGAGCTTTACTCTGTATCTAACCCCGTGCTGTACCTGTCCTGGGAGTGTTTGATGGGGTCAGTGTAGAGGGAGCTTTACTCTGTATCTAACCCCGTGCTGTACCTGTCCTGGGAGTGTTTGATGGGGACAGTGTAGAGGGAGCTTTACTCTGTATCTAACCCCGTGCTGTACCTGTCCTGGGAGTGTTTGATGGGGACAGTGTAGAGGGAGCTTTACTCTGTATCTAACCCCGTGCTGTACCTGTCCTGGGAGTGTTTGATGGGGACAGTGTAGAGGGAGCTTTACTCTGTATCTAACCCCGTGCTGTACCTGTCCTGGGAGTGTTTGATGGGGACAGTGTAGAGGGAGCTTTACTCTGTATCTAACCCCGTGCTGTACCTGTCCTGGGAGTGTTTGATGGGGACAGTGTAGAGGGAGCTTTACTCTGTATCTAACCCCGTGCTGTACCTGTCCTGGGAGTGTTTGATGGGGACAGTGTAGAGGGAGCTTTACTCTGTATCTAACCCCGTGCTGTACCTGTCCTGGGAGTGTTTGATGGGGACAGTGTAGAGGGAGCTTTACTCTGTATCTAGCCCCGTGCTGTACCTGTCCTGGGAGTGTTTGATGGGGACAGTGTAGAGGGAGCTTTACTCTGTATCTAACCCCGTGCTGTACCTGTCCTGGGAGTGTTTGATGGGGACAGGGTAGAGGGAGCTTTACTCTGTATCTAACCCCGTGCTGTACCTGTCCTGGGAGTGTTTGATGGGGACAGGGTAGAGGGAGCTTTACTCTGTATCTAACTCCGTGCTGTACCTGTCCTGGGAGTGTTTGATGGGGACAGTGTAGAGGGAGCTTTACTCTGTATCTAACCCCGTGCTGTACCTGTCCTGGGAGTGTTTGATGGGGACAGTGTAGAGGGAACTTTACTCTGTATCTAACCCCATGCTGTACCTGTCCTGGGAGTGTTTGATGGGGACAGTGTAGAGGGAGCTTTACTCTGTATCTAACCCCGTGCTGTACCTGTCCTGGGAGTGTTTGATGGGGACAGTGTAGAGGGAGCTTTACTCTGTATCTAACCCCGTGTTGTACCTGTCCTGGGAGTGTTTGATGGGAGAGTGTAGAGGGAGCTTTACTCTGTATCTAACCCCGTGCTGTACCTGTCCTGGGAGTGTTTGATGGGGACAGTGTAGAGGGAGCTTTACTCTGTATCTAACCCCGTGCTGTCCCTGTCCCGGGAGTGTTTGATGGGGACAGTGTAGAGGGAGCTTTACTCTGTATCTAACCCCGTGCTGTACCTGTCCCGGGAGTGTTTGATGGGGACAGTGTAGAGGGAGCTTTACTCTGTATCTAACCCCGTGCTGTACCTGTCTGGGAGTGTTTAATGGGGACAGTATAGAGGGAGCTTTACTCTGTATCTAACCCTGTGCTGTACCTGTCCCGGGAGTGTCTGATGGGGACAGTGTACTGGGAGCTTTACTCTGTATCTAACCCCGTGTTGTACCTGTCCCGGGAGTGTTTAATGGGGACAGTATAGAGGGAGCTTTACTCTGTATCTAACCCTGTGCTGTACCTGTCCCGGGAGTGTCTGATGGGGACAGTGTAGAGGGAGCTTTACTCTGTATCTAACCCCGTGCTGTACCTGTCCTGGGAGTGTTTGATGGGGACGGTGTAGAGGGAGCTTTACTCTGTATCTAACCCCGTGCTGTACCTGTCTGGGAGTGTTTGATGGGGACGGTGTAGAGGGAGCTTTACTCTGTATCTAACCCCGTGCTGTACCTGTCTGGGAGTGTTTGATGGGGACAGTGTAGAGGGAGCTTTACTCTGTATCTCACCCCGTGCTGTACCTGTCCCGGGAGTGTTTGATGGGGACAGTGTAGAGGGAGCTTTACTCTGTATCTAACCCCGTGCTGTACCTGTCCTGGGAGTGTTTGATGGGGACAGTGTAGAGGGAGCTTTACTCTGTATCTAACCCCGTGCTGTACCTGTCCTGGGAGTGTTTGATGGGGACAGTGTAGAGGGAGCTTTACTCTGTATCTAACCCCGTGCTGTACCTGTCCCGGGAGTGTTTGATGGGGACAGTGTAGAGGGAGCTTTACTCTGTATCTAACCCCGTGCTGTACCTGTCCCGGGAATGTTTGATGGGGACAGTGTAGAGGGAGCTTTACTCTGTATCTAACCCTGTGCTGTACCTGTCCTGGGAGTGTTTGATGGGGACAGTGTAGAGGGAGCTTTACTCTGTATCTAACCCCATGCTGTACCTGTCCTGGGAGTGTTTGATGGGGGCAGTGTAGAGAGAGCTTTACTCTGTATCTAACCCCGTGCTGTGCCTGTAATGGGAGTGTTTGATGGGGACAGTGTAGAGGGAGCTTTACTCTGTATCTAACCCCGTGCTGTACCTGTCCTGGGAGTGTTTGATGGGGACGGTGTAGAGGGAGCTTTACTCTGTATCTAACCCCGTGCTGTACCTGTCCCGGGAGTGTTTGATGGGGACAGTGTAGAGGGAGCTTTACTCTGTATCTAACCCCGTGCTGTACCTGTTCTGGGAGTGTTTGATGGGGGCAGTGTAGAGGGAGCTTTACTCTGTATCTAACCCCGTGCTGTATCTGTCCTGGGAGTGTTTGATGGGGACAGTGTAGAGGGAGTTTTACTCTGTATCTAACCCTGTGCTGTACCTGTCCCGGGAGTGTTTGATGTGGACAGTGTAGAGGGAGCTTTACTCTGTATCTAACCCCGTGCTGTACCTGTCCTGGGAGTGTTTGATGGGGACAGTGTTGAGGGAGCTTTACTCTGTATCTAACCCCGTGCTGTGCCTGTCCTGGGAGTGTTTGATGGGGACAGTGTAGAGGGAGCTTTACTCTGTATCTAACCCCGTGCTGTACCTGTCCTGGGAGTGTTTGATGGGGACAGTGTAGAGGGAGCTTTACTCTGTATCTAACCCCGTGCTGTACCTGTCCTGGGAGTGTTTGATGGGGATAGTGCAGAGGGAGCTTTACTCTGTATCTAACCCCGTGCTGTATCTGTCCTGGGAGTGTTTGATGGGGACAGTGCTGTCTGTTCCAATATGACCTTGTTCAGCCAATGTGTTTCCTGGTTCTCTGTCAATTGGGGAGCAGGTTATTTGGTGGTATTCTGCACAGTTGTGTGTTGCTGATGGGTCATTATTAACACGGGGTCCTCTGCCCCGCAGTATCCCAGGATCGGCCGTATGTGCGTTCTACATGGATGACATCCAATCCGCCTTCAACGGACCTTTTAAGGAACAGAGGTCAACCGAGTCCACCTGGTCAGTTGTCCCGGGAGACAGGGTGCCAAGCCCCAGGTATGGTGCTACCCAACTAACCGTTAGCACTGGCAACCCCCCACTCCACTATTAACACTGGCAGACCCCACTCCTCCACGCCATCAGCGTGCCACCTGAGTTCCTCGGGAATCTCCATCGGCCATTGGGAATGAGCCGGGAGCTCACTTTTTGAACGCTTCTGGAACATTGGGCGAAATTCTCCGCAATCGGCGTGATGTCCGCCGACCGGCGCCAAAAACGGGGCAAATCAGTCGGGCATCGCGCCGCCCGAAAGGTGCGGAATCCTCCGCATCTTGAGGGGCCGAGCCCTAACCTTGAGGGGCTAGGCCCGAGCCGGACTGATTTCCGCCCCGCCAGCTGGCGGGAAAGGCCTTTGGTGCCCCGCCAGCTGGCGCGGAAATGACATCGCCGGGCGGCGCATGTGCGGGAGCGTCAGCGGTCGCTCATGGCATCCCCGCGCATGCGCAGTGGAGGGAGTCTCTTCCGCCTCCGCCATGGTGGAGACCGTGGCGAAGGCGGAAGGAAAAGAGTGCCCCTACGGCACAGGCCCGGGTCGCGATCGGTGGGCCCCGATCGCGAGCCAGGCCACCGTGGGGGCACCCCCCCCGGGGCCAGATCGCCCCGCGCCCCCCCCCAGGACCCCGGAGCCCGCCCGCGCCGCCTTGTCCCGCCGGTAAGAGAGGTGGTTTAATCCACGCCGGCGGGACAGGCATTCCAGCAGCGGGACTTCGGCCCATCCGGGCCGGAGAATCGCTGGGGGGCGGGGGGGGCCCGCCAACCGGCGCGGCGCGATTCCCGCCCCCGCCGTATCTCCGGTGCCGGAGAATTCGGCAACCGGCGGGGGCGGGATTCACGCCAGCCCCCGGCGATTCTCCGACCCGGCGGGGGGGGGGGGGTCGGGGAATCTCGCCCCTCCTGTGGACACTAGTCCGGCTGCCGCGTCTGTGTTTGGGTCGGGGTGACGGTGGGGGCAGGCACGGTTGGCGGATGTCCTTCCAGAGGGGACCATCGGGCGAGGGTGGGGGGGGGTGGGGGAAATTGAAGAATATTGGACAATGACCACCTCGCGAAAAGCCTGCAACTCAAGATGGCCGACACTTTACAAACATCCTGCCGTGCTGTCTGTCCCATATATGCTCGCTAAAATAAAGAAAATAAAGAACCTTTTGGGATAACGTTCCCCTTTGAGCCCCCCGTCCCTCCCATCTGGCCACTGTAACCTGTTTGGGAAATTCTGCCTTGATTAAATTTTCCCTAAATTTTCCCCATAGCCTTCGAAATCTTTGTTTGGGGCTGGGGTAAAGCTGGGCGGGAAAGTTCTGTGTCACCCCCTTACCCACCAGACTACCTCCAGGGCCTGCGCCATTCCCTAGCAACCAAACCGAGGCCTGCGGCCTAGATTGTGGTTCTCAGTCCCCGCGAGGCAAATTGACTTTTTGAGGAGGTGGGGAGGGGTTGTCGGGCAGCCTTGAGGGCTTCGGGGCCTTCCCTGTAGCGGTCAAAACGAGACCTGGGGCCTAGATTATGGCTGTGCAGTCAGCGCATGGAAAACTATATTTTCCTGGGGGGGTTTGAGTGGCCTTTAGGGGCCTTCCCCAGCGAGCAAACCGAGACCTGGGGCCGAGATTGTGGCTCTCTTGTGCCCCGCGTGGAAAATATATATTTTTTGAGGGGGTGTGGAATGGCCTTGGGTGGGGGGGGGGGGGGGGGGGAGGGGAGGGTGTGCCCCCCCCCCCCCCCCCCACAGTAAATGCGAGACCTGACCGTCTTCTCTGTCCCTGACTCCCAGGCCCGGACATTGTGCAGGACACGGGGAAGCAGACGCTTTCAAGATCAGCAACGAGTTCCCCGATGAGAGTCTCTCCTTTATCAAGTCGCACCCTCTCTTGGACGAGGCTGTCTCGCCGATTATGGAGAGGCCTTGGCTGACTAGAACCATTGGCAGGTAAGGCGACGTTGTGGGGTTTTGGGGGAGGGAGGTGCTGGCGGGAGGTGGAAGACGTCAAACGGACAACTCAGCGGTAATCCTAAGGGGCACCTCCTGAACCCATGACCTCTACGACCTCTGACCGCCTGAACCTTTGATGTCTTGAACCCATAACGTCCTGAAGCCTTGACCTCCTGAGCCCTTCACCTCCCTGCACCTTGACCTCCTGAAACTTTGACCTCCCAACGGCTCCCAACAACACTCGAGAAGCTCGACACCATCCAGGACAAAGCAGCCCCGCTCGATCGACCCCGCTAACCGCCGACATTCACTCCCCCACCCCCCCCCACCCCCCCACCCCCCCCCCCCACCCCCGCCGACGCACAGCGACAGCCGTGTGCACCGTCTACAAGACACACCGCGGCGACTCGCCTTCGACAGCACCTTCCAAACCCGCCACCTCTACCATCGAGAAGGACGAGGGGGGGCAGCAGACACATGGGGAACACCCCCCCCCCCACCCCCCCACCTGCAAGTTCCCCCTCCGAGCCGCTCGCCATCCCGACTCGGAAACATATCGGCCGTTCTTGCACTGTGGCCGGGTCAGAATCCCGGAACTCCCTCCCTAACAGCGCGGTGGGTGTACCTACACCTCCGTGCTTGCACCGTCTTCTCACTCTCGTCTTCCGCCCATAGCCTAGGAGCCCGTGTCGATGCGTAACGTGGGGGCAGTGCCGTGTTGTCCGCCTCGGCGACAAGACTAGCAAAGCGGGAAATTATCTAAATGGAGGGAGCTTGCAGAAAGTTGCAGAGCAGAGGGACCTGGGCGTCCTGGTGGATGAATCACAAAACATTAGTCTGCCGATACAGCGGGCGATTCGGAATTTAATGGAATGTTGGCCTTTATTGTGAGGCGGGAGAGATGGGGTGGATGGAGTATAAAAATCGGGAATCCTTTCTACAGCTGTACATGGCACCTGGAGCGCCGGATACAGTTTTGGCCTCCTTATTTAAGGAGGGATACACTCGCATCGGAAGGGGCTCCGAGAGAGTTCACCCGGCTGATTCCCGGGATGAAGGCGGTTTTATTGCCTCACGAGGAAAATCCCGCCCTGGAATTAGAAGCTGAATGATGACCATGAAGTTGATGGTCGTTAATAAAAAAAAAAAACCCATCTGGTTCGCTAACCTCCCCTTCAGGGAGGGAAATCTGCCGACCTTACCCTGGTTTGGCTGTCAAAGTCAACATTTTCCCCGCTTCTGTAGTAGAAAGATACAACACACTCGTTAAGACAGAATAACAAGCTTTATTTTCGAAAACATCTGCCTGCAGTAATGGCTGAAACTTGAAGTCAGAGAGCAGTCAACAAAACTGCTGAGTCTTTCACAAGTTCCGCGCTTTCGCGGAGAATTAGCTCAATATTTATACATTATCATTATCAAGATTGTGTGACAACAGTATGGTCAGGAGTTTGATCGGAAATACAAACGGAAGCATAGACCAGACCGTGTTTGGTCATATCACTCATACCATTATTTAGTCCTCGGAGGGAACATTGAAAGGTCGGAATAGAATTATTTCTTCCTGAATTTATCTTGTTTAATTCCTACAGCCCTGGGTTATGACGAGTTAGTTTT
>NC_092732.1:30544449-30561164 GCF_047496885.1 Scyliorhinus torazame | reverse complement strand
TGCGCGGCGTGGCCTCCTTGACCGGTGGCAGGCGGGGGGGGGGGAGACCGTTGGCGGGACGCATTCTGAATTCCGCCAGCCCGGAGTAGGTCATTTTGGGTGAGGTGGTCGGGGTCCGGAGGGGAGGGGAGGACAAGGGGGTTCGAGAGAACGGAGCTGCCTCCAAACATGGCGGCCCGGCCCCCCCAGAGTCGCCAGCATGTCACTGCGGCCTCCACGGGAACTTCGTCGCCCAGGCCTCAATACGGCCAGAGTGTCGCTGACGATCCGGGTCGTTCTCCGCTAAGCCCCCACCGAAACCGGATTCCCGTCTCGAACCCCTCCCCCGAGACGGGAATCCCGTCTCTAAACCCCTCCCCCGAGACGGGATTCCCGTCTCTAACCCCTCCCCCGAGACGGGATTCCCGTCTCTAACCCCTCCCCCGAGACGGGATTCCCCGTCTCTAACCCCTCCCCCGAGACGGGATTCCTGTCTCTAACCCCTCCCCCGAGACGGGATTCCCGTCTCTAACCCCTCCCCCGAAACGGGATTACAGTCTCTATCCCCTCCCCCGAGACGGGATTCCCGCCTCTAACCCCTCCCCCGAGACGGGATTCCTGTCTCTAACCCCTCCCCCGAGATGGGATTCCTGTCTCTAACCCCTCCCCCACAACGGGATTCCCGTCTCTAACCCCTCCCCCGAGGACGGGATTCTGTCTCTAACCCCTCCCCCGAGACGGGATTCCCGCCTCTAACCCCTTCCCCGAGACGGGATTCCCGTCTCTAACCCCTCCCCCGAAACGGGATTCCAGTCTCTATCCCCTCCCCCGAAACGGGATTCCCGCCTCTAACCCTCCCCCGAGACGGGATTCCTGTCTCTAACCCCTCCCCCGAGACGGGATTCCCGTCTCTAACCCTCCCCCGAGACGGGATTACAGTCTCTATCCCCTCCCCCGAAACGGGATTCCAGTCTCTATCCCCTCCCCCGAAACGGGATTCCCGCCTCTAACCCCTCCCCCGAGACGGGGATTCCTGTCTCTAACCCCTCCCCCGAGACGGGATTCCCGCCTCTAATCCGCTGAACGGGGTCCGCTCTGTCCTGCTGAATCGGCCCCAATACTTTCAAAACACATTGTTAAACCCCCCCACCCCCCCCACCCACCCCCCCACCCCCGCACACCCCCCCCCACCCCCCCCGCACACCCCCCCCACACACCACCCCCCCACACACACACGCCCCACACACACCCCCCCACCCCCCCCCCCCACACACACACACACCCACACCCCCACACACACCACACACACATACACACACACACCCCCCCACACCCCACACACACACCCCCCACACCCCCCCCCACACACACACACCCCACACCCACCCACCCACACACACACCCCACACCCCACCATCCACACCCCACACACACACACCCCACCCCCACACCCCACCCCCACACACACACACCGCCACTAACACACCCCACCCCCACAAGCCCCCCCCCCACACACATACACCCACCCACCCACACACACAGCCCCAACCCCCCCCACACACATACACCCACCCACCCACACACACAGCCCCAACCCCCCCACACACCCCAGCCCCCCACACACACCCCTACCTCCCCCCACCCACACTCACCCCCCCACCTCCACACACCCCACACACACACACCCACACACCCCCCACACACACACCCACACACACACACCCCACCCCCACAAACACCCTCCCACCCCACCCAGACTCACACACCCACCCACTCACCCACACACACACCCCCAACCCCCCCACCCCCCACACACCCCCTACCTCCCAACCCACACTCACCCCCCCCACCCCCCACACACCCCACCCCCCCCCACCCACACACACCCCCCCCCAACCACCCCACACACCCCACCCCCACCCCCCCACACACACCCCTACCTCCCCCCACACTACCCCCCCTCCCCCACACCCCCCCACTCCCCCACACGCACACCCACACACGCACACCCACACACCACACCCCCCCACACAAACACACCCCACACACCCTCCCCACACCCCACACACACACCTACACACACACCCTCGCACACACACCCCACCTCAGCCTCCCGCCCGAGGACAACCACACCCCCTCACCCTTCACGAGTCTCGTCCAACCTACCCAGAGACTGGGGGGGGGGGGGGGTACAAAATCTCCGCTCACTCCTGCCCCGCTCCTGCCGGCCGCACGGGGCCCCCCTCGGCCGATTGCCGTCCCCTCGTTTTGGCAATTCCCGGGCTCCTGCCAAACGTTAGCGGCTGAATGGGGACGGCACGGCGGCGCAGTGGCTAGCACGGCTGCCTCGCGGCGCCGGGGACCCGGGTTCGATCCCGGCTCTGGGTCACTGTCCGTGTGGAGTTTGCACATTCTCCCCGTGTCTGCGTGGGTTTCGCCCCCACAACCCAAAGATGTGCAGGGTAGGTGGATTGGTCACGCTAAATTGCCCCTTAATTGGAAAAAATTAATTGGGTACTCTAAATCTATTTTTAAAAACGTTAGCGGCTGAAAGCAGCCGGGAAGCGTGTCTGTCTCCGAGTGTACTCACGCTTTTGGGAGGCTCGACCTGGACCTCAGTGAGCGACAGCACCCTGGAGGCGCGCATCGTGATCCCGAGATCAGCTCACTCAGAATTCCACACTGGCTCCGAAAAATGTTCCTTCGACCAAACCGGAGCAGAGAGAAAATAAAAGAGCTTCAAAACGACGTCTCTATCGACGGCAGCGAGCAGGCGGGAGGGTCTGGGGAGGTTCGACAGACTGGGCAAAGCTCGCGGAACGTTACCAAGCTTTACTCAAACTTCGCCAAGTTGGAAACGACACGATTACGTTCATACACGGCTCGGCCAATCAGGGGCCATGCAGCGCTCCATTGGCCAGCCCCGACACCCCCTCCCTATCTCTGTAACCTCCTCCAGCCCCTACGCCCCCCTCCCTATCTCTGTAACCTCCTCCAGCCCCTACAACCCCCTCCCTATCTCTGTAACCTCCTCCAGCCCCTACACCCCCTCACTATCTCTGTAACCTCCTCCAGCCCCTACACCCCCTCACTATCTCTGTAACCTCCTCCAGTCCCTACACCCCCTCCCTATCTTTATAACCTCCTCCAGCTCCGACACCCCCTCCCTATCTCTGTAACCTCCTCCAGCCCCTACACCCCCTCCCTATCTCTGTAACCTCCTCCAGCCCCTACACCCCCTCCCTATCTCTGTAACCCCCTCCAGCCCCTACACCCCCTCCCTATCTCTGTAACCTCCTCCAGCACCTACACCCCCCTCCCTATCTCTGTAACCTCCTCCAGCCCCGACACCCCCCTCCCTATCACTGTAACCTCCTCCTGCCCTTACACCCCCTCCCTATCTCTGTAACCTCCTCCAGCCCCGACACCCCCTCCCTATCTCTGTATACTCCTCCAGCCCCGACACCCCCTCCCTATCTCTGTAACCTCCTCCAGCTCCCTACACCCCTCCCTATCTCTCTCTCTGCCTCACTCACACTCTCAGTTTCTGTCTCTTTCCCTCCGTCTCTGTCTCTTTCTATCTCTGTCTTTCTCTCTCTCTCTCCCTCTCTGTCTCTTTCTCGCTCTGTCTCTCTCTCTCTATCTTCTGACTCTCTCACTCTGCCTCTCTCTCTCTCTCTCTCGCTATCTTACTCTCTCACTCTGCCTCTCTCTCTGTCTCTGTGTCTATCTCTCTCAGTCTGTCTCTCTCTCTCTGTCTCTCTATCCCTTTCTCTCTCCCTGTTTTTCTCCTGTTTCTCTCTCTGCCTCTTTCTCCCTCTCTCTCTCTCTCTCTCTGTTTCTCTCTCTCTCCCTACTCCTCTGAGGCTCTCCTTAAACCCCGCCTCTGTGTCGAGCTTTGGGTGGCCCTGCCCCTGACTACTCCTCGTGTATCCCGGGGCGTTAGACGAAAAGGCAAGTTGGTCTTTGCCTGTTATCCGCAGTCTCACCCTCCTCACACTGTCACTACTGCAACATGAACTGTGTCAAGAGCCGCTCCCCCTCAGCCTCTGGCTGGAAGCTGTGCTGTACACACCCAGTACCATTACACAGACTGTGCTGTCTTTGTAACCACAGGTAACCGGCGGTGAGAGATTCCAGATAAACAAATCAGGGTCCCAGGTTCGATTCCCCGCCGGGTCACTGTCTGTGCGGAGTCTGCACGTTCTCCCCTTGTCTGCGTGGGTTTCCTCCGGTCGCTCCGGTTTCCTCCCACGGTCCAAAGTCGTGCAGGTTGGGTGGGGTTACGGGGAAAGGGCGAGGGAGTGGGCCTGGGTTGGGTGATCTATCCGAGGGTCGGTGCAGACTCGATGGGTCGAATGGCCTCCTGCTGCACCATGGGGATTCTGTGCGATGATCGGCCAACTTTGGTCTTTCATTCTTGTTCCATTTGACAGGAGTGGAAGAGGAGCTTCCGCTACTGTTAATAATTTATCCCATGGTGCCATACTCCCTCAGTACTGACCCTCCCACAGTGCGGCACTCCCTCAGTACTGACCCTCCCACAATGCAGCGCTCCCCTCAGTGCTGACCCTCCCAGTGCGGCCCTCCCTCAGTACTGACCCTCCCACAATGCAGCGCTTCCTCAGTACTGACCCTCCGACAGTGCGGCGCTCCCTCAGTACTGACCCTCCCACAGTGCAGCGCTCCCTCAGTACTTACCCTCCCACAATGCAGCGCTCCCTCAGTACTGACCCTCCCACAATGCAGCGCTCCCTCAGTGCTGACCCTCCGACAGTGTGGTGCTCTCTCAGTACTGACCCTCCCACAGTGCGGCACTCCCTCAGTACTGACCCTCCCACAGTGCAGCACTCCCTCAGTACTGACCCTCCCACAGTGCGGCACTCCCTCAGTACTGACCCTCCCACAGTGCAGCACTCCCTCAGTACTGACCCTCCCACAGTGTGGCGCTCCCTCAGTACTGTCCCTCCGACAGTGCGGCGCTCCCTCAGTACTGATCCTCCAACAGTGTGGCGCTCCCCTCAGTACTGACCCTCCGACAGTGGGGCGCTCCCTCAGTGCTGACCCTCTGATGGTGCGGCACTCCCTCAGTGCTGACCCTCTGACGGTGCGACACTCCCTCAGTACTGACTCTCCGACAGTGCGGCGCTCCCTCACTACTGACCCTCCCACAGTGCAGTTCTCCCTCAGTACTGACCCTCCAACAGTGCGGGTGCTCCCTCAGTACTGACCCTCCGACAGTGCGGCGCTCCCTCAGTACTGACCCTCCGACAGTGTGGTGCTCTCTCAGTACTGACTGAAGGGGTCATGAAAAGTCATTGGCAAATAGGGTTAAGGAAAATCCCAAGGCTTTTTACACGTACATAAAAAGCAAGAGGGTAGCCAGGGAAAGGGTTGGCCCACTGAAGGATAGGCAAGGGAATCTATGTGTGGAGCCAGAGGAAATGGGCGAGGTACTAAATGAATACTTTGCATCAGTATTCACCAAAGAGAAGGAATTGGTAGATGTTGAGTCTGGAGAAGGGGGTGTAGATAGCCTGGGTCACATTGTGATCCAAAAGACGAGGTGTTGGGTTGTCTTAAAAAATATTAAGGTAGATAAGTCCCCAGGGCCTGATGGGATCTACCCCAGAATACTGAAGGAGGCTGGAGAGGAAATTGCTGAGGCCTTGACAGAAATCTTTGGATCCTCGCTGTCTTCAGGGGATGTCCCGGAGGACTGGAGAATAGCCAATGTTGTTCCTCTGTTTAAGAGGGGTAGCAAGGATAATCCCGGGAACTACAGGCCGGTGAGCCTTACTTCAGTGGTAGGGAAATTACTGGAGAGAATTCTTCGAGACAGGATCTACTCCCATTTGGAAGCAAATGGACGGATGAGTGAGAGGCAGCACGGTTTTGTGAAGGGGAGGTCGTGTCTCACTAACTTGATAGAGTTTTTCGAGGAGGTCACTAAGATGATTGATGCAGGTAGGGCAGTAGATGTTGTCTATATGGACTTCAGAGGCCTTTGACAAGGTCCCTCATGGTAGACTAGTACAAAAGGTGAAGTCACACGGGATCAGGGGGTGAACTGGCAAGGTGGATACAGAACTGGCTAGGCCATAGAAGGCAGAGGGTAGCAATGGAGGGATGCTTTTCTAATTGGAGGGCTGTGACCAGTGGTGTTCCACAGGATCAGTGCTGGGACCTTTGCTCTTTGTAGTATATATAAATGATTTGGAGGAAAATGTAACTGGTCTGATTAGTAAGTTTGCAGACGACACAAAGGTTGGTGGAATTGCGGATAGCGATGAGGACTGTCTGAGGATACAGCAGGATTTCGATTGTCTGGAGACTTGGGCGGAGAGATGGCAGATGGAGTTTAATCCGGACAAATGTGAGGTAATGCATTTTGGAAGGGCTAATGCAGGTAGGGAATATACAGTGAATGGTAGAACCCTCAAGAGTATTGAAAGTCAAAGAGATCTAGGAGTACAGGTCCACAGGTCATTGAAAGGGGCAACACAGGTGGAGAAGGTAGTCAAGAAGGCATACGGCATGCTTGCCTTCATTGGCCGGGGCATTGAGTATAAGAATTGGCAAGTCATGTTGCAGCTGTATAGAACCTTAGTTAGGCCACACTTGGAGTACAGTGTTCAATTCTGGTCGCCACACTACAGAAGGATGTGGAGGCTTTAGAGAGGGTGCAGAAGAGATTTACCAGAATGTTGCCTGGTATGGAGGGCATAAGCTATGAGGAGTGATTGAATAAACTCGGTTTGTTCTCACTGGAACGAAGGAGGTTGAGGGGCGACCTGATAGAGGTATACAAAATTATGAGGGGCATAGACAGAGTGGATAGTCAGAGGCTTTTCCCCAGGGTAGAGGGGTCAATTACTAGGGGGCATAGGTTTAAGGTGAGAGGGGCAAGGTTTAGAGTAGATGTACGAGGCAGGTTTTTTGCGCAGAGGGTAGTGGGTGCCTGGAACTCACTACCGGAGGAGGTGGTGGAAGCAGGGCCGATAGTGACATTTAAGGGGCATCTTGACAAATATATGAATAAGATGGAATAGAAGGATACGGACCCAGGAAGTGTAGAAGATTGTAGTTTAGTCGGGCAGTATGGTCGGCACGGGCTTGGAGGGCCTAAGGGCCTGTTCCTGTGCTGTACATTTCTTTGTTCTTTGTTCTTTGACCCTCCCACTATGTAGCACTTCTTCAGTGCTGACCCTCCCAGTGCGGCCCTCCTCAGTACTAACCCTCCCGCAATGCAGCGCTCCCTCAGTACCGACCCTCCGACAGTGCGGCGCTCCCTCAGTACTGACCCTCCACAGTGCAGCGCTCCCTCAGTACTTACCCTCCCACAATGCAGCGCTCCCTCAGTACTGACCCTCCCACAATGCAGCGCTCCCTCAGTGCTGACCCTCCGACAGTGTGGTGCTCTCTCAGTACTGACCCTCCCACAATGGGGCGCTTCCCTCAGTGCTGACCCTCCCACAGTGCGGCGCTCCCTCAGTACTGACCCTCCCACAATGCAGCGCTCCCTCAGCGGCTGACCCTCCGACAGTGCGGTGCTCTCTCAGTACTGACCCTCCCACAATGCAGCGCTCCCTCAGTACTGACCCTCCGAGCTTGCGGCGGTCCCTCAGCAGTGACCCTCTGACAGTGCGGCGCTCCGTCAGTGCTGACCCTCTGACTGTGCGGCGCTCCCTCAGTACTGACCCTCCGAGCTTGCGGCGCTCCCTCAGCACTGACCCTCTGACAGTGCGGCACTCCCTCAGCACTGACCCTCCACAGTGCGGCGCTCCCTCAGGTACTTACCTTCCGACAGTGCGGCGCTCCCTCAGTACTGACCCTCCGACAGTGCGGCGCTCCCTCAGCCCTGACCCTCCCACAGTGCAGGTGCTCCCTCAGTACTGACCCTCCGACAGTATGGCGCTCCCTCAGTACTGACCCTCCCACAGTGCGGCGCTCCCTCAATACTGACCCTCTGACGGTGCGGTGCACCCTCAGTACTGACCCTCCCACAGTGCGGCGCACCCTCAGTACTGACCCTCTCCACAGTGCGGTGCACCCTCAGTACTGACCCTCCCACAGTGCGGCGCTCCCTCAGTACTGACCCTCCCACAGTGCGGCGCTCCCTCAGTGCTGACCCTCTGACGGTGCGGCGCTCCCTCGGTACTGACCCTCCCACAGTGCAGGGCTCCCTCAGTGCTGACCCTCTGACGGTGCGGTGTACCCTCAGTACTGACCCTCCCACAGTGCGGGGCTCCCTCAGTGCTGACCCTCTGACGGTGCGGCGCTCCCTCGGTACTGACCCTCCCACAGTGCGGTGCTCCCTCAGTGCTGACCCTCTGACGGTGCGACGGATTGGGCAGACAAGCGGCAGATGAAGTTCAATGTGGAGAAGTGTGAGGTGAGTAATTTTGGAAGGACGCTACGGTTCGATATGTGGACAGACACAGATAGCCCTCAGACATACAGCACAACCAGTTCCTGGAAACCACCTTGCATGTCGGAACGCCGCAAGTCGGAACTCATTTTATCCCAGAGGAACAATGGTATAAATGTTGGATTGTTCCTGAACGAGGGCCGGTTATCCTCGGGGCGCCTAGTGGTGTGAAATGCTCGGAGTTTGGCCCTGTCAAGTCGCTGAATGTTGATGCCTGCACACCTTAGCGCATGTTCCTCGGTTAGTGTTGGGGGATTTAACAAAGCCATTTCGATGCCTGTTTAATGTTGAACCTTTGCGACGCTGAGCATTTGAAATACGACATTCGCCTGTTAATGTATCGAAATCGCAACGGCAGTGCCACAAATTACCGGGACATTGTCTTACCTGTTTAACGGAATAAAACGC
Organism: Scyliorhinus torazame; assembly: GCF_047496885.1. NCBI lineage: Eukaryota > Metazoa > Chordata > Chondrichthyes > Carcharhiniformes > Scyliorhinidae > Scyliorhinus > Scyliorhinus torazame. The sequence goes on along the minus strand of NC_092732.1, from coordinate 30,552,346 downwards.
TCCGCTCCAGCCGAATCAAGGCGGTATGGCCTAACGAAGACAGTACATTGTCAGCAGTGACACTGTCCCAGTCAAAGAGAAGGGGAGCGAGTTCTACATTCTCCCCCACTCCACGTGGGAGTGAGTTTGGGGAGTGGGGAGAATGTGGAACTCGCTCCCACGGTGAGTGGGGAGAATGTGGAACTGGCTCCCACAGGGAGTGGGGGAGAATGTGGGACTCGCTCCCACAGGGAGTGGGGGTGAATGTGGAACTGGCTCCCATAGGGAGTGGGGGAGAATGTAGGTCTCGCTCCCACGGGGAGTGGAAGAGAATGTGGGGCTCGCTCTAGGGGAGAACGTGGGACTCGCTCCCACAGGGAGTGGGGGAGAATGCGGGGCTCGCCTCCCACAGGGAGTGGGGGCGAATGTGTGTCTCGCTTCCCACGGGGGAGTGGGGCAGAATGTGGGACTCGCTCCAGGGGAGAATGTGGGGACTCACTCCCACGGGGAGTGGGGAGAATGTGGGACTCGGTCTCACAGGGAGCGGGGAGAATGTGGGACTCGCTCCCACGGGGAATGGGGGAGAATGTGGGATTCGCCCCCATGGGGAGTAGGAAAGAACGTGGGGCTCGCTTCTTGGGGAGAATGTGGGACTCGCTCCCACAGGGAGTTGGGGAGAATGTGGAACCAGCTCCCACGGGGAGTGTGGGGGAATGTGGGACCCGCTCCCCAGAAGTGGGGGAGAATGTGGGACGCACTCCCACGGAGAGTGGGGAGAATGTGGGACTTGCTCCCACAGGGGAGTGGGGAGAGAATGTGGTACTCGCTCCCCAGGATGTGGGGGATAATGTGGGACTCCCTCCCACAGGGAGTGGGGAGAATGTGGGACTCGCTTCCACGGGGAGTGGGAAGAATGTGGGACTCGCTCCCAAAGGGGAGTGGGGAGAATGTGGGACACACCTCCCATGGGGAGTGGGGGAGAATGTGGGACTCGCTTCCACGGTGAGTGGGGAGAATGTGGGACTCGCTCCGACGGGGGAGTGGGGGGAGAATGTGGGACTCGCTCCCACAGGGAGTGGGGGGGAGAATGTGGGACTCGCTCCCACATGGAGTGGGGGAGAATGTGGGACTCGCTCCCACGGGGAGTGGGGGGAGAATGTGGACTCGCTCCCACAGGGAGTGGGGGGAGAATGTGGGACTCGCTCCCACGGGGAGTGGGGAGAATGTGGGACTCGCTCCCACGGGGAGTGGGGAGAATGTGGGACTCGCTTCCACGGGGAGTGGGGGAGAATGTGGGACTCGCTCTCACAGGGAGTGGGGGAGAATGTGGGGACTCGCTCTCACAGGGAGTGGGGGAGAATGTGGGACTCGCTCCCACGGGGAGTGGGGGAGAATGTGGGACTCGCTCCCACGGGGAGTGGGGAGAATGTGGGACTCGCTTCCACGGGGAGTGGGGGAGAATGTGGGACTCGCTCTCACAGGGAGTGGGGGAGAATGTGGGACTCGCTCCCACAGGGAGTGGGGGAGAATGTGGGACTCGCTCTCACAGGGAGTGGGGGAGAATGTGGGACTCGCTCCCACAGGGAGTGGGGGAGAATGTGGGACTCGCTCCCACGGGGAGTGGGGGGGAATGTGGGACTCGCTCCCACGGGGAGTGGGGGAGAATGTGGGAATCGCTCCCACGGGGAGTGGGGGAGAATGTGAGACTCGCTCCCACGGGGAGAATGTGGGACTCGGTCCCGAGGGAGTTGGGGACAATGTGGGACTCGCTCCCACAGGGAGAATGTGGACTCACTCCCATGAGGAGTGGGGAGAATGTGGGAATCGCCCCCTTGGGGAGTGGGAAAGAACGTGGGGAGAATGTGGGACTAGCTCCCACGGGGAGTGGGGGAATGTGGGACTCGCTCCCCAGGAAGTGGGGGAGAATGTGGGACGCACTCCCACGGGGAGTGGGAGAATGTGGGACTAGCTCCCACGGGGGAGTGGGGGAGAATGTGGGACTCGCTCCCACGGGGAGTGGGGGAGAATGTGGGACTCGCTCCCACGGGGGAGTGGGGCGAATGTGGGACTGGCTCCCACAGGGAGTGGGGGAGAATATGGGACTCGCTCCCACAGAGAGCTGGGGGAGAATGTGGGACTCGCTCCCACAGGGAGTGGGGGAGAATGTGGGACTCGCTCCCACAGGGAGTGGGGGAGAATGTGGGACTCGCTCCCACAGGGAGTGGGGGAGAATGTGGGACTCGCTCCACGGGGAGTGGGGGAGAATGTGGGACTCGCTCCCACGGGGAGTGGGGGAGGAATATGGGACTCGCTCCCGATGGGGAGTGGGGCGAATGTGGGACTGGCTCCCACAGGGAGTGGGGGAGAATATGGGACTCGCTCCCACAGAGAGTGGGGGAGAATGTGGGACTCGCTCCCACAGGGAGTGGGGGAGAATGTGGGACTCGCTCCCACAGGGAGTGGGGGAGAATGTGGGACTCGCTCCCACGGGGAGTGGGGGGAGAATGTGGGACTCGCTCCCACGGGGAGTGGGAGAGAATATGGGGCTCGCTCCCACGGGGAGTGGGGCGAATGTGGGACTCACTCCCACAGGGAGTGGGGGGAGAATAGGGGACTCGCTCCCACAGAGGTGGGGGAGAATGTGGGACTCGACTCCCACGGGGAGTGGGGGGAGAATGTGGGACTCGCTCCCACAGGGAGTGGGGGGAGTATGTGGGACTCGCTCCCACGGGGAGTGGGGGGAGAATGTGGGACTCGCTCCCACGGGGAGTGGGGGAGAATATGGGACTCGCTCCCACGGGGGAGTGGGGCGAATGAGGGACTCGCTCCCACAGGGAGTGGGGAGAATGTGGGACTCGCTCCCACAGGGAGTGGGGGAGAATGTGGGACTCGCTCCCACGGGGAGTGGGGCGAATGTGGGACTCGCTCCCACGGGGAGTGGGGGAGAATGTGGGACTCGCTCCACGGGGCAGTGGGGGGATGTGGGACTCGCCTCCACGGGGAGTGGGGGAGAATATGGGACTTGCTCCCACGGGGAGTGGGGCGAATGTGGGACTCGCTCCCACAGCGAGTGGGGGAGAATGTGGGACTCGCTCCCATGGGGAGTCGGGGGAGAATGTGGGACTCGCTCCCACGGGGAGTGGGGGAGAGAATGTGGGACTCGCTCCACGGGGAGTGGGGGAGAATGTGGGACTCGCTCCCACAGGGAGTGGGGGAGAATGTGGGACTCGCTCCCACAGGGAGTGGGGGAGAATGTGGGACTCGCTCCCACGGGGAGTGGGGGAGAATGTGGGACTCGCTCCCACGGGGAGTGGGGGAGAATGTGGGACTCGCTCCCACGGGGAGTTGGGGGAGAATGTGGGACTCGCTCCCACAGGGAGTGGGGGAGAATGTGGGACTCGCTCCCACAGGGAGTGGGGAGAATGTGGGACTCGCTCCCACATTCTGATGCGCTGTTGGGGATTCTATGGAACATAGTCCTCGCTGATTGGCAGGTGGCAGGGAGGTTAATGGATTATGATGGATCAGCATCGAGGGGTTGAATGGTTCTTCTTGTTTCCTGATGAATGGGAATAGAGGGAGATTGTATCCCGGGTTTGCTCAGAAGAATGACGCAAAGTGCTGTGTTACTAACAAGTCTGTAATCTGAGTGTCTCAGGAACCGGTTTTGTTAAAGGAAAGGTGTTTCCATCACCGTTGGAAACAAAGAGGTGACAGATTCAGAATGTGCGTCGTACCTTCGTAAACTGAGAAGCACTCGGTCGATCGTAACAGGGGCCGAAAAGCGACACCCTGCCGAGACCCGATATCCCAGGTCGCTCTTGTTTGCCAGGAGCCCGGGCGTTCACCAGCACTAGGGCTTGGCCTGACTGTGTGGAAATGTCCCACCACACCCCTCAATCTGCCTTTAGTGTAATAATTCCCCACGGTGCCTCACAGGAGCGTCAGGATTCGAGGAGGTCACAGAGATAGGGAGGGGGTGTGGGGGCTGGAGGAGGTTACAGAGATAGGAGGGGGGGTAGGGGCTGGAGGAGGTTACAGAGATAGGGAGGGGGTGTAGGGCTGGAGGAGGTTACCGAGATAGGGAGGGGGTGTAGGGGCTGGAGGAGGTTACAGAGATAGGGAGGGGGTGTAGGGGCTGGAGGAGGTTACAGAGATAGGGAGGGGGTGTAGGGGCTGGAGAGGTTACAGAGATAGGGAGGGGGTGGAGGGGCTGGAGGGGGTTACAGAGATAGGGAGGGGGTGTAGGGGTAGAGGTGGTTACAGAGATAGGGAGGGGGTGTAGGGGCTGGAGGAGGTTACAGAGATAGGGAGGGGGTTGTAGGGGCTGGAGGAGGGTTACAGAGATAGGGAAGGGGGTGGTAGGGGCTGGAGGAGGTTACAGAGATAGGGAGGGGGTGGAGGGGCTGGAGGGGGTTACAGAGATAGGGAGGGGGTGTAGGGTAGGAGGTGGTTACAGAGATAGGGAGGGGGTGTAGGGCTGGAGGAGGTTACAGAGATAGGGAGGGGGTGTAGGGATCTGGAGGAGGTTAGAGATAGGAGGGAGTGTAGGGGCTGGAGGATGTTACAGAGATAGGGGGGTGTAGGGGCAGGAGGAGGTTACAGAGATAGGGAGGGGGTGTAGGGGTAGGAGGTGGTTACGAGAATAGGGAGGGGGTGTAGGGGTAGGAGGTGGTTACAGAGATAGGGAGGGGGTGTAGGGGTAGGAGGAGGTTACAGAGATAGGGAGGGAGTGTAGGAGCTGGAGGAGGTTACAGAGATAGGGAGGGGGTGTAGGAGCTGGAGGAGGTTACAGGGATAGGGAGGGGGTGTAGGGGCTGGAGGAGGTTACAGAGATAGGGAGGGGGTGTAGGGGCTGGAGGAGGTTACAGAGATAGGGAGGGGGTGTAGGGGCAGGAGGAGGTTACACAGATAGGGAGGGGATGTAGGGGTAGGAGGAGGTTACAGGGATAGGGAGGGGGTGTAGGAGCTGGAGGAGGTTACAGAGATAGGGAGGAGTGTAGGGGCTGGAGGATGTTAGAGAGATGGGGGGGGTGTAGGGGCAGGGGGAGGTTACAGAGATAGGGAGGGCATGTAGGGGTAGGAGGTGGTTACAGAGATAGGGAGGGGGGTGTAGGGGCTGGAGGAGGTTACAGAGATAGGAGGGGTGTAGTAAGGGGCTGGAGGAGGTTACAGAGATAGGGAGGGGGGTTGTAGGGGCAGGAGGAGGTTACAGAGATAGGGAGGGGGGGTATCGGGGCTGGAGGAGTGAGAGATAGGGAGGGGGTGTAGGGGCTGGAGGAGATTACAGAGGATAGGGAGGGGGGTGTAGGGGCTGAGGAGGTTACAGAGATAGGGAGGGGTGTGTAGGGAGGTTACAGAGATAGGGAGGGTGGTGTCTGGGCTGGAGGAGGTTACAGAGATAGGGGAGGGGGTGTAGAGGCTGGAGGAGGTTACAGAGATAGGGAGGGGGTGTAGGGGCTGGAGGAGGTTACAGAGATAGGGAGGGGGTGTAGGGGCTGTACAAGGTTACAGAGATAGGGAGGGGGGTGTAGGGGCAGGGAGGAGGTTACAGAGATAGGGAGGGGGTTGTAGGGGCTGGAGGAGGTTACAGAGATAGGGAGGGGGTGTAGGGGCTGGAGGAGGTTACAGAGATAGGGTGTAGGGGCTGGAGGAGGTTACAGAGATAGGGAGGGGGTGTAGGGGCTGGAGGAGGTTACAGAGATAGGGAGGGGGTGTAGGGGCTGTACAAGGTTACAGAGATAGGGAGGGGGTGTAGGTGGCTGGACGAAGTTACAGCGATAGGGAGGGGGTGTAGGGGCTGGAGGGGTGACAGAGATAGGGAGGGGGTGTCGGGGCTGGAGAGAGGTTACAGAGATAGGGAGGGGGTGTAGGGGCAGGAGGTGGTACAGAGATAGGGAGGGGGTGTAGGGGCTGGAGGAGGTTACAGAGATAGGGAGGGGGTGTAGGGGCTGGAGGAGGTTACAGAGATAGGGAGGCGTTGTTGGAGGTACAGAGACAGGGTGTAGAGGCTGGAGGAGGTTACAGAGATAGGGGAGGGGGTGTAGGGGCTGGAGGAGGTTACAGAGATAGGGAGGGGGCGTAGGGGCTGGAGGAGGTTACAGAGATCGGGAGGGGGCGTAGGGGCTGGAGGAGGTTACAGGTGATAGGGAGGGGGTGTAGGGGCTGGAGGAGGTTACAGAGATAGGGAGCGGGTTTAGGGGCTGGAGGAGGTTACAGAGATAGGGAGGGGGTGTCGGGGCTGGAGGAGGTTACAGAGATAGGGAGGGGGTGTAGGGGCTGGAGGAGGTTACAGAGATAGGGGAGGGGGTGTAGGGGCTGGAAGAGGTTACAGAGATAGGGAGGGGGGCGTAGGGGCTGGAGGAGGTTACAGAGATCGGGAGGGGGCGTAGGGGCTGGAGGAGGTTACAGTGATAGGGAGGGGGTGTAGGGGCTGGAGGAGGTTACAGAGATAGGGAAGCGGGTGTAGGGCTGGAGGAGGTTACAGAGATAGGGAGGGGGTGTTGGGGCTGGAGGAGGTTACAGAGATAGGGAGGGGGTGTGGGGCTGGAGGAGGTTACAGAGATAGGGAGGGGGTCTGGGCTGGAGGAGGTTACAGAGATAGGGAGGGGGTTTAGGGGCTGGAGGAGGTTACAGAGATAGGGAGGGGGTGTCGGGGCTGGGGGAGGTTACAGAGATAGGGAGGAGGTGTAGGGGCTGGAGGAGGCTAGAGATCGGGAGAGGGTGTAGGGGCTGTAGGGGGTTACAGAGGTAGGGAGGGTGTGTAGGGGCTGGAGTTGGTTACAGAGATAGGGAGGGGGTGTCGGGGCTGGAGGAGGTTTAGAGATAGGGAGGGGGTGTAGGGGCTGGAGGAGGTGACAGAGATAGGGAGGGGGTGTAGGGGCAGGAGGAGGTTACAGAGATAGGGAGGGGGTGTAGGGGCTGGAGGAGGTTACAGAGATAGGGAGGGGGTGTAGGGGCTGGAGGAGGTTACAGAGATAGGGAGGCGTTGTTGGAGGTTACAGAGACAGGGTGTAGAGGCTGGAGGAGGTTACAGAGATAGGGAGGGGGTGTAGGATGTTACAGAGATAGGGTGTAGGGGCTGGAGCAGGTTACAGAGATTGGGGAGGGGGGGACGGGGGACATTACCGGAGCAGGAACGATGTCCGTCAAGCTGAGTCAATCCCTCAGCTACCTTAATACACCTCCTGAGGCCCATCTCTCTCTGGCACCCCCAGTTAACCGTTATTTGAAGAGGGACTGAGCATTCCGAGTTACATGGGCAATGGTGAGCCCGGAATACGCCCGGAATACCGCGCGCAGTTTGCGCCTCCTTAATTCCGTAAAGATGCGAATGTGTCGGGAGCTGTTTTCCTGGAAGGGAATGAGCGGCTCGAGGGATGAGGAAAGGTCGGATAGACTTGGCGTTTCGGAGAGTGGGGGGGGGGGGGGCGGGGGGGGGGGGGGAACTTCGATTGGAGTTTGTAAGATCCTGAACTGTCTCGACAAGTTGGACGGGGAAAGGACGTTTTCTCTTGTGGGCGAGTCCGGGACTGCGGGGGAAAGGGGGGTGGTCTCACTCACCTTTGACCGGCATCCTGAAAATCCCGTTGGAATCCAAACTCGTCAAAAGATCACAGGAATTCCGAGTCGGCCTTTCGCCCTCCTCGCGCCCGATCTGTGATTCGACAAGATCACAGCTGACCTGATTGCGAACTCCACTCCGCCCTCCTGCTTGCCCCCACAACCCCCCCCCCACCCTCGTCGATAAATAATCAGCCCAGCCCGGCCTGGAATATTCAGTGACCCACAGCCTCCGCCACTCTCCGGGGGGGGGGGGGGGGGGGGGGGGGGGGCGAATTCCACAGACGAAGCACTCCACGACAAGTGATTCCTCCTCAACTCAGTCCTAAAATGAGCCTCGGCCAGTCGCCGCGGT
>NC_092732.1:30514449-30539449 GCF_047496885.1 Scyliorhinus torazame | reverse complement strand
AGGGAGCAGAGAGAGCGAGGGAGCAGAGAGAGCGAGGGAGCAGAGAGAGCGAGGGAGCAGAGAGAGCGAGGGAGCAGAGAGAGCGAGGGAGCAGAGAGAGCGAGGGAGCAGAGAGAGCGAGGGAGCAGAGAGAGCGAGGGAGCAGAGAGAGCGAGGGAGCAGAGAGAGCGAGGGAGCAGAGAGAGCGAGGGAGCAGAGAGAGCAGAGAGAGCGAGGGCGCGCGGGTGGGGAGGGCGCGCGGGTGGGGAGGGCGCGCGGGCGGGGAGGGCGCGCGGGCGGGGAGGGCGCGCGGGCGGGGAGGGCGCGCGGGCGGGGAGGGCGCGCGGGCGGGGAGGGCGCGCGGGCGGGGAGGGCGCGCGGGGCGGGGAGGGCGCGCGGGCGGGGAGGGCGCGCGGGCGGGGAGGGCGCGCGGGGCGGACAGGGCGGACGGGGCGGGCAGGGAGGGCGCGCGGGGCGGACAGGGCGGACGGGGCGGGCAGGGAGGGCGGGCGGGGAGGGCGGGCGGGCGGGGAGGGCGGGCGGGCGGACAGGGCGCGCGGGGCGGACAGGGCGGGCGGGCGGACAGGGCGCGCGGGGCGGACAGGGCGGACGGGGCGGACAGGGCGGACGGGGCGGGCAGGGAGGGCGGGCGGGCAGAGAGAGCGGGCGGGCAGAGAGAGCGCGCGGGCAGAGAGAGCGCGCGGGCAGAGAGAGCGCGCGGGCAGAGAGAGCGCGCGGGCAGAGAGAGAGCGCGGGCAGAGAGAGAGCGCGGGCAGAGAGAGAGCGCGGGCAGAGAGAGAGCGCGGGCAGAGAGAGAGCGCGGGCAGAGAGAGAGCGCGGGCAGAGAGAGAGCGCGGGCAGAGAGAGAGCGCGGGCAGAGAGAGAGCGCGGGCAGAGAGAGAGCGCGGGCAGAGAGAGAGCGCGGGCAGAGAGAGAGCGCGGGCAGAGAGAGAGCGCGGGCAGAGAGAGAGCGCAGGCAGAGAGAGAGCGCAGGCAGAGAGCCAGAGCGAGCGAGCGTGCTGCTGAACCCCCCTTGCTCGGTGCGGCCTACTCTAACAGGAGCTGGTCTGGAGGTTGCTCTCTGTTATTAGCGAGGCAATGGAAGGCTGGTAGATGCCGTCGAACTCTTCATCCGTGCTGGCGTCGGCGTCCGCCCTGGCGTTGGCGTGCATATTCTTGCGCCTGCGAAGTGGAACACAGAGTGAAAGGTGGGCAGTTAACGTCACGGGGCACCAAACGATGGTGGGGTTGACATCGCCCAAGGTCTCTACGGTTGATCGCGCCCCCCCAATACTCTTCCAGCTGCCCGTTCAATAAAACCCTTAACCCGTCCCAAATGAAGAGCCTCCATCCAGCTCAGCTTTTTTTCAATTCTCAATCCCAGCGTCAACGACCTTCTTGGGAGAAGGCAGATTCCGATTTCCGCTCGCTCTGCGCGAGGAGGTTCTGGCGGATTGGGCCTTGTTCTAAGGATATGTTGCACTATCTCCGGGAAAATTCCTCTGGACGGAATAAGGGGGGGGGGGAGGAGTTCGGAAGCAGCTATTAACTTACACAGCACTTTTACTGTGATAAATCCTCCCCCCCCCCGCTCCCCTCAGACTCTCCACAGAAGCATCGCAAAACCAAACTATTCTTCGAAACATCCTCTCCAGGGATGTTCGTGTCACGGCTGCAGGAGGTTACAGTGATAGGGAGGGGGTGTAGGGGCTGGAGGAGGTTACAGAGATAGGGAGGGGGTGTAGGGGCTGGAGGAGGTTACAGAGATAGGGAGGGGGTGTAGGGGCTGGAGGAGGTTACAGTGATAGGGAGGGGGTGTAGGGGCTGGAGGAGGTTACAGAGATAGGGAGGGGGTGTAGGGGCTGGAAGAGGTTACAGAGATAGGGAGGGGGTGTAGGGGCTGGAGGAGGTTACAGTGATAGGGAGGGGGTGTAGGGGCTGGAGGAGGTTACAGAGATAGGGAGGGGGTGTAGGGGCTGGAGGAGGTTACAGTGATAGGGAGGGGGTGTAGGGGCTGGAGGAGGTTACAGAGATAGGGAGGGGGTGTAGGGGCTGGAGGAGGTTACAGAGATAGGGAGGGGGTGTAGGGGCTGGAAGAGGTTACAGAGATAGGGAGGGGGTGTAGGGGCTGGAGGAGGTTACAGAGATAGGGAGGGGGTGTCGGGGCTGGAGGAGGTTACAGAGATAGGGAGGGGGGGTAGGGGCTGGAGGAGGTTACAGAGATAGGGAGGGGGTGTAGGGGCTGGAGGAGGTTACAGAGATAGGGAGGGGGCGTAGGGGCTGGAGGAGGTTACAGAGATCGGGAGGGGGCGTAGGGGCTGGAGGAGGTTACAGTGATAGGGAGGGGGTGTAGGGGCTGGAGGAGGTTACAGAGATAGGGAGCGGGTGTAGGGGCTGGAGGAGGTTACAGAGATAGGGAGGGGGTGTAGGGGCTGGAGGAGGTTACAGAGATAGGGAGGGGGTGTAGGGGCTGGAGGAGGTTACAGAGATAGGGAGGGGGTGTAGGGGCTGGAAGAGGTTACAGAGATAGGGAGGGGGGTGTAGGGGCTGGAGGAGGTTACAGAGATAGGGAGGGGGTGTCGGGGCTGGAGGAGGTTACAGAGATAGGGAGGGGGCGTAGGGGCTGGAGGAGGTTACAGAGATAGGGAGGGGGTGTAGGGGCTGGAGGAGGTTACAGAGATAGGGAGGGGGCGTAGGGGCTGGAGGAGGTTACAGAGATCGGGAGGGGGCGTAGGGGCTGGAGGAGGTTACAGTGATAGGGAGGGGGTGTAGGGGCTGGAGGAGGTTACAGAGATAGGGAGCGGGTGTAGGGGCTGGAGGAGGTTACAGAGATAGGGAGGGGGTGTTGGGGCTGGAGGAGGTTACAGAGATAGGGAGGGGGTGTTGGGGCTGGAGGAGGTTACAGAGATAGGGAGGGGGTCTCGGGGCTGGAGGAGGTTACAGAGATAGGGAGGGGGTTTAGGGGCTGGAGGAGGTTACAGAGATAGGGAGGGGGTGTCGGGGCTGGGGGAGGTTACAGAGATAGGGAGGGGGTGTAGGGGCTGGAGGAGGCTAGAGATCGGGAGAGGGTGTAGGGGCTGTAGGGGGTTACAGAGGTAGGGAGGGTGTATAGGGGCTGGAGTTGGTTACAGAGATAGGGAGGGGGTGTCGGGGCTGGAGGAGGTTTAGAGGTAGGGAGGGGGTGTAGGGGCTGGAGGAGGTTACAGAGATAGGGAGGGGGTGTAGGGGCTGGAGGAGGTTACAGAAAAAGGGTGGGGGTGTAGGGTCTGGAGGAGATTACAGAGATAGGGAGGGGGTGTAGGGGCTGGAGGAGGTTACAGAGATAGGGAGGGGGTGTAGGGGCTGGAGGAGGTTACAGAGATAGGGAGGGGGTGTAGGGGCTGGAGGAGGTTACAGAGATAGGGAGGGGGTGTAGGGGCTGGAGGAGGTTACAGAGATAGGGACGGGGTGTAGGGGCTGGAGGAGGTTACAGAGATAGGGAGGGGGTGTAGGGGCTGGAGGAGGTTACAGAGATAGGGAGGGGGTGTCGGGGCTGGAGGAGGTTACAGAGATAGGGAGGGGGCGTAGGGGCTGGAGGAGGTTACAGAGATCGGGAGGGGGCGTAGGGGCTGGAGGAGGTTACAGTGATAGGGAGGGGGTGTAGGGGCTGGAGGAGGTTACAGAGATAGGGAGGGGGCGTAGGGGCTGGAGGAGGTTACAGAGATCGGGAGGGTGCGTAGGGGCTGGAGGAGGTTACAGTGATAGGGAGGGGGTGTAGGGGCTGGAGGAGGTTACAGAGATAGGGAGGGGGTGTAGGGGCTGGAGGAGGTTACAGAGATAGGGAGGGGGTGTAGGGGCTGGAGGAGGTTACAGAGATAGGGAGGGGGTGTAGGGGCTGGAGGAGGTTACAGAGATAGGGAGGGGGTGTAGGGGCTGGAGGAGGTTACAGAGATAGGGAGGGGGTCTCGGGGCTGGAGGAGGTTACAGAGATAGGGAGGGAGTGTAGGGGCTGGAGGAGGTTACAGAGGTAGGGAGGGGGAGTAGGGGCTGGAGGAGGTTACAGAGGTAGGGAGGGGGTCTCGGGGCTGGAGGAGGTTACAGAGATAGGGAGGGGGAGTAGGGGCTGGAGGAGGTTACAGAGATAGGGAGGGGGTCTCGGGGCTGGAGGAGGTTACAGAGGTAGGGAGGTGGTGTAGGGGCTGGAGGAGGTTACAGAGATAGGGAGGGGGTGTAGGGGCTGGAGGAGGCTAGAGATCGGGAGAGGGTGTAGGGGCTGGAGGGGGTTACAGAGATAGGGAGGGTGTGTAGGGGCTGGAGGAGGTTACAGAGATAGGGAGGGGGTGTAGGGGCTGGAGGAGGTTACAGAGATAGGGAGGGGGTGTAGGGGCTGGAGGAGGTTACAGAGATAGGGAGGGGGTGTAGGGGCTGGAGGAGGTTACAGAGATAGGGAGGGGGTCTCGGGGCTGGAGGAGGTTACAGAGATAGGGAGGGGGTGTAGGGGCTGGAGGAGGTTACAGAGATAGGGAGGGGGTGTAGGGGCTGGAGGAGGTTACAGAGATAGGGAGGGAGTGTAGGGGCTGGAGGAGGTTACAGAGATAGGGAGGGGGTGTAGGGGCTGGAGGAGGTTACAGCGATAGGGAGGGGGTGTAGGGGCTGGAGGAGGTTACAGAGATAGGGAGGGGGGTGTAGGGGCTGGAGGAGGTTACAGAGATAGGGAGGGGGTGTAGGGGCTGGAGGAGATTACAGAGATAGGGAGGGGGTGTCGGGGCTGGAGGAGGTTACAGTGATAGGGAGGGGGTGTAGGGGCTGGAGGAGGTTACAGAGACAGGGAGGGGGTGTAGGGGGCTGGAGGAGGTTACAGAGACAGGGAGGGGGTGTAGGGGATGGAGGAGGTTACAGAGATAGGGAGGGGTGTAGGGGATGGAGGAGGTTACAGAGACAGGGAGGGGGTGTAGGGGATGGAGGAGGTTACAGAGACAGGGAGGGGGTGTAGGGGATGGAGGAGGTTACAGAGATAGGGAGGGGGTGTAGGGGATGGAGGAGGTTACAGAGATAGGGAGGGGTGTAGGGGGCTGGAGGAGGTTACAGAGATAAGTAGGGGGTGTCGGAAACATAGAACGTACAGTCACTAAGGGCAATTTATCACGGCCAATCCACCTAACCTGCACAACTTTGGACTGTGGGAGGAAACCCACGCAGACACGGGGAGGACGTGCAGACCCCGCCACAGACAGTGAGGAGTCGAACCTGGGACCCTGGAGCTGTGAAGCCCCACGTGCTACCGTGTGGACCACTAAAATCAGGAACAGTCCCCACTGCGCCTCGGAACCTTCCTCCTGTTACGAACAGTATCTGGGAAGCGCCGTTAGTGCAGCTTATATGCGTTGTTGGATAATCTATCTATTAAATCGTAGCATGCTGTTACATGCACGTCAAGCAACTGGAACTAATCGCATTGACCAGTTTCAGAGTTGAAACGGCTCGTTAAACGTTTCATGCAGGCCAGGCCGCTAGTCTCTAAGGCACAGCAGGGTGATCATTCCGGGTTCCACTTGCACCGTCTCACATGCACTCACAAGCGCCGCTCGGCCTAGTTCGCCGCTCCGGCGCCATCAACCAGCGGCTTCGGTGGTTGGCACACAGGGGGGTTCCCCCTATCCCCAGTGACGGCTCTGAAGCAGCAGGGGGGGGGGGGGTGCAAACAGTGCCCGCGGCTCAGCATGCCGGAGTGGGTGGCAGCACGGGTCTGCGCGCAACTGATCCAAAATGTCGACTTACGCCGGCCCCCTCAGTTTGCTTCTCGCTTATAGTGGGACTGCCTGGAGAGAGAGAGAGGGGGGGGAGACAGGGCAGCGGGGTGAATAGAGTTTACACTGAGCAATGTGGTGCCGATCTAGTAGCTCCCCCCCCCCCCACCGCCCCGTAATGTTGTCGGATGACCTGGTTTATATTACAAGAAGACTTGTAGCTAAAGCTGTAAACGATTTATTAACATGAACGGTGGGTCAAATATACACAAAACAACAGACGAATGATAGTAAGATCGTGCACAAGCAACCTCTCTCTTCAGCTTCCTCCAGCCAGTCTGAGGTCAGGTGACTCTAACATTCACTTGTCTGCTAATAAGACTCCTAGTGGTCGGTAGGTGAATTACAACAGAACCATTATATCGCTACATCCCCTTTCCTTTGAAGGAATTAAATTGATACATTATCACCAGCATATTTACATGTGATATCATTAGCCTGTGAGTCTAACAGTATTAACTTTTTGTCTTTAAAACTGCTTTGACAAATATATACACGAACAGTACAAATAGTCCAAATCGACACATTGAGTCGATCAGGTTTTCTCCTGACTCTGGCCGATCTTCTTAAAGTTTGACCTTGCCGCACTGAGCTTTGCCGGAGCGAGGTGCTACTTCTTCAAGTACAAACGGCTTTTCTCGACCAATTGCCTGAATCTTCTACTCGCACAATGTCGTCACTGCTCAAGAGGTGGTAAAGCTCTCGACACTCTATCGTAGACTCTGCTGTTGTTTTGCCTTCATGTTTTGCGTTTCCTCCTCCTTCTTTCCCAAGTATGGAAGTGCGGTACCCAGCCCTCTATTCATGAGCAACTCTGCTGGCGATTCACCATGTGACGCTCTGTCACTCAATGCTGCGAGATATGGGATCAGCTTGGCCCATTATGTGGGTTTCCTCCGGGTCGCTCCGGTTTCCTCCCACAGTCCAAAGATGTGCGGGTTAGGTGGATTGGCCGCGCTAAATTGCCCTCAGTGTTGATTGGAGTTACTGGGTTATGGGGATAGTGTGGAGGTGTGGAGCTTGGGTAGGGCGCTCTTTCCAAGAGCCGGTGCAGACTCGATGGGCCGAATGGCCTCCTTCTGCACTGTAAATTCGATGAATTCCATATCTAGCAAAAATTGACTTGGTATGCTGTGCTACAGTTTGCCGTTAAGCTCAACAGTCAAGCCATTTCGAGATAGTCTACGATAATCAAATAATCTTTCCCTCGTAGGTGAAAGAGAGCCATAGCTACTTTCTGCCGTGGTGCTGTAGGCAAATAAGATATTTGCATAGATTCTCTTGTTTGCTCGCAACAATGCATCTGGCATGTGTCACAACAACTGACCACCCTGTCAATATCCTGGTTTATACCTGGCCAGGAAACAGAGGCACGAGCTCTCCGTTTACACTTCTCAATCCCGGGAAGTCCTTCATGTATCCTCTTAAGTACATCCTTGCGAAGGAGACTGAGGTATAACTTAGTACCACTCCATTCAGGATACTGACTTCAGATCTTGTATTGTAGAACGGCATTAATGCACGGCAGCATTGTGGTTAGCACAATTGCTTCACAGCTCCAGGGTCCCAGGTTTGATTCCCGGCTTGGGTCACTGTCTGTGCGGAGTCTGCACGTCCTCCCAGTGTCGGCGTGAGTTTCCTCCGGGTGCTCCGGTTTCCTCCCACAGTCCAAAGATGTGGTTAGGTGGATTGGCCGTGATAAGTTGCCCGTAGTGTCCAAAATTGCCCTTAGTGTTGGGTGGGATTATTGGGTTATGGGGACAGGGTGGACCTTGGGGGGGGGGGGTGCTCATTCCAAGAGCCGGTGCAGACCCGATGGGCCGAATGGCCGCCTTCTGCACTGTAAATTCAATGAAATTCTATGAAACTCCGTACATTGACCTCTGGGCCAGTGTGAGTCGATGTTCCTCGTCACCTCTTGAAGAGTTTGATCCTTTCTGGTCTCTTCTTGGCTCTCACGTAAATTTGTATCTGATACGGGTAGTCGTGTGGAAATAAGACTGACATGCAAATCCACACCTTCAGCAATTTCACTGATATTTTGTACTGGCGCTCTCGATAATGCATTTGCTGAGAACAAATATTTGCCTGCTGTGTAGATGAGATTGAAGTCATGGCGTTGTAACTTCATCATCAGCCTCTGAATGTGCGGAGACGGCTGGGTGAGATGCTTCCCAATGATGTGAACCAAAGGACGATGATCTGTCTCAACTGTGAACATTGCCGTGGAGTTTCTCCAAGCCTTGCTCGTGTCGCTCAGTCCAAGCGAAATCCGTCGTCTTGTGCAGGAGATCACGTAGATGTGGTGTTTTTGCTGACAGGTTTGGAAAATCGATCGTACCCATCACCCTGAAGATGGCTTTCTCGTCCTGTGGTTTTGGCACATTTGAGAACTGCTTGGATTTCGTCCTCGTCGGGTTCAAAGCCGTGCAATGAGGGTTTGTCACTGGGAAATGTCACCTCAGTTACTCCAAATTGCTTGTTGAGCTTCCGCCCATTTCTCCGGACGCTCGTTAGAACTTTAAGCACCCTCGTGTCGAGCCCTTCTGTGGCTGAGCCCCAGGCGATGATATCATCCACGTACACCTTCCATGATGTGCTCCACGGCGAAGCATTTCTGATGCCAAAGGGCATTCTCGGAAAGCAATACCATCAAAATAGCGTATTAAGGCGGCAGTATTTTGTACTTTGTTCCTCTCGGTTTAGCTGCTAGAAACCTTGAGATGCGTCAAGTTTCGTAAAGAATTGTGCACCAGCCATCTCATGTTCTCTTTTGATATTCTCGTTTAAGATCTTTGGGACCCATACATATACATAAGAACATAAGAACTAGGAGCAGGAGTGGGCCATCTGGCCCCTCGAGCCTGCTCCACCATTCAAAGAGATCATGGCTGATCTTTGTGGACTCAGCTCCACTCTCCGGCCCGTACACCATATCCCCGAATCCCTTTATTCTTTAGAAAGGCATCTATCTTTTTCTTAAAAACGTTTAAAGAAGGAGCCTCAACTGCTTCACTGGGCAAGGAATTCCATAGATTCACAACCCTTTGGGTGAAGAAGTTCCTCCTAAGCTCAGTCCTAAATCTACTTCCCCTTATTTTGAGGCTATGCCCCCTAGTTCTGCTTTCACCCGCCAGTGGAAACAACCTGCCCGCATCTATCCTATCTATTCCCTTCATAATTTTATATGTTTCAATAAGATCCCCCCGCATCCTTCTAAACTCCAATGAGTACAGTCCCAGTCTACTCAACCTCTCGTCATAATCTAATCCCCTCAACTCTGGGATCAACATAGTGAATCTCCTCTGCACTCCCTCCAGTGCCAATATGTCCTTTCTCAGGTCAGGAGACCAAAACTGAACACAATACTCCAGGTGTGGCCTCACCAACACCTTATACAATTGCAGCATAACCTCCCTAGTCTTGAACTCCATCCCTCTAGCAATGAAAGACAAAAATATATTTTCCTTTACACATAACCATGGAATTTACCCAAGGTATCTTTCTGATGACTTTAATTTTGTCGTTCTGCCTGGCTCCTTTTTGAGGTGATCCTGAAGAGGTGCAGGCACTCTTCTTGGCGCCTGTATCACAGGTTTTGCATCCTCTTTGAGTTGTATCGTGTAGGTGAATGGTAGTGTACCAAAATCAGTGAACACGTCGCTGAATTTGCTGAATCGTTGAGAGTGTTGATCCAACCCTTTGTGGATGCCGTATACCAACTGCACTAGACCCAATTCTTCACCGGACCGATCACCTAACAATGAATTCAAGCCCTCGGATACAATACAGAACGGGACGGAATAAACTGTCTTCTTCAGCGCCACACTCGGGTCGCAAGCACCATAACATTTAACGCTTGAACCATTATAATCTCTTGGAGATTTTTACGATTTCTTCCACTCGGCTGAATTTAAATTTTTTTTTAAAATCAGTCATGCTGATTAGATTGGCTTTGGCACCAGTGTCTAACTTCAATCGGACCAGTGTATCGTTCACTTCAAGTGGGTGCAGCCATTTGCCGTCATCAACCGCATTTATTTCAAATGGAGCATCCGTTTTTTGTAAGGACGGGAGGATTTTTTGACGTCTCCAAAAAATTATTCTCCGTTATCACTCCGGCAAACAATGATGTTTCATCACTGGGGACTGTGTCTTCCACTGTGCTGACGGATCTGAGGTTGCGCTTAGAGTAACAATACTGAGCAAAGTGAGTTTTTTTCCTTCGCGTCGGGAACAAAACTTGCCAAAACGCTGGACACTGCCTTAATTTGTGCCTTTGGCAAATCTAATTGATCTCCTAAATTTACTGCAGTAAGAAACGGTTGTTTAAACACACGCTGATTGCTGCCCACATTACCATGGAAAATGAGACTCATTGGTGGCTTCTAGGACTCCATGTAGTTGATTTGTGAAGTCTGCAAAATCTTCAACTCTCTGTGGACCTCGTGGCAAGCTGGTAGTTTTTGTTTCAGTGTTTAATATCATCCAACCCTGGTACCATGTAATGTTCTTGTTGGATGGCTTGATTTATATTATACGAACACTTATAGCTAGAGCTATAAATGATGTATTAACATTAACGGTGGGTCAAACATGTACAAAACAACAGATGGATAAGTGAGAACATGCACAAGCAACCTCTCTCTTAGCTCCCTAGTCAGTCTGAGGTCACCTGACTCTAACATTCACTGATATATTAACGAGACTCCTAGGGTCAGTCGGTGAATTACAACACAACCACCCCCAAGAGTCCATTCCACCATTAAACCCCAAGGTGCCGAGGGGCAGGCACAGTAATCTTTGAATATTTTGAGCCGATGGCACCTCGCACGTTTTTCCACTCGCGTCCCCAGACAATGGTCGTCAGCTGCTGAACTGCGGAAGGCATCGGGCCAACTCTGCTCATACCCCAGCCTCAATGAGGGATACCGCCCCCCGATGTTTTAGTCAATGTTTAGCGGTGAGTGACAGTTCGCCCAAGGGAGTCCGAGTGTCAACCACCCCACCTTTACTGTCCCCCCGAGCTGTGGGGGGGTGGGGGGGGGGGGGTACGAGACGGCAACTTTCTTTCCATCGCCCGGCTGACCAGGAGTCTCCCCCCCCCCACCCCCTCTTACCGTCTGCCTTCGGCGTGTCTCGAACGGGTTTTGCAGGTCGATTCGGAGGTCACAGACGTAGGCTGAGAGGCAGCAGATTTAAAACTGCGAAGAGGAGGCACTACTTCTCGTAGAGGGTGGTGAATCTGGAGCCCATGGGATCCAAGGAAATTTGGCAAATTGTATCCAAAATTGGCTGGTCAGGTGGGCTGATCAGTGGCAAATGGAATTCAATCCGGATAAGTGTGAGGTGATGCGCTTGGGCAGGACAAACAAGGCGCGGGAATACATGATAATGGCAGGACCCTGGGAAGCACCGAGGATCAGAGAGACCTTGGTGTGCATGGACACCCGTCCCTTAAGGTAGCAGAACGGGTGGATAAGGTGGTTACGGAGGCCTATGGGATACTTGGTTGGTTTACAGGTGTAACAGGTGATTAAGAAGGCAAATGGAGTTTCGTCCTTCATTGCTAGAGGGATGGAGTTTAAGACTAGGGAGGTTATGGACTTTAACCTGGTGTTATAAGACTTCCTACTGTGCTCACCCCAGTCCAACGCCGGCGTCTCCACATCATTGTATAAGGTGTTAGTGAGGCCACACCTGGAGTATTGTGTTCAGTTTTGGTCTCCTTACCTGAGAAAGGACATACTGGCGCTGGAGGGTGTGCAGAGGAGATTCACTAGGTTAATCCCAGAGCTGAAGAGGTTGGATTACGAGGAGAGGTTGAGTAGACTGGGACTGTACTCGTTGGAATTTAGAAGGATGAGGGGGGATCTTATAGAAACATATAAGATTATGAAGGGAATAGATAGGATAGATGCGGGCAGGTTGTTTCCACTGGCGGGTGAAAGCAGAACTAGGGGGCATAGCCTCAAAATAAGGGGAAGTGGATTTAGGACGGAGTGTAGGAGGAACTTCTTCACCCAAAGGGTTGTGAATCTATGGAATTCCTTGCCCAGTGAAGCAGTTGAGGCTCCTTCATTAAATGTTTTTAAGATAAAGATAGATAGTTTTTTGAAGAATGAAGGGATTAAGGGTTATGGTGTTCGGGCCGGAAAGTGGAGCTGAGTCCACAACAGATCAGCCATGATCTCATTGAATGGCGGAGCAGGCTCGAGGGGCCAGGTGGCCGATTCCTGCTCCTAGTTCTTATTAGCCGAGGCTGAGAATGTAAGAGCGGGGAGGTTGTGTATAAAACGCTGGTTAGGCCGCAGCTGGAGTACCGTGTGCCGTCCTCGTCGCCACTCGATAGGAAGGATGTGACTGCGCTGGAGAGGGTGCGGGGGGAGATTCACCAGGATGCTGCCTGGGCCGGAGCGTTTCAGCTGCGAAGAGAGGCTGGTTAGGCCGGGGGTGGTTTTCCTTAGAGCGGAGAAGGGTGGGGGGGGGGGGGACCTGATCGAGGGGGACAAAATGATGAGGGACACAGATAGGAGTAGACAGGGAGAAACGTTTCCCCCTGGCGGAGGGCTCAATGACCAGGGGAGGTAGATTTAAGGTCAGGGGCAGGAAGATTAGAGGGGATGTGAGGGAAAACTTTTTCACCTGGAGGTACAGGATCAAATCCCACCAACATCAGGTGGGCGAATTTAGACTCCATTCAATAAATAAATAGGAATTGAAATATCGCTCTTAGCAATGGTCACCACGGTTGTCGTCGAAATAAAACCTCATGCGTTTGGAGAGTGAAAGCTGCCGCCCTGACCCGGCCTGGCCTACGCGTGACTCCAGGCCCACACGTCAGTGCGGCTGACTCTTGGGGGGGCCCCTCTGAAACGGCCGAGCGAGGCACTCGGGTGGTGATTCGCCGCCGCCTCCTCGCAGGGCAATTAGGGAGGGGTAACAAACGTCGCTTCCATTCAGGTAATCATCGCGCGCCCTCTCGAACGCCTCGATTGAACCTTGCCTCCCCCACACTTCCAAACCCCGAACCGCTCGCTGTGTGGAAAAGGTTCTTTCTCTCACATGGCTTCTTTTACAAATCGCTCACGTCAGGGTCCTTCCCCGCTGATTCCCTCATTTCTTTATTTTTTTTTGCCGTTATCATTTTGATCCACGGACGCCTAATGGACATGCGTCTTTAAGCCGGGCAGCGGAGAGGAGGGGGGATTCCGGGAGTTACAACATGGTATTATGGTGCTGATAGCTTTGGACAGCAAGGACCAGACTTCCCGGCGACCCAGGGCGGGACCCGGTTCGATTCCCCGGCCGGCGTCCGAAAGAATTGTCCCCCAAAGGTCCGTAATCCGCCCGGTAACGGGTGGCGATCGGGTCCCGACTCGGGGTGCAATGATTTCCAGAGACCCGAGGGGCTCAGTTCGAATCACGGACACTCAGGGGGCAGGAGCTTCTCTCCCCGGAAAGGCTGCGAGCTGCCGTACTCCTGAAACTGCGGGGACCCGAACGAGTCCGCAGTGGAAAACCATTGCAGGCTGGAAAGCGGAAACCTCGGCCTGAAAGCCTGGTTTGAAGGACAGTGCGCTGGCAGCAAACATCTCAAGCAAAGACTCATCCTTTGCTGCTACTTATTATTTTCACCCCTCCCCTCCCCTCAGTGTTTGTCTGTCTTGCCTGTTCACAGAGAGTGGGGGCAAGTTAAAGTGGGGGATTAGATAATAGTTAACCAGTTGTATTTACTGCATATTTCACTGTAGTTCCTGTTATAAATACAAATTGTGGTTAAACTTACAAACCTAGTGACTGTAATGATTGGACAGCCAAGGGTCAAAAGGCTTTGGGTATTTTGCGAAGAATTATTGGGTTAATTCACTGGTGTTGGGGCCCTGGGGCCGGAATTGACTGCACGCTAGCCCAGGGGGTCGAAACACTTTAAATCGGTGGCCGTCTCGTTCTTGATCCTTTCCCGAGGGGGAACGGTTTCTCCCAGTCTACTCTGTCCAGCCCCCCCCCCCCCCACCCCCCCCCACCACTCCCACTGGTGATTTTGAACATCTTTATTGAATCTCCTCTTAGCTGTTCTCCCAACTCCTAAACGGCCACAGAGGCGGGTCGTTAAAGGCCGGGAGAGACGGGTTTTTAACCAGCAAGGGGATCGGGGACAAAGCGGGAAAGTGGAAGTTAAGGGTTATCACGTCAGATCAGCCGTGAACCCCGTGGAAGAGCAGACCCGATGGTCCGAAGGGACTACTTCCGCAGTGGTCAAGACCAAACCTTGCGCTTCATTGGACCGAACGGGGGCAGAGAGGGATAATAATAAAGTGTGATAAGAATCTGGGGACGTTTCTAGCCCTTGCGAGCGAGAGCATGTGCGCACGGCTGGAGGGGGCGTGTGTGCTCGCGTGGGTTTGTGCATGAGCGAGGGGATGGGCGGCAGGGTTGCACAGTGGTTAGCACTGCTGCTTCACCGCGCCAGGGTCCTGGGTTCGATTCCCGGCTCGAGTCACTGCCTGTGCGGAGCGTGCACCTTCTCCCCCGTGTCTGCGTGGGTTCCCTCCTCCCGGAAGACGAGAAGGTGCGGACTCGCAGATTGACCTCAAGCCGGGGGATCGAACCTGGGACCCCGGAGCTGCGAGTGTGCCCGAATGTGGCGATTAGGGGCTTTTCACAGTAACGTCTTTGCAGTGTTGATCTGAGCCAACTTGTGTCACGAATAAATATTATTCTATGCCTGCGAGTTAGGGAACGTGAGCGAGCGAGAGAAAGTGTGCATGACCAAGAGGATGCCATCTGATCGACTCAAAAAGTGACTGCTGCCCCCGTGTCCTCTGCCATGGCGGGTTTGGGAGGTGCTGTCGGCAGAGGCAGGGAATGGGTGGGTGACTGGGCTCCGTTCTCTTACCAGATGTCCTTCTCCAAGGACTTGACGCGATTCTGCAGCTGCTCGTTGGTCTCGTGTAGGTCTTCCAGCTCCCGCAGACCTTTCTTCCTGGCCGTTTCCAGTCGCTCAACCTCCTCCTCCGACTCATCCACCTGTCGCTTCAACACCTTCACCCGCAAGGTTAGCTACACGGGGGGGGGGGGGGGGGGGGGGGGGGGGGAAACACATGCAACAAGGGGCTCAGTAACCTTCTGCAACCCTCCTGGATTTGAACACAAATGCCGCATGTCCTGATATTTCTCGCTCCGCAGCTTTGTACATACGAAACCAGTCAAATCCATCCTGAGCTTCTATCACGTAAAATATACAGCCATATTACAGACTAGTCAATATACTGGTGGTCTCTGTAGTTACCAATACATGAGATTACAGTCATGCACAGATATGTGGAGGGCCCTGTACCTAAGGAAGGATGTGCTGGGGCCTTGGAAAGGGTCCAGAGGAGGTTCACAAGAATGATACCTGGAATGAGATCTTGTCGTGTGAGGAACGGTTGAGGACTCTGGGTCTGTACTCGTTGGAGTTTAGAAGGACGAGGGGGGATCTTATTGAAACTTACAGGATTCTGCGAGGCCTGGATAGAGTGGACGTGGAGAGGATGTTCCGCTTGTAGGAAAAACTAGAACGCGAGGACACAGTCTCAGACTGAAGGGACGACCCTTTGAAACAGAGCTGAGGAGGAATTTCTTCAGCCGGAGGGAGGTGAATCTGTGGAAGTCTTTGCCGCAGAAGGCTGGAGGCCAATTCACTGAGTGTCTTTAAGACAGAGATAGATAGGTTCCTGATCAATAAGGGGATCAGGGGTTATGGGGAGAAGGCAGGAGAATGGCGATGAGGAAATATCAGCCATGATTGAATGGCGGAGCAGACTCGATGGGCCGAGTGGCCTAATTCTGCTCCTATGCCTTATGGCCTTATGAGAGGAATCTACTATTAATAATGTGCTGGAAGGGAACAAGGATTTTATATCACAAACTCGAGTCTTGTGACCGGTCCCCCATCGCAGAGAATTGAAGATATTTCCCCCTCCTCTCAGTTCCGGCCGTCGGGAATTTGGGAATTCTGGAATACACCCTGGGGACACAGAGTTGGGTCTTTTGTTTCAACCAAAAGTGACCCCCCTCCCCTCCCACTCGCCCACTGGCCCCAGGCGGCGGGGAGAGTGCGAACCACGCAGGCATCGGCACGATCCCGTCAGAGGCCGGCGGCTGGCTCCAAACCCCGAGGGTTCTCCCTCGTCGGGTAGATCCCAAGGCTGGGTTTTGGTCTCTCAGGAAATCAAAGGGGGGGGGCGGAAAGAGGGGTGGAAGTCCGAGACCGTCAGGTAGCAGAGCAGACTCGATGGGCCAACTATTCCCGCTCCCTTTTTCTTACTAGCCTGACCGGGCTGGGCCGGGAGATGCTACAGGCCTCTCGGCATTTACCCTGTGAGCCCCCTCAGGAACTGGGCGTACGTTATGCAGGAAAGTCTGCCAGCTATTATGGACTGGCCTCATCTCGCCGGCGAGGGTGAAACGCGCAACGGGGAGAGGGGGCGGCCGCCGTCGCCAGTCGGGACCTCGGTTGGACATCTCGTCAATCATCGGCCAGGCGGCCTCGGTGATTAAATCGACACTGGACTGCAAACCCCGGTGACCTGCCACTCCAGAATCCACCGCCCCTCCTTCCCTCACCTCACGAAGCCGTACCTGGTCTTTCTCGTCGGACACCTGCTGCCGCTCGTCGTCGAGTTGGATGGTCAGCTCCTTCACCTTCCTGTCCAGCTTGCGGTTAGAAGCCTGCTGTGCACTGCGGTCCCTGTTAACGTGGGGGGGAAGAGAACACAGAGAGACACGATTGAGGAGAAGGATGTATCGCGAGTCCCGATACAATCATTTAAAAAAAAAAACTTTTTATTCAAAATTTTACACAGGTTATCACAACAGAAAAATAGAAACCCTTTACACACATAATAAAACGACAAAAATAAAAGTGCATAAATAAACAATAGTGCATCTTCTACCAGACACGACCCCCCCCCCCCCCCCCCCCCCCACCACCATCACCGAACGCTCCGCCAGGAAGTCAGGAACGGCTGCCACCGCCTAAAGAACCCTTGCACAGATCCCCTAAAGGCACATTTCACCTTTTCCAATTTAATAAACCCCGCCATGTCATTAATCCCGGATTCCACGCTTGGGGGCATCCTTCAACTGACGAAGAATCCTTCGCCGGGCTACCAGGGAAGCAAAGGCCAGAATACCGGCCTCTTTCGCCTCCTGCACTCCCGGCTCGTCCGACACCCCAACTATTGCGAGCCCCCAGCCCGGCTCAACCCTGCAATTCACTACCCTCGACACCGTCCTCGCTACGCCCCTCCAGAACTCCTCCAAGTGCTGAACATGCCCAGAACCTGTGGGTGTGGTTTGCTGGACTCCCCGAAAGTCTCGCACATCTGTCCTCACTCCCCAAAAACCGGCTCAGCCTTGCCCCGGTCATGTGTGCCCTGTGCAGCACCTTAAATTGTATCAGGCTGAGCCTCGTGCAAGAGGAGGAAGAATTTCCGATCCAATCATTAAGAACATAATAAACAGGAAGCGTAGGCTATTCGCTCCCTCGAGCTTTCTCTGTCGTGCAATACGATGATGTTCCAACCTCACTTTCTCACCCGCTCCCTCGTTTCCCCGATAAATCATAAAGAAATCAATCTTCACTCCCTGCTTTGGACACTGACTCAGGGGAGCGGCTATGCGGTGCACCCTGAAGCGACTGGACGGTCTGCGCTCCGATCAACCCCCGCCCCGGCCCCCCCAACACTCTGCCCCGGCTCGGCGATCAAACCCTCCGAAGGTCGTACCTCTCCTCCGACTGCAAGCGGTCCTCCAGCTCCCTGATGCGAGATTCAAGCTGGGACGTGTTGGCGCTCGGCTTCAGGCTCCCCTCGCAGCTGGCCAGCCGGTTCTTCAGGTCTTTATTCTTCAGGGTCAAACAGAAATCGCCGTTAATTGCAAAAGGTGCGAGACCGGATGGAGATGGCCCCCCCATTCGATTCGCATCTGGGCTGAGAAAGTAGTGTTACCCCCCCCCACTCCCGGGCCAGCCGTCGAGAAAATGAACGCTCACTCTTACGTAGATAGAAAATAGGAGCAGGGGAGGCCATTCGGCCCTTCGAGCCTGCTCCGCCATACATTACAATCACGGCTGATCATCCAACTCAACAGCCTAATCCTGCTTTCCCCCCTTATCCTTCGATCCCCTTCGCCCCCAAGCGCTATGTCGAACTGCTTCTCGAAAACATCAACGTTTTGGCCTCAACTACTTCCTGTTGTTATGGGCCAGGGTTTAGGGAACCCAAAGTGTATCATGGAGATCACCTGACCCACAACATTTCATCGATTGTGGTGTGGGGAGCGCACGGCCCACTCTACAGGTGTGGGACAGCAGAAATGGACAAGTATTTTTTATAGCAAAACAATGTTTATTCTATGAACTCAAGTTAACCTTTTTAAAACATACAGTGAACATCTTAGCAACCATCAATTCAAATACAACCCCCAAAGAATACCACACTAAGTAATGCCTACGCTGTCCTTTTAACACCCAGAAGACTCCACAAAACTCTAAACAGAAGCACATCGGAGTTTACATTCAATACTGAAAACCTTTATAATTGAAAATGAAAATCGCTTATTGTCACAAGTAGGCTTCAAATGAAGTTACCGTGAAAAGGCCCTCGTCGCCGCATTCCGGCGCCTGTTTGAGAGATAGTCCTTCATGGCAGAGAGATCAACAGTACAGCTGCTTTGGCTGACTTCAGCTGCAACACACTGAAAAACAAAACTAAAAAGACAGCCACACCCAAGCTTTCTCAAAGTGAAACTGAAAGCAGAAGTGGAGCTCAGCTCCACCCACACTCTGACATCACTGCAGTAACATGAGCCGCTAACCCTTTCTTAAAGCGACATTCTCATGACACTGTGGTGACGAATTGCACCGGCCGCTCACTCTCTAGGTGAAGAAATGTCTCCCCATCTCTGTCCGAAATGGTCTCCCCCGTAGCCGCAGACTGTGCCCCCTGGTTCTGGACACCCCCCCCCACCATCGGGAACATCCTTCCTGCATCTACCCTGTCCAGTCCTGTTAGAATTTTATTGGGTTCTATGAGATCCCCCCTCATTCTGCTGAACTCCAGCGAGAACAATTCTAACCCACTCAATCTCTCCTCGTACGTCAGTCCCGCCATCCCAGGAATCAGTCTGGTAAACCTTCGCTCCACTCCCTCGAGAGCAAGAACCTTCCTCAGATACGGAGACCGAATACTCTAGGTGTGGCCTCACCACGGCCCTGTATAATTGCAGCAAGACATCCCTGCTCCTGTACTCGAATCCTCTCGCAATGGAGGCCAACATACCATGTGCCTTCTTTACCGCCTGCTGTCCCCTGAACGCTTACCTTCAGTGACTGGTGTACGAGGACACCCAGGTCTCGTTGCACATTCTCCTCTCCTAATTTATGGCCATTCAGATAATAATCTGCCTTCTCATTTTTGCGACCAAAGTGGATAACCTCGCATTTATCCGCATTAAACTGCTCCTGCCATTCACTGGCCCACTCGCTCAGCCTGTCCAAATCACACTGAAGGATCTCTGTATCCTCCTCACAGCTCACCCTCCCACCCAACTTGGTGTCATCTGCAAATATGGATACATTACATTTAGTTCCCTCATCCAAATCATTGATATAAATTGTGAATAGCTGGGGTCCCAGCACCGATCCCTGTGGCACCCCACTGGTTACTGCCTGCCAATTTGAAAAGGACCCGTTAATTACTGCTCTTTGTTTCTTGTCTGCCCACCAGTTTTCTTCCTTTTAAAATAAATTTAGAGTACCCAATTCTTTTTTCCAATTAAGGGGCAATTTAGTGCGGCCAATCCTCATCAGACAACCCGCCTGTTCCTGGTGTCAGTTCGGTGAACGGCTCCCAACATCATTGACGTCTTTCCTTAGACAAGGAGACCGATACCGTCAAACCATACTCCCGATGTGGTGTCACCATTCCCTGCCCTACTGCAGCAAAACCTCCCGACTCTCGTCATCAAGGGGCACAGGGCTAAATCGCTGGCTTTGAAAGCAGATCAAGGCAGGACAGCAGCACGGTTCGATTCCCGTAACCAACCTCCCCGAACAGGCGCCGGAATGTGGCGACTAGGGGCTTTTCACAGCAACTGCATTTGAAGCCTACTTGTGACAGTAAGCGATTTTCATTTCCTTCCTCCTCGCAGTAAACAATAACGTCATATATTGGCTTTGCTAAGTGCTTGCTGTACCCGTTTCCCAGCCTTTTTGTGAGCTTTCCCGCCTCCCTTCCGTGACCGGTGTCGCCGTTGTTTACAGCGACCCTCTCCCGCCCCCAAAAGGGAAACATACCTGTCTCTCTAAAGATATCTTATCGCAATCCAGGTCCTGTCTCGCCGCCCGCTCCTGCATCAGTTCACCTCTCAGCTGATCGATCTGTGGGCGGGGAGGGGGAAAATAGCCGAGGAGGTGAGAAGGGGTGGAAAACGTGACTCGCTCGAGTTTAATCCACTGCGTTCACACTGTAACCCGAGGACCAGCCTGCGCAGAACGGGGCAGCAGGGCTGACCCAACACGAACGGGCGTTATCGTGGGTGAACAAGAACAAAGAAATGTACAGCACAGGAACAGGCCCTTCGGCCCTCCAAGCCCGTGCCGACCATGCTGCCCGACTAAACTACAATCTTCTACACTCCCTGGGTCCGTATCCCTCTATTCCCATCCTATTCATGTATTTGTCAAGATGCCCCTTAAATGTCACTATCGTCCCTGCTTCCACCACCTCCTCCGGTAGCGAGTTCCAGGCACCCACTACCCTCTGTGTAAAAAAACTTGCTTCGTACATCTACTCTAAACCTTGCCCCTCGCACCTTAAACCTCTGCCCCCTAGTAATTGACCCCTCTACCCCGGGGAAAAGTCTCTGACTATCCACTCTGTCTATGCCCCTCATAATTTTGTAGACCTCTATCAGGTCGTCCCTCGACCTCCGTCGTTCCAGTGAGAACAAGCCGAGTTTATTCAACGCTCCTCATAGCTAATGCCCTCCATACCAGGCAACATCCTGGTAAATCTCTTCTGCACCCTCTCTAAAGCCTCCACATCCTTCTGGTAGTGTGGCGACCCGAATTGAACACTATACTCCAAGTGTGGCCTAACTAAGGTTCTATACAGCGGCAACATGACTTGCCAATTCTTATACTCAATGCCCCGGCCAATGAAGGCAAGCATGCCGTATGCCTGCTTGACTACCTTCTCCGCCTGTGTCGCCCCTTTCAGCGACCTGTGGACCTGTACTCCTAGATCTCTCTGACTGTACACCTAGATCTCTCTCGTGTGCTCGCGTATCCCGGCAGATGTTGATAAATGCACCCGCCTGTGATAGGAGGAGCAGACCGCCATTCAGCCCATTGAACCTATTCCCACCATTTAACGAGCAATTGGCTAAAAATCAAGCAGGAGGAGGCCACTTGCCTCCTCGAGTCAGCTCCGCCATTTGATATGATCGTGCTCCTCGCGACGCGCTCTCTCCATACCCCTCACACCTTTCACGTGTCTGGGAATCTATTCACGTTACAGTTGTACAGGACTTGGGTTAGGCCACATTTGGAATACTGGGTGCAGTTCTGGTCGCCACATTACCAGAAGAATGTGGATGCTTTAGAGAGGGTGCAGAGGGGGTTCATAAGAACATAAGAACTAGGAGCAGGAGTAGGCCATCTGGCCCCTCGAGCTTGCTCCGCCATTCAATGAGGTCATGGCTGATCTTTTGTGGACTCAGCTCCACTTTCCGGCCCGTACACCATATCCCCGAATCCCTTTATTCTTTAGAAAGGTATCTATCTTTTTCTTAAAACGTTTAAAGAAGGAGCCTCAACTGTTTCACTGGGCAAGGAATTCCATCGATTCACAACCCTTTGGGTGAAGTCGTTCCTCCTAAACTCAATCCTAAATCTACTTCCCCTTATTTTGAGGCTATGCCCCTGAGTTCTGCTTTCCCCGACCAGTGGAAACAACCTGCCCGCATCTATCCTATCTATTCCCTTAATAATTTTATATGTCTCAATAAGATCCCCCGCATCCTTCTAAACTCCAATGAGTACAGTCCCAGTCTACTCAACCTCACGTCATAATCTAATCCCCTCAACTCTGGGATCAACCTAGTGAATCTCCTCTGCACTCCCTCCAGTGCCAGTACGTCCTTTCTCAGGTAAGGAGACCAAAACTGAACATAATACTCCAGATGCGGCCTCACCAACACCCTATACAATTGCAGCATAACCTCCCTAGTCTTGAACTCCATCCCTCTAGCAATGAAAGACAAAACTCGATTAGCCTTCTTAATCACCTGTTGCACCTGCACACCAACTTTTTGCGACTTATGCACTAGCACACCCAGGTCCCTCTGCACAGCAGCATGTTTTAACATCAGACCGTTTAAATAATAATCCATTCTGCTGTTATTCCCGCCCAAAATGGATAGCCTCACACTTGGCAACATTGAATTCCATCTGCCAGACCCTAGCCCATTCACCTAACCTATCCAAATCCTTCTGCAGACTTCCGGTATCCTCTGCACTTTTTGCTTTACCACTCATCTTAAGTGTCGTCTGCAACTTTGCCACATTGCACTTGGTCCCCAACTCCAAATCGTCTATGTAAATTGTGAACAACTGCGGGCCCAACACTGATCCTTGAGGGACCCCACTAGTTACAGGTTGCCAACCAGAGAAACACCCATTAATCCTCACTCTCTGCTTTCTGTTAGTTAACCAATCCTCTACCCATGTTACCACTTTACCCTCAATGCCATGCATCTTTAGTTTATGCAGCAACCTTTTGTTCACCAGGATGTTGCTTGGTATGGAGGGCGCTAGCCATGAAGAGTGGTTGAGTAGATTAGGATTGTTTTCGTTGGAAAGACGGAGGTTGATAGGGGGGACCTAATTGAGGTCGACAAAATTATGAGAGGTATAGACAAGGGTGGAGAGCAACAAGCTTTTTCCAAGAGTGGGGGTGCCAATTACAAGGGTGTCACGATTTCAAGGCGAGAGGGGGGAAGTTTAAGGGGGATGCGCGTGGAAAGTTTTTTTTTTTACGCAGAGGGTGGTGGGTGCCTGGAACGCTTTGCCAGCGGAGGTGGTAGAGGCGGGCACGATAGCGTCATTGAAGATGCATCTAGGCAGACATATGAACGGGCGGGGAACAGAGGGAAGTGGGTCCTTGGAAAATAGGCGACAGGTTTAGATAAAGGATCTGGATCGGCGCAGGCTGGGAGGGCCGAAGGGCCTGTTCCTGTGCTGTAATTTTCTTTGTTCTTGTTCAAATCAGAGAGTCGTACAATGTCAAAGAGGCCCTTCCGCCCACCGAGCCTGCACCGACAATCATAAATCGATACCAACCCAACTCTCCAGCGCTTGGCCTTGATTGTTAGGACAGTTCGAGAGCTTATCCAAGTGCTTTTGAAGGTTGTGAGGTTTCCTGCCTCTACTACCCTCCCAGGCAGCGAGTTCCAGACTCCCACCAGCCTCCGGGTGGGAGATATTTTCCTCAAATCCCCTCAGAACCTCCTGATCCGACCTTAAGGTTATGCCCTTTGTTATCGACCCTCAACAGGGCGCATACAGGACAGCACGGCGGAGCAGTGGTTAGCACTGCATTAGCTGTGAGGTTGAATAAACTCGGCTGTTCTCACTGGAACGACGGAGGTCGAGGGGCGACCTGATAGAGGTCTACAAAATTATGAGGGGCATAGACAGAGTGGATAGTCAGAGGCTTTTCCCACAGGGTAGAGGGTCAATTACTAGGGGGCATAGGTTTAAGGTACGAGGGGCAAGGTTTAGAGGAGATCATAGAATTTACAGTGCAGAAGGAGACCATTCGGCCCATCGAGTCTGCACCGGCTCTTGGGAAGAGCACCCTACCCAAGGTCAACACCTCCACCCTATCCCCATAACCCCACCCAACACTAAGGGCAATTTTGGACCCTAAGGGCAATTTATCACGGCCAATCCCACCTAACCTGCACAGTGGGACTGTGGGAGGAAACCGGAGCACCCGGAGGAAACACACGGGGAGAACGTACAGACTCCGCACAGACAGTGACCCAAGCCGGATCGAACCTGGGACACTGGAGCTGTGAAGCAATTGTGCTATCCACAATGCTACCGGGCTGCCTCCAGATGTGCGAGCAAGTTTTTTTTACGAAGAGGTTAGTGGGTGCCTGGAACTCGCTACCGGAGGAGGTGGTGGAAGCAGGGACGATAGTCACATTTAAGGGGCATCTTGACAAATACATGAATAGGATGGGAATAGAGGGATACGGACCCCGGACGTGTAGAAGATCTCAGTTTAGACGGGCAGCATGGCCGGCGCAGGCTTGGAGGGCCGAAGGGCCTGTTCCTGTGCTGTACTTTTCTTTGTTCTTTGTTTGCTGCCTCACGGCGCCGAGGTCCCAGTTCGAGCCCGGCTCTGGGTCGCTGTCCGTGTGGAGTTTGCACATTCTCCCCGTGTTTGCGTGGGTTTCGCCCCCACAACCCAAAGTTGAGTTTAGAAAGATGAGGGGGGGGGGGATCTTATTGAAACTTACAGGATACTGCGAGGCCTGGATAGACTGGACGTGGAGAGGATGTTTCCACTTGTAGGAAAAACTAGAAGCAGAGGACACAATCTCAGACTGAAGGGACGATCCTTTAAAACAGAGATGAGGAGGAATTTCTCCAGCCGGAGGGTGGTGAATCTGTGGAAGTTTTTGCCGCAGAAGGCTGTGGAGGCCAAATCACTGAGTGTCTTTAAGACAGAGATAGATAGGTTCTTGATTAATATGGGGATCATGGGTTAGGGGAGAAGGCAGGAGAATGGGGAGGAGAAAAATATCAGCCATGGTCGAATGGCGGAGCAGACTCGATGGGCCGAGTGGCCTAATTCTGCCCCTATGTCTTATGGTCTCGGAAAGTTCTGCTTCTGCCTCGGTCAAACGCAGGGTTTAGCGTCTCGACAGGAGTCAGGGAGGTGGCAACACGGAATTTGGGAGCTAGTTGGCCCACTGAACCTTCAGACGATGCGAGGGTCCCAGACTGGACACCGCCTCCCTCTGCCCAGCTACCCGGTCTGACGGAACTGGGGGTGCGGCAACTGCCCGCAGAGTCCCCGGATGGGTGGATAATCAGAGAATTGAAGAGGAAATGGGAAACTAGGACTTGCGCCTGACTGGTAATTGCTAATCATGCAGTAGAGGTTGAGACA
>NC_092732.1:30461859-30501859 GCF_047496885.1 Scyliorhinus torazame | reverse complement strand
AGGGTCAGTGCTGAGGGAGTGCCGCACTGTCGGAGGGTCAGTACTGAGGGAGCGCCGCACTGTGGGAGAGTCAGTACTGAGGGAGCGCCGCACTGTGGGAGGGTCAGTACTGAGGGAGTGCCGCACTGTTGCAGGGTCAGTACTGAGGGATCGCCGCACTGTGGGAGGGTCAGTACTGAGGGAGCGCCGCACTGTCGGAGGGTCAGTACTGAGGGAGCGCCGCACTGTGGGAGGGTCAGTGCTGAGGGAGCGCCGCACTGTCGGCGGGTCAGTACTAAGGGAGTGCCGCACTGTCGGAGGGTCAGTACTAAGGGAGTGCCGCACTGTCGGAGGGTCAGTACTGAGGGAGCGCCGCACTGTGGGAGGGTCAGGACTGAGGGAGTGCCGCACTGTGGGAGGGTCAGTACTAAGGGAGTGCCGCACTGTCGGAGGGTCAGTACTAAGGGAGTGCCGCACTGTCGGAGGGTCAGTACTGAGGGAGCGCCGCACTGTGGGAGGGTCAGGACTGAGGGAGCGCCGCACTGTGGGAGGGTCAGTACTGAGGGAGCGCCGGACTGTGGGAGGGTCAGTGCTGAGGGAGCGCCGCACTGTCGGCGGGTCAGTACTAAGGGAGTGCCGCACTGTCGGAGGGTCAGTACTAAGGGAGTGCCGCACTGTGGGAGGGTCAGTACTGAGGGAGCGTCGGACTGTGGGAGGGTCAGTACTGAGGGAGTGCCGCACTGTGGGAGGGTCAGTACTGAGGGAGCGCCGGACTGTGGGAGGGTCAGTACTGAGGGAGTGCCGCACTGTGGGAGGGTCAGTACTGAGGGAGCGCCGGACTGTGGGAGGGTCAGTGCTGAGGGAGCGCCGCACTGTCGGCGGGTCAGTACTAAGGGAGTGCCGCACTGTCGGAGGGTCAGTACTAAGGGAGTGCCGCACTGTGGGAGGGTCAGTACTGAGGGAGCGTCGGACTGTGGGAGGGTCAGTACTGAGGGAGTGCCGCACTGTGGGAGGGTCAGTACTAAGGGAGCGCCGGACTGTGGGAGGGTCAGTACTGAGGGAGTGCCGCACTGTGGGAGGGTCAGTACTGAGGGAGCGCCGCACTGTCGGTGGGTCAGTACTGAGGGAGCACCGCACTGTGGGAGGGTCAGTACTGAGGGAGTGCTGCACTGTGGGAGGGTCAGTACTGAGGGAGCGCCGCACTGTGGGAGGTCAGTACTGAGGGAGTGCCGCACTGTGGGAGAGTCAGTGCTGAGGGAGTGCCGCACTGTGGGAGGGTCAGTACTGAGGTAGCGCCGCACTGTGGGAGGGTCAGTGCTGAGGGAGCGCCGCACTGTCAGAGGGTCAGTACTATTGAATTTACAGTGCAG
Source organism: Scyliorhinus torazame (assembly GCF_047496885.1). NCBI lineage: Eukaryota > Metazoa > Chordata > Chondrichthyes > Carcharhiniformes > Scyliorhinidae > Scyliorhinus > Scyliorhinus torazame. The sequence goes on along the minus strand of NC_092732.1, from coordinate 30,500,510 downwards.
AAGGAGGCCATTCGGCCCATCGAGTCTGCACCGGCTCTTGGAAAGAGCACCCTACCCAAGGTCAACACCGCCACCCTATCCCCATAACCCAGTAACCCCACCCAGCACTAAGGGCAATTTTGGACACTAAGGGCAATTTATCACGGCCAATCCACCTAACCTGCACATCTTTGGACTGTGGGAGGAAACCGGAGCACCCGGAGGAAACCCACGCACACACGGGGGGAGAATGTGCAGACTCCGCACAGACAGTGACCCAAGCCGGGAATCGAACCTGGGACCCTGGAGCTGTGAAGCAATTGTGCTATCCCCAATGCTACCGTGCTGCCCTAAAGTACTGAGGGAACGCCGCACTGTCAGAGGGTCAGTACTGAGGGAGCGCCGCACTGTGGGAGGGTCAGTACTGAGGGAGCGCTCCACTGTCAGAGGGTCAGTACTGAGGGAGCGCCGCACTGTCAGAGGGTCAGTACTGAGGGAGCGCCGCACTGTCAGAGGGTCAGTACTGAGGGAGCGCTGCACTGTGGGAGTGCCAGTACTGAGGGAGCGCCGCAATGTCGGAGGGTCAGTACTGAGGGAGTGCCGCACTGTCAGAGGGTCAGTACTGAGGGAGTGCTGCACTGTCAGAGGGTCAGTACTGAGGGAGTGCTGCACTGTGGGAGGGTCAGTACTGAGGGAGCGCCGCACTGTCAGAGGGTCAGTACTGAGGGAGCGCCGCACTGTGGGAGGGTCAGTACTGAGGGAGCGCCGCACTGTGGGAGGGTCAGTACTGAGGGAGCGCCGCACTGTCAGAGGGTCAGTACTGAGGGAGCGCCGCACTGTGGGAGGGTCAGTACTGAGGGAGGGTCAGTACTGAGGGAGCGCCGCACTGTGGGAGGGTCAGTACTGAGGGAGCGCCACACTGTCAGAGGGTCAGTACTGAGGGAGCGCCGCACTGTGGGAGGGTCAGTACTGTGGGAGGGTCAGTACTGAGGGAGCGCTGCACTGTGGGAGGGTCAGTACTGAGGGAGCGCCACACTGTCAGAGGGTCAGTACTGAGGGAGCGCCGCACTGTGGGAGGGTCAGTACTGTGGGAGGGTCAGTACTGAGGGAGCGCTGCACTGTCAGAGGGTCTGTACTGAGGGAGCGCTGCACTGTGGGAGGGTCAGTACTGAGGGAGCGCCACACTGTCAGAGGGTCAGTACTGAGGGAGCGCCGCACTGTGGGAGGGTCAGTACTGAGGGAGCGCCGCACTGTCAGAGTGACAGTACTGAGGGAGCGCTGCACTGTTGGAGGATCAGTGCTGAGGGAACGCTGCACTGTCGGAGGGTCAGTACTGAGGGAGCGCCGCACTGTGGGAGGGTCAGTACTGAGGGAGCGCCGCACTGTCGGAGGGTCAGTACTGATGGAGCGCCGCACTGTCAGAGAGTCAGTACTGAGGGAGCGCCGCACTGTCAGAGGGTCAGTGCTGAGGGAGTGCCGCACTGTAGGAGGGTCAGTACTGAGGGAGCGCCGCACTGTCGGAGGGTCAGTACTGAGGGAGCGCCGCACTGTGGGAGGGTCAGTACTGAGGGAGCACCGCACTGTAGGAGGGTCAGTACTGAGGGAGCGCCGCACTGTCGGAGGGTCAGTACTGAGGGAGCGCCGCACTGCGGGAGGGTCAGTACTGAGCGAGTGCCGCACTGTGGGAGGGTCAGTGCTGAGGGAGCGCTGCACTGTCGGAGGGTCAGTACTGAGGGAGTGCCGCACTGTCAGAGGGTCAGTTCTGAGGGAGTGCTGCACTGTCAGAGGGTCAGTACTGAGGGAGTGCTGCACTGTGGGAGGGTCAGTACTGAGGGAGCGCCGCACTGTCAGAGGGTCAGTACTGAGGGAGCGCCGCACTGTGGGAGGGTCAGTACTGAGGGAGCGCCGCACTGTCACAGGGTCAGTACTGAGGGAGCGCCGTACTGTGGGAGGGTCAGTACTGAGGGAGCACTGCACTGTCAGAGGGTCAGTACTGAGTGAGCGCCGCACTGTGGGAGGGTCAGTACTGAGGGAGCGCCGCACTGTCAGAGGGTCAGTACTGAGGGAGCGCCGCACTGTGGGAGGGTCAGTACTGATGGAGGGTCAGTACTGAGGGAGCGGCGCACTGTGGGAGGGTCAGTACTGAGGGAGCGCCACACTGTCAGAGGGTCAGTACTGAGGGAGCGCCGCACTGTGGGAGGGTCAGTACTGAGGGAGTGCCGCACTGTAGGAGGGTCAGTACTGAGGGAGCGCCGCACTGTGGGAGGGTCAGTACTGAGCGAGTGCCGCACTGTGGGAGGGTCAGTACTGAGGGAGCGCCGCACTGTCGTAGGGTCAGTACTGAGGGAGCGCCGCACTGTGCGAGGTTCAGTACTGAGGGAGCAGCGCACTGTCGGAGGGTCAGTACTGAGGGAGAGCCGCACTGTGGGAGGGTCAGTACTGAGGGAGTGCCGTACTGTCAGAGTTCAGTACTGAGGGTGCGCCGCGCTGTCAGAGGGTCAGTACTGAGGGAGCGCTGCACTGTCAGAGGGTCAGTACTGAGGGAGTGCCGTACTGTCAGAGTTCAGTACTGAGGGTGCGCCGCGCTGTCAGAGGGTCAGTACTGAGGGAGCGCTGCACTGTCAGAGGGTCAGTACTGAGGGAGCACCGCACTGTCCGAGGGGTCAGCACTGAGGGAGTGCCGTATTGTCAGAGGGTCAGTGCTGAGGGAGCGCCGCACTGTCTGAGGGTCAGTACTGAGGGAGCGCCGAACTGTCAGAGGGTCAGTGCTGAGGGAGTGCCGCACTGTCGGAGTGTCAGTACCGAGGGAGCGCCGCACTGTCGGAGTGTCAGTACTGAGGGAGCACCGCACTGTCGGAGGGTCAGTACTGAGGGAGCGCCGCACTGTGGGAGGGTCAGTACTGAGCGAGTGCCGCACTGTGGGAGGGTCAGTACTGAGGGAGCGCCGCACTGTCAGAGGGTCAGTACTGAGGGAGCGCCGCACTGTCAGAGGGTCAGTACTGAGGGAGTGCCGCACTGTCAGAGGGTCAGTACTGAGGGAGTGCCTCACTGTGGGATGTTCAGTACTGAGGGAGCGCCGCACTGTCGGAGGGTCAGTACTGAGGGAGCGCCGCATTGTCAGAGTTCAGTACTGAGGGTGCGCCGCGCTGTCAGAGGGTCAGTACTGAGGGAGCGCTGCACTGTCGGAGGGTCAGTACTGAGGGAGCGTCGCACTGTCAGGGGGTGAGTACTGAGGGAGCACCGCACTGTCCGAGTGTCAGCACTGAGGGAGTGCCGTATTGTCAGAGGGTCAGTACTGAGGGAGCGCCGAACTGTCAGAGGGTCAGTACTGAGGGAGCGCCGCACTGTCGGAGGGTCAGTACTGAGGGAGCCGCACTGTGCGAGGGTCAGTACTGAGGGAGTGCCGCACTGTGGGAGGGTCAGTACTGAGGGAGCGCCGCACTGTGGGAGGGTCAGTACGGAGGGAGCGCCGCTCTGTCGGAGGGTCAGTGCTGAGGGAGCGCCGCACTGTCGGAGGGGCAGTACTGAGGGAGCGCCGCACTGTCGGAGTGTCAGTACTGAGGGAGCGCCGCACTGTCGGAGTGTCAGTACTGAGGGAGCGCCGCACTGTCGGAGGGTCAGTACTGAGGGAGCCGCACTGTGCGAGGGTCAGTACTGAGGGAGTGCCGCACTGTGGGAGGGTCAGTACTGAGGGAGCGCCGCACTGTGGGAGGGTCAGTACTGAGGGAGCGCCGCTCTGTCGGAGGGTCAGTGCTGAGGGAGCGCCGCACTGTCGGAGGGTCAGTACTGAGGGAGCGCCGCACTGTGGGAGGGTCAGTCCTGAGGGAGCGCCGCACTGTGGGAGGGTCAGTACTGAGGGAGCGCCGCACTGTGGGAGGGTCAGTACTGAGGGAGTGCCGCACTGTGGGAGGGTCAGTAATGAGGGAGCGCCGCACTGTCAGAGGGTCAGTACTGAGGGAGTGCCGCACTGTGGGAGGGTCAGTACTGAGGGAGCGCCGCACTGTGGGAGAGTCAGTACTGAGGGAGCTCCGCACTGTGGGAGGGTCAGTACTGAGGGAGCGCCGCACTGTGGGAGAGTCAGTACTGAGGGAGCTCCGCACTGTGGGAGGGTCAGTACTGAGGGTGTGCCGCACTGTCAGAGGGTCAGTACTGAGGGAGCGCCGCACTGTCGGAGGGTCAGTACTGAGGGAGCGCCGCACTGTGGGAGGGTCAGTACTGAGGGAGTGCCGCACTGTGGGAGGGTCAGTGCTTTTCAACTGAGACTACCGATGGACATAAGGAATCCCACGGCTGTTCCTGGAATAGGAGATCATGAGGAGGCCCCAGATTTATGTCTCAAACTAACATCACTTAAAAATCAGATCTCGTGGGCAGCACGGTGGTGCAGTGGGTTAGCACTGCTGCCTCGCGGCGCCGAGGTCCCGGGTTCGATCCCGGCCCTGGGTCACTGTCCGTGTGGAGTTTGCACATTCTCCCCGTGTCTGCGTGGGTTTCGCCCCCCCCACAACCCAAAAGATGTGCCGGGCAGGTGGATTGTCCGCGCTAAATTGCTCCGTTAATGAATCGAGCGCCTGATTGTGGAATGTTGCTGTGCGTGAATTGGACTGCTGCCAGGAAAGAGAGAGTGCGGCATTGGCCCGTGATGCTCTGCGCACAGACCGCAGCCCTTTGAAAGCCCGCCAGAGAAACGAAAGTCCGTTCTGCGGTCGTAATCGTGAGCAGGTCTGCTCCGCCCCTCGAGCTGCCAGCCCCTGTTCGACCGGGCCGACGGAGAAAAGGTGGGTCCCGGGGGCCTGAGCTCATCCAGCAAAGGTACACTGCCCTCCCCCAGGTGTGCCGGCGAATGACTCGTGTGTGTGTGTGTGTGGGTGAACCCAGCACACCCACTGCAGGAAATAGGAGAGAGAGAGAGCGACGGAGAGAGGGGGGAGACACACAGACACACAGGCAGAGGGATAGATAGACCGAGAGAGACTGAGAGAGAGAGAGAGAGACATATAGCAGACAGGCAGCGAGAGAGCAGGATAGTTAGATCGAGAGAGAGATAGAGGGAAGGAGAGAGGCAGAGAGAGATAGATAGCGAGACCGAGAGGGAAACAGACAGAGACAGCGAGATAGAGAGACAGAGAGAGAGCCAGAGAGAGACAGACAGGGAGAGAGAGAGACACAGATAGATAGAGAGAGACAGAGAAAGACAGAGAGAGACAGATAGAGAGAGAGAGAGAGAGAGAGTAACAGATAGAGAGAGAGAGAGACAGAGAGAGAGAGAGCCAGAGAGAGAGAGAGAGACAGAGAGAGAGAGAGAGAGAGTAACAGATAGAGAGAGAGAGAGAGAGGAACAGATAGAGAGAGAGGGAGAGACAGAGAGAGAGAGACAGATAGATAGAGAGAGAGAGACAGAGAGAGAGAGAGAGAGAGAGTAACAGATAGAGAGAGTAACAGATAGAGAGAGAGGGAGAGACAGAGAGAGAGACAGATAGATAGAGAAAGACAGAGAGAGAGAGAGAGACAGAGAGAGAGACACAGCGAGAGAGAGAGAAAGCATTGTCTCAATCGGTAGACTTTGCCCCACAGCAGGAGAAAACGCCACTCGACCCACACACAGATTCCAGGTAAGAGCGCCCGTTGCTGCGGAGGGCGATGCCGCCGCGGTTTTCCGGCCTTGGCCGACATGTACGATTCAAATTTTTTTCCTGAAATCACGACGCGCCCTCTCGAGGAGAAAGTGAGCGGAGGTTCCCTGGGATTACCGTGAACCACTTTGCAAACCCGAAACGGCAGCAGTCGCTTGTATAAACCGCATCCGCCCCCCCCGACCCCCCTGGGGACACTTTTACACGGAATGTTTGTCCAGGGAGACCCACCCCCTCTCCCACCCCACCCTCCTCAACCGTGCCCCTGGCCCCTGGCTGTCACCCTCGGGGTGAATTTGCGCCAGTCACCTCTTCCCCCTCCCCCTTCCGAGGGGAAAGCAGCCTTTTGGTCATCTGGGACTGTGGTGAGTCGCTGACAATGCGGCGCTCCCTCAGTACTGACCCTCCCACAGTGCGGCGCTCCCTCAGTACTGACCCTCCCACAGTGCGGAGCACCCTTAGCACTGACCCTCCGACTGTGCGGCGCTCCCTCAGTACTGACCCTCCCACAGTGCGGCGCTCCCTCAGTACTGACCCTCCGACTGTGCGGCGCTCCCTCAGTACTGACCCTCCCACAATGCGGCGCTCCCTCGCTACTGACCCTCCCACAGTGCGGCGCTCCCTCAGTACTGACCCTCCCACAGTGCGGCGCTCCCTCGGCACTGACCCTCCCACAGTGCGGCACTCCCTCAGTACTGACCCTCCCACAGTGCGGCGCTCCCTCAGTACTGACCCTCCCACAGTGCGGCACTCCCTCAGTACTGACCCTCCCACAGTGCGGCGCACCCTCAGTACTGACCCTCCCACAGTGCGGCGCTCCCTCAGTACTGACCCTCCGACAGTGCGGCGCTCCCTCAGTACTGACCCTCTGACAGTGCGACGCTCCCTCAATACTGACCCTCCCACAGTGCGGCACTCCCTCAGCACTGACCCTCCGACAGGCGGCACTCCCTCAGTACTGACCCTCCGACAGTGCGGCGCTCCCTCAGTACTGACCCTCCCACAGTGCGGCGCTCCCTCAGTACTGACCCTCCCACAGTGCGATGCCCCCTCAGCTCTGACCCTCCCACAGTGCGGTGCTCACTCAGTATTGACCCTTCGACAGTGCGGCACTCCCTCAGTACTGACCCTCCCACAGTGCGGCGCTCCCTCAGTACTGACCCTCCCACAGTGTGGAGCTTCCTCAGCACTGACCCTCTGACAGTGCGACGCTCCCTCAGTACTGACCCTCCACAGTGCGGCGCTCCCTCAGCACTGACCCTCCGACAGTGCGGCACTCCTTCAGTACTGACCCTCCCACAGTGCGGCGCTCCCTCAGTACTGACCCTCCCACAGTGAGGCGCTCCCTCAGTACTGACCCTCCCACAGTGAGGCGCTCCCTCAGTACTGTCCCTCCCACAGTGCAGCGCTCCCTCAGTACTGACCCTCTGACAGTGCAGCACTCCCTCAGTACTGACCCTCCCACAGTGCGGCACTCCCTCAGCACTGACCCTCCGATAGTGCGGCGCTCCCTCAGCACTGACCCTCCGATAGTGCGGCGCTCCCTCAGTACTGACCCTCCCACAGTGCGGCGCTCCCTCAGTACTGACCCTCCCACAGTGCGGTGCTCCCTCAGTACTGACCTTCCCACAGTGCGGCGCTCCCTCAGTACTGACCCTCCCACAGTGTAGCGCTCCCTCAGTACTGACCCTCTGACAGTGCGGCGCTCCCTCAGTACTGACCCTCTGACAGTGCGGCACTCCCTCAGTACTGACCCTCTGACAGTGCGCCACTCCCTCAGTACTGACCCTCTGATAGTGCGGCACTCCCTCAGTACTGACCCTCTGATAGTGCGGCACTCCCTCAGTACTGACCCTCTGACAGTGCGGTGCTCCCTCAGAACTGACCCACCGTGCGGCGCTCCCTCAGTACTGACCCACCGTGCGGCGCTCCCTCAGTACTGACCCTCTGATAGTGCGGCACTCCCTCAGTACTAACCCTCCCACAGTGCGGCGCTCCCTCAGTACTGACCCTCTGAGAGTGCGGCACTCCCTCAGTACTGACCCTCCCACAGTGCGGCGCTCCCTCAGTACTGACCCCCCCACAGTGCGGTGCTCCCTCAGTACTGACCCTCTGACAGTGCGGCACTCCCTCAGCACTGACCCTCTGAGAGTGCGGCACTCCCTCAGCACTGACCCTCTGACAGTGCGGCGCTCCCTCAGTACTGACCTTCTGACAGTGCGGCGCTCCCTCAGTACTGACCCTCCCACAGTGCGGCGCTCCCTCAGCACTGACCCTCCCACAGTGCGGCAGTCCCTCAGTACTGACCCTCTGACAGTGCGGCGCTCCCTCAGTACTGACCCTCTGATAGTGCGGCACTCCCTCAGTACTAACCATCCGACAGTGCGGCGCTCCCTCAGTACTGACCCTCCCACAGTGCGGTGCTCCCTCAGTACTGACCCTCTGACAGTGCGGTGCTCCCTCAGTACTGACCCTCTGACAGTGCGGCGCTCCCTCAGTACTGACCCTCCCACAGTGCGGCGCTCCCTCAGTACTAACCCTCCCACAGTGCGGCGCTCCCTCAGCACTGACCCTCTGAGAGTGCGGCACTCCCTCAGTACTGACCCTCCCACAGTGCGGCACTCCCTCAGCACTGACCCTCTGAGAGTGCGGCACTCCCTCAGTACTGACCCTCTGACAGTGCGGCACTCCCTCAGCACTGACCCTCTGACAGTGCGGCGCTCCCTCAGTACTGACCCTCTGACAGTGCGGCACTCCCTCAGCACTGACCCTCCCACAGTGCGGCAGTCCCTCAGTACTGACCCTCTGACAGTGCGGCGCTCACTCAGCACTGACCCTCCCACAGTGCGGCACTCCCTCAGTACTAACCATCCGACAGTGCGGCACTCCCTCAGCACTGACCCTCCCACAGTGCGGCACTCCCTCAGCACTGACCCTCCCACAGTGCGGCAGTCCCTCAGTACTGACCCTCCCACAGTGCGGCAGTCCCTCAGTACTGACCCTCTGACAGTGCGGCGCTCCCTCAGTACTGACCCTCTGATAGTGCGGCACTCCCTCAGTACTAACCATCCGACAGTGCGGCGCTCCCTCAGTGCTGACCCTCTGACAGTGCGGCAGTCCCTCAGCACTGACCCTCCCACAGTGCGGCACTCCCTCAGTACTGACCCTCCCACAGTGCGGCGCTCCCTCAGCACTGACCCTCCCACAGTGCGGCAGTCCCTCAGTACTGACCCTCTGACAGTGCGGCGCTCCCTCAGTACTGACCCTCCCACAGTGCGGCACTCCCTCAGTACTAACCATCCGACAGTGCGGCGCTCCCTCAGTGCTGACCCTCTGACAGTGCGGCACTCCCTCAGTACTGACCCTCCCACAGTGCAGCGCTCCCTCAGTACTGACCCTCCCACAGTGCGGCGCTCCCTCAGCACTGACCCTCTGACAGTGCGGCGCTCCGTCAGCACTGACCCTCCGATAGTGCGGCGCTCCCTCAGTACTGACCCTCCGATAGTGCGGCGCTCCCTCAGTACTGATCCTCCCACAGTGCGGCACTCCCTCAGTACTGACCCTCCCACAGTGCGGCGCTCCCTCAGTACTGACCCTCCGACAGTGTGGTGCTCCCTCAGTACTGACCCTCCGACAGTGCGGCGCTCACTCAGTACTGACCCTCTGACAGTGCGGTGCTCCCTCAGTACTGACCCTCTGACAGTGCGGTGCTCCCTCAGTACTGACCCTCCGACAGTGCGGCGCTCCCTCAGTACTGACCCTCCCACAGTGCGGCACTCCCTCAGTACTGACCCTCTGACAGTGCGGCGCTCCCTCAGTACTGACCCTCCCACAGTGCGGCTCTCCCTCAGTACTGACCCTCCCACAGTGCGGCGCTCCCTCAGTACTGACCCTCCGACAGTGCGGCGCTCCCTCAGTACTGACCCTCCCAAAGTGCGGCACTCCCTCAGCTCTGACTCTGGCGAGAAATGTTCTGGAAATTTGGGATCAGGCAAGCGCTGGGACATGGGGGGGGGGGGCGGGAAATGTCGCGCCGTCCCCCGCTTCCACCCCGAAACCGCGCACACGGGGGCCGAGTATGTGAATCCTCGCAAGGTCTGCCCCCCCACCCCCCCCAGTCTCGGGGCCCCAGGGTGGCTGAGGTGTGGTTTGGTATTCGCAGAGTAACATTCCTGGCCAGGGCGTGGGTCCAGTTCGACAGGCTGCCTGAGTGACTGAGGAGGCATTCGCTGTGTCTCCACAGGGTGCGAGCGAGGTTAGGGAGGTGGCGGTGGGGGTGGGGGGGGGGGTGGGGGGGGGGGGGGGGGGGGGGGGGAAACAGGAATGTGGCGGAAGTTTCAAACAGAGAGGGAGGGAGGGTGAGTGGGCCTGTCATATTTTCATTACTCTAGCACCGGTCCCCATCTCAGGCCGCCCCACAGTGCGGCACTCCCTCAGTACTGACCCTCCCACAGTGCGGCGCTCCCTCAGTACTGACCCTCCCACAGTGCGGCACTACCTCAGTACTGACCCTCCCACAGTGCGGCGCTTTCTCAGTACTGACCCTCCCACAGTGCGGCGCTCCCTCAGTACTGACCCTCTGACAGTGCGGCACTCCCTCAGTACTGACCCTCCCACAGTGCGGCGCTCCCTCAGTACTGACCCTCCCACAGTGCGGCGCTCCCTCAGTACTGACCCTCCAACAGTGCGGAGCTCCCTCAGTACTGACCCTCTGACAGTGCGGAGCTCCCTCAGTACTGACCCTCCCACAGTGCGGCGCTCCCTCAGTACTGACCCTCCAACAGTGCGGAGCTCCCTCAGTACTGACCCTCCGACAGTGGGGAGCTCCCTCAGTACTGACCCTCCCACAGTGCGGCGCTCCCTCAGTACTGACCCTCCCACAGTGCGGCGCTCCCTCAGTACTGACCCTCCCACAGTGCGGCGCTCCCTCAGTACTGACCCTCTGACAGTGCGCGGCTCCCTCAGTACTGACCCTCCGACAGTGCGGAGCTCCCTCAGTACTGACCCTCCGACAGTGCGGAGCTCTCTCAGTACTGACCCTCCTACAGAGCGGTGTTCCCTCAGCACTGACCCTCTGACAGTGCGGCCCTCCCTCAGTACTGACCCTCCCACAGTGCGGCGCTCCCTCAGTACAGACCCTCCCACAGTGCGGCACTCCCTCAGTACTGACCCTCCCACAGTGCGGCGCTCCCTCAGTACTGACACTCAGACAGTGCGGCACTCCCTCAGTACTGACCCTCCCACAGTGCGGCGCTCCCTCAGTACTGACCCTCCGACAGTGCGGCACTCCCTCAGTGCTGACCCTCCCACAGTGCAGCGCTCCCTCAGTACTGACCCTCCGACAGTGCGGCGCTCCCTCAGTACTGACCCTCCCACAGTGCGGCGCTCCCTCAGTACTGACCCTCCCACAGTGCGGCGCTCCCTCAGTACTGACCCTCCCACAGTGCGGCGCTCCCTCAGTACTGACCCTCCCACAGTGCGGCGCTCCCTCAGTACTGACCCTCCCACAGTGCGGCGCTCCCTCAGTACTGACCCTCCCACAGTGCGGCGCTCCCTCAGTACTGACCCTCTGACAGTGCGCCGCTCCCTCAGTACTGACCCTCCAACAGTGCGGAGCTCCCTCAGTACTGACCCTCCGACAGTGCGGAGCTCCCTCAGTACTGACCCTCCGACAGTGCGGCGCTCCCTCAGTACTGACCCTCCCACAGTGCGGCGCTCCCTCAGTACTGACCCTCCCACAGTGCGGCGCTCCCTCAGTACTGACCCTCTGACAGTGCGCCGCTCCCTCAGTGCTGACCCTCCGACAGTGCAGAGCTCCCTCAGTACTGACCCTCCGACAGTGCGGAGCTCTCTCAGTACTGACCCTCCTACAGAGCGGTGTTCCCTCAGCACTGACCCTCTGACAGTGCGGCCCTCCCTCAGTACTGACCCTCCCACAGTGCGGCGCTCCCTCAGTACAGACCCTCCCACAGTGCGGCACTCCCTCAGTACTGACCCTCCCACAGTGCGGCGCTCCCTCAGTACTGACCCTCCCACAGTGCGGCGCTCCCTCAGTACTGACACTCAGACAGTGCGGCACTCCCTCAGTACTGACCCTCCCACAGTGCGGCGCTCCCTCAGTACTGACCCTCCCACAGTGCGGCACTCCCTCAGTACTGACCCTCTGACAGTGCGCCGCTCCCTCAGTACTGACCCTCCCACAGTGCGGCGCTCCCTCAATACTGACCCTCAGACTGTGCAGCGTTCCTCAGTACTGACCCTCCGACAGTGCGGCGCTCCCTCAGTACTGACCCTCCCACAGTGCGGCGCTCCCTCAGTACTGACCCTCCCACAGTGCAGCGCTCCCTCAGTACTGACCCTCCGATAGTGCGGCACTCACTCAGTACTGACCCTCCCACCGTGCAGCGCTCCCTCAGTACTGACCCTCCGACAGTGCGGCGCTCCCTCAGTACTGACCCTCCCACAGTGCGGCGCTCCCTCAGCACTTACCCTCCCGCAGTGCAGCACTCCCTCAGCACTGACCCTCCGACAGTGCGGCGCTCCCTCAGCACTGACCCTCGCACAGTGCGGCGCTCCCTCAGTACTGACTATCCCACAGTGTGGCACTCCCTCAGCACTGACCCTCCCACAGTGCGGCACTCCCTCAGTACTGACTCTCCCACAGTGCGGCACTCCCTCAGCACTGACCCTCCCGCAGTGCGGTGCTCCCTCAGTACTGACCCTCTGACAGTGTGGCGCTCCCTCAGTACTGACCCTCTGACAGTGCGGCACTCCCTCATCACTGACCCTCCCACAGTGCAGCACTCCCTCAGTACTGACCGTCGATAGTGCGGCGCTCCCTCAGCACTGACCCTCCCACAGTGCGGCGCTCCCTCAGCACTGACCCTCCCACAGTGCGGCGCTCCCTCAGTACTGACCCTCGCACAGTGCGGTGCTCCCTCAGTAATGACTATCCCGCAGTGCGGCGCTCCCTCAGTACTGACCCTCCCGCAGTGCGGCGCTCCCTCAGTATTGACCCTCCGACAGTGCGGCACTCCCTCAGTACTGACCCTCCCACAGTGCGGCGCTCCCTCGGTGCTGACCCTCCCACAGTGCGGCACTCCCTCAGCACTGACCCTCCCACAGTGCAGCACTCCCTCATTACTGACCGTCGACAGTGCGGCACTCCCTCAGCACTGACCCTCCCACAGTGCGGCGCTCCCTCAGTACTGACCCTCGCACAGTGCGGCGCTCCCTCAGCACTGACCCTCTGACAGTGCGGCGCTCCCTCAGTACTGACCCTCCCACAGTGCGGCGCTCCCTCAGTACTGACTATCCCGCAGTGCGGCACTCCCTCAGCACTGACCCTCCCACAGTGCGGCGCTCCCTCAGTACTGACCCTCCCGCAGTGCGGCGCTCCCTCAGCACTGACCCTCCGACAGTGCGGCACTCCCTCAGTACTGACCCTCCCGCAGTGCGGCGCTCCCTCAGCACTGACCCTCCCGCAGTGCGGCGCTCCCTCAGTATTGACCCTCCGACAGTGCGGCGCACCCTCAGTACTGACCCTCTGACAGTGCGGCACTCCCTCAGTATTGACCCTCCGACAGTGCGGCTCTCCCTCAGTACTGACCCTCCCGCAGTGCGGCGCTCCCTCAGTATTGACCCTCCGACAGTGCGGCGCACCCTCAGTACTGACCCTCTGACAGTGGGGCACTCCCTCAGTACTGACCCTCTGACATGCGGCGCTCCCTCAGTACTGACCCTCCCACAGTGCGGAGCTCCCTCAGTACTGACCCTCCCACAGTGCGGTGCTCCCTCAGTACTGACCCTCCCACAGTGCGGCGCTCCCTCAGTACTGACCCTTCCACAGTGCGGCGCTCCCTCAGGACAGGCATTCGAAGTGTCGGACTGGGTCATGGGTCACGCGTCTGTAACCCACAACCTTCTGACGAGGAGTCAGGAGGGAGGGAGAGGGAGCGAGGGACCTCCTTGCGGAGGTGTGTGCCGTGCCAATTTTCGCCCTGATGTTCGAGCTCCGTCTCGGAGTCTGTCCCGCTACTCTGACGGGACAGGCCAGGCCCTGGCGGGTGCACAGTATGATCCCAGTAAACATGGCTATCAGCCCGACTGGCCTTTGATCCTGGTGGTTGCTGGGCGGATACCATCGTGACTCTGTGCCAACGTTGCCGTCAGTCTCGACCACTCGTGTTGTTTGCTTTGCCCAACCCGGTGAGTCACCAAACATTCCAGCTATTGGCGACTGCCCTGGGTAAAACTATACTCTTTCCGCACAGATCCCAGGAGCCATGGTGTTCGTGAACGAGATCCTCAGTCAGATTGTGCAGGTGGACCGGGTAAGTACACCTCCGCCAAAACCCCCGCCTCACCGGGGGCAGCAGGCACTCTAACAGGTTAAGCACAACCCCCGAACCCATTCACCCGCCCTCAACTCAGCTCTACACCCGTCCCAAATCCACCCCTGTTCGCACCACAAATGGGAAAGCGCTCTGTCCCCCTTGAAGCAGGTTCGGTTTCGCTGTGATGCACCCCCCAATCGAACAGCTCTGTGTGCCGACAGCAGACCCCGTAGTGGGCGGGGAGGTACAGGTCCTGTTCAACCGGATACAAAAAGTATTTTATCTCCTGTCAATGTAAGGAAGATCTATTCTATATCTAACCCCGTGCTGTACCTGTCCTGGGAGTGTTTGAAGGGGGCAGTGTAGAGGGAGCATTACTCTGTATCTCACCCCGTACCTCACTCCCGGGTATCTGTTATTCTATATATAAACCGCCCCGAACCCCTCGATTAGATTCCAGTCTGTAGCTCACTCCCGGGTATCTGTTATTCTATATATAAACCACCCCGACCCCCTCGATTAGATTCCAGTCTGTAACTCACTCCCGGGTATCTGTTATTCTATATATAAACCACCCCGAACCCCTCGATTAGATTCCAGTCTGTAACTCACTCCCAGGTATCTGTTATTCTATATATAAACCACCCCGAACCTCTCGATTAGATTCCAGTCTGTAACTTACTCCCGGGTATCTGTTATTCTATATATAAACCACCCCGAACCCCTCGATTAGATTCCAGTCTGTAACTCACTCCCCGGTATCTGTTATTCTATATATAAACCACCCCGAACCCCTCGATTAGATTCCAGTCTGTAACTCACTCCCGGGTATCTGTTATTCTATATATAAACCACCCCGAACCCCTCGATTAGATTCCATGCTGTAACTCACTCCCGGGTATCTGTTATTCTATATATAAACCACCCTGAACCCCTCTATTAGATTCCAGTCTGTAACTCACTCCCGGGTATCTGTTATTCTATATATAAACCACCCCGAACCCCTCGATTAGATTCCAGTCTGTAACACACTCCCGGGTATCTGTTATTCTATATATAAACCACCCCGAACCCCTCGATTAGATTCCAGTCTGTAACTCGCTCCTGGGTATCTGTTATTCTATATATAAACCCCCCCCGAATCCTTCGATTAGATTCCAGTCTGTAACTCACTCCCGGGTATCTGTTATTCAATATAGAAACCACCCTGAACCCCTCGATTAGATTCTAGTCTGTAACTCACTCCCAGGTATCTGTTATTCTATATATAAACCACCCCGAACCCCTCGATTAGATTCCAGTCTGTAACTCACTCCTAGGTATCTGTTATTCTATATATAAACCACCCTGAACCCCTCGATTAGATTCCAGTCTGTAACTCACTCCCGGGTATCTGTTATTCTATATATAAACCACCCCGAACCCCTCGATTAGATTCCAGTCTGTAACTCATTCCCGGGTATCTGTTATTCTATATATAAACCACCCCGAACCCCTCGATTAGATTCCAGTCTGTAACTCACTCCCTGGTATCTATTATTCTATATATAAACCACCCCGAACCCCTCGATTAGATTCCAGTCTTTACCTCACTCCCGGGTATCTGTTATTCTATATATAAACCACCCCGAACCTCTCGATTAGTTTCCAGTCTGTAACTCACTCCCGGGTATCTGTTATTCTATATATAAAACACCCCAAACCCCTCGATTACATTCCAGTCTGTAACTCGCTCCTGGGTATCTGTTATTCTATATATAAACCCCCCCGAACCCTTCGATTAGATTCCAGTCTGTAACTCACTCCCGTGTATCTGTTATTCTATATATAAACCACCCCGAACCCCTCGATTAGATACCAGTCTGTAACTCACTCTCGGGTATCTGTTATTCTATATATAAACCACCCCGAACCCCTCGATTAGATACCAGTCTGTAACTCACTCCCGAGTATCTGTTATTCTATATATAAACCACCCCGAACCCCTCGATTAGATTCCAGTCTGTAACTCACTCCCGGGTATCTGTTATTCTATATATAAACCACCCTGAACCGCTCGATAAGATTCCAGTCTGTACCTCACTCCCGGGTATCTGTTGTTCTATATATAAACCACCCCGAACCCCTCGATTAGATTCCAGTCTGTAACTCACTCCCGGGTATCTGTTATTCTATATATAAACCACACCGAACCCCTCGATTAGATTCCAGTCTGTAACTCACTCCCGGGTATCTGTTATTCTGTATATAAACCACCTTGAACCCCTCGATTAGATTCCAGTCTGTAACTCACTCCCGGGTATCTGTTATTCTGTATATAAACCACCCTGAACCCCTCGATTAGATTCCAGTCTGTTACTCACTCACGGGTATCTGTTATTCTATATATAAACCACACCAAACCCGTCGATTAGATTCCAGTCTGTACCTCACTCCCGGGTATCTGTTATTCTATATATAAACCACCCCGAACCCCTCGAATAGATTCCAGTCTGTTACTCACTCACGGGTATCTGTTATTCTGTATATAAATCACCTCGAACCCCTCGATTAGATTCCAGTCTGTTACTCACTCCCAGGTATCTGTTATTCTATATATAAACCACCCTGAACCCCTCGATTAGATTCCAATCTGTAACTCACTCCCGGGTATCTGTTATTCTATATATAAACCACCCCGAACCCCTCTATTAGATTCCAGTCGGTAACTCACTCCCGGGTAACTGTTACTCTATATATAAACCACCCCGAACCCCTCTATTAGATTCCAGTCTGTTACTCACTCCCTGGTATCTGTTACTCTATATATAAACCTCCCTGAACCCTTCGATTAGATTCCAGTCTGTAACTCAATCCCGGGTATCTGTTATTCTGTATATAAACCGCCCCGAACCCCTCGATTAGATTCCGGTCTGTAACTCACTCTCGGGTATCTGTTATTCTATATATAAACCACCCCAAACCCCTCGATTAGATTCCAGTCTGTAACTCACTCCTGGGTATCTGTTATTCTGTATATAAACCACCCCGACCCCCTCGATTAGATTCCAGTCTGTAACTCACTCCCGGGTATCTGTTATTCTGTATATAAACCACCCCGAATCCGTCAATTAGATTCCAGTCTGTAACTCACTCCCAGGTATCTGTTATTCTATATATAAACCACCCCGAACCTCTCGATTAGATTCCAGTCTGTAACTCACTCCCGGGTATCTGTTATTCAATATAGAAACCACCCCAAACCCCTCGATTAGATTCCAGTCTGTAACTCACTCCCGGGTATCTGTTATTCTATATATAAACCACCCCGAACCCCTCGATTCGATTCCAGTCTGTAACTCACTCCCGGGTATCTGTTATTCTATATATAAACCACCCCGAACCCCTCGATTAGATTCCAGTCTGTAACTCACTCCCGGGTATCTGTTATTCTATATATAAACCACCCCGAACCCCTCGATTAGATTCCAGTCTGTAACTCACTCCCGTGTATCTGTTATTCTATATATAAACCACCCCGAACCCCTCGATTAGATACCAGTCTGTAACTCACTCTCGGGTATCTGTTATTCTATATATAAACCACCCCGAACCCCTCGATTAGATACCAGTCTGTAACTCACTCCCGAGTATCTGTTATTCTATATATAAACCACCCCGAACCCCTCGATTAGATTCCAGTCTGTAACTCACTCCCGGGTATCTGTTATTCTATATATAAACCACCCTGAACCGCTCGATTAGATTCCAGTCTGTAACTCACTCCCGGGTATCTGTTATTCTATATATAAACCACACCGAACCCCTCGATTAGATTCCAGTCTGTAACTCACTCCCGGGTATCTGTTATTCTGTATATAAACCACCTTGAACCCCTCGATTAGATTCCAGTCTGTAACTCACTCCCGGGTATCTGTTATTCTGTATATAAACCACCTTGAACCCCTCGATTAGATTCCAGTCTGTTACTCACTCACGGGTATCTGTTATTCTATATATAAACCACACCAAACCCGTCGATTAGATTCCAGTCTGTACCTCACTCCCGGGTATCTGTTATTCTATATATAAACCACCCCGAACCCCTCGAATAGATTCCAGTCTGTTACTCACTCACGGGTATCTGTTATTCTGTATATAAATCACCTCGAACCCCTCGATTAGATTCCAGTCTGTTACTCACTCCCGGGTATCTGTTATTCTATATATAAACCACCCCGAACCCCTCGATTAGATTCCAATCTGTAACTCACTCCCGGGTATCTGTTATTCTATATATAAACCACCCCGAACCCCTCTATAAGATTCCAGTCGGTAACTCACTCCCGTGTATCTGTTATTCTATATATAAACCACCCCGAACCCCTCGATTAGATTCCAGTCTGTAACTCACTCCCGGGTATCTGTTATTCTGTATATAAACCGCCCCGAACCCCTCGATTAGATTCCGGTCTGTAACTCACTCTCGGGTATCTGTTATTCTATATATAAACCACCCCAAACCCCTCGATTAGATTCCAGTCTGTAACTCACTCCTGGGTATCTGTTATTCTGTATATAAACCGCCCCGAACACCTCGATTAGATTCCAGTCTGTAACTCACTCCCGGGTATCTGTTATTCTGTATATAAACCACCCCGAATCCGTCAATTAGATTCCAGTCTGTAACTCACTCCCGGGTATCTGTTACTCTATATATAAACCACCCCAAACCCCTCGATTAGATTCCAGTCTGTACCTCACTCCCGGGTATCTGTTATTCTATATATAAACCACCCCGAACCCCTCGATTAGATTCCAGTCTGTAACTCTCTCCCGGGTATCTGTTATTCTGTATATAAACCACCCCGAACCCCTCGATTAGATTCCAGTCTGTAACTCACTCCCGGGTATCTGTTATTCTATATATAAACCATCCTGAACCCCTCGATTAGATTCCAGTCTGTAAATCACTCCCGGGTATCTGTTACTCTATATATAAACCACCCCGAACCCCTCGATTAGATTCCAGTCTGTAACTCACTCCCGGGTATCTGTTATTCTGTATGTAAACCACCCCGAACCCCTCGATTAGATTCCAGTCTGTAACTCACTCCCGGGTATCTGTTATTCTATATATAATCCACCCCGAACCCCTCGATTAGATTCCAGTCTGTAACTCACTCCCGGGTATCTGTTATTCTATATATAAACCACTCCGAAACCCTCGATTAGATTCCAGTCTGTAACTCTCTCCCGGGTATCTGTTATTCTGTATATAAACCACCCCGAACCCCTCGATTAGATTCCAGTCTGTAACTCACTCCCGGGTATCTGTTATTCTATATATAAACGATCCCAAACCCCTCGATTAGATTCCAGTCTGTAACTCACTCCCGGGTATCTGTTATTCTATATATAAACCACCCCGAACCCCTCGATTAGATTCCAGTCTGTAACTCACTCCCGGGTATCTGTTATTCTATATATAAACCACCCCGAACCCCTCGATTAGATTCCAGTCTGTAACTCACTCCCGGGTATCTGTTATTCTATATATAAACCACCCCGAACCCCTCGATTAGATTCCAGTCTGTAACTCACTCCCGGGTATCTGTTATTCTATATATAAACCATCCCGAACCCCTCGATTAGATTCCAGTCTGTAACTCACTCCCGGGTATCTGTTATTCTGTATATAAACCACCCCGAACCCCTCGATTAGATTCCAGTCTGTAACTCACTCCCGGGTATCTGTTATTCTATATATAAACCATCCCGAACCCCTCGATTAGATTCCAGTCTGTAACTCACTCCCGGGTATCTGTTATTCTATATATAAACCACCCCGAACCCCTCGATTAGATTCCAGTCTGTAACTCACTCCCGGGTATCTGTTATTCTATATATAAACCACCCCGAACCCCTCGATTAGATTCCAGTCTGTAACTCACTCCCGGGTATCTGTTATTCTATATATAAACCACCCCGAACACCTCGATTAGATTCCAGTCTGTAACTCACTCCCGGGTATCTGTTATTCGATATATAAACCACCCCGAACCCCTCGATTAGATACCAGTCTGTAACTCACTCCCGGGTATCTGTTATTCTATATATAAACCACCCCGAACCCCTCGATTAGATTTCAATCTGTAACTCACTCCCGGGTATCTGTTATTCTATATATAAACCACCCCGAACACCTCGATTAGATTCCAGTCTGTAACTCACTCCCGGGTATCTGTTATTCTATATATAAACCACCCCGAACACCTCGATTAGATTCCAGTCTGTAACTCACTCCTGGGTATCTGTTATTCTATATATAAACCACCCCGAACCCCTCGATTAGATTCCAGTCTGTAACTCACTCCCGGGTATCTGTTATTCTATATATAAACCACCCCGAACCCCTCGATTAGATTCCAGTCTGTAACTCACTCCCGGGTATCTGTTATTCTATATATAAACCACCCCGAACCCCTCGATTAGATTCCAGTCTGTAACTCACTCCCTGGTATCTATTATTCTATATATAAACCACCCCGAACCCCTCGATTAGATTCCAGTCTTTACCTCACTCCCGGGTATCTGTTATTCTATATATAAACCACCCCGAACCTCTCGATTAGTTTCCAGTCTGTAACTCACTCCCGGGTATCTGTTATTCTATATATAAAACACCCCAAACCCCTCGATTACATTCCAGTCTGTAACTCGCTCCTGGGTATCTGTTATTCTATATATAAACCCCTCCGAACCCTTCGATTAGATTCCAGTCTGTAACTCACTCCCGTGTATCTGTTATTCTATATATAAACCACCCCGAACCCCTCGATTAGATACCAGTCTGTAACTCACTCTCGGGTATCTGTTATTCTATATATAAACCACCCCGAACCCCTCGATTAGATACCAGTCTGTAACTCACTCCCGAGTATCTGTTATTCTATATATAAACCACCCCGAACCCCTCGATTAGATTCCAGTCTGTAACTCACTCCCGGGTATCTGTTATTCTATATATAAACCACCCTGAAACGCTCGATAAGATTCCAGTCTGTACCTCACTCCCGGGTATCTGTTGTTCTATATATAACCCACCCCGAACCCCTCGATTAGATTCCAGTCTGTAACTCACTCCCGGGTATCTGTTATTCTATATATAAACCACCCCGAACCCCTCGAATAGATTCCAGTCTGTTACTCACTCACGGGTATCTGTTATTCTGTATATAAATCACCTCGAACCCCTCGATTAGATTCCAGTCTGTTACTCACTCCCGGGTATCTGTTATTCTATATATAAACCACCCTGAACCCCTCGATTAGATTCCAATCTGTAACTCACTCCCGGGTATCTGTTATTCTATATATAAACCACCCCGAACCCCTCTATTAGATTCCAGTCGGTAACTCACTCCCGGGTAACTGTTACTCTATATATAAACCACCCCGAACCCCTCTATTAGATTCCAGTCTGTTACTCACTCCCTGGTATCTGTTACTCTATATATAAACCTCCCTGAACCCTTCGATTAGATTCCAGTCTGTAACTCACTCCCGGGTATCTGTTATTCTGTATATAAACCGCCCCGAACCCCTCGATTAGATTCCGGTCTGTAACTCACTCTCGGGTATCTGTTATTCTATATATAAACCACCCCAAACCCCTCGATTAGATTCCAGTCTGTAACTCACTCCTGGGTATCTGTTATTCTGTATATAAACCACCCCGACCCCCTCGATTAGATTCCAGTCTGTAACTCACTCCCGGGTATCTGTTATTCTGTATATAAACCACCCCGAATCCGTCAATTAGATTCCAGTCTGTAACTCACTCCCAGGTATCTGTTATTCTATATATAAACCACCCCGAACCTCTCGATTAGATTCCAGTCTGTAACTCACTCCCGGGTATCTGTTATTCTATATATAAACCACCCCGAACCCCTCGATTAGATTCCAGTCTGTAACTCACTCCCCGGTATCTGTTATTCTATATATAAACCACCCCGAACCCCTCGATTAGATTCCAGTCTGTAACTCACTCCCGGGTATCTGTTATTCTATATATAAACCACCCCGAACCCCTCGATTAGATTCCATGCTGTAACTCACTCCCGGGTATCTGTTATTCTATATATAAACCACCCTGAACCCCTCGATTAGATTCCAGTCTGTAACTCACTCCCGGGTATCTGTTATTCTATATATAAACCACCCCGAACCCCTCGATTAGATTCCAGTCTGTAACTCACTCCCGGGTATCTGTTATTCTATATATAAACCACCCCGAACCCCTCGATTAGATTCCAGTCTGTAACTCGCTCCTGGGTATCTGTTATTCTATATATAAACCCCCACCCGAATCCTTCGATTAGATTCCAGTCTGTAACTCACTCCCGGGTATCTGTTATTCAATATAGAAACCACCCCAAACCCCTCGATTAGATTCCAGTCTGTAACTCACTCCCGGGTATCTGTTATTCTATATATAAACCACCCCGAACCCCTCGATTCGATTCCAGTCTGTAACTCACTCCCGGGTATCTGTTATTCTATATATAAACCACCCCGAACCCCTCGATTAGATTCCAGTCTGTAACTCACTCCCGGGTATCTGTTATTCTATATATAAACCACCCCGAACCCCTCGATTAGATTCCAGTCTGTAACTCACTCCCGGGTATCTGTTATTCTATATATAAACCACCCCGAACCCCTCGATTAGATTCCAGTCTGTAACTCACTCCCGTGTATCTGTTATTCTATATATAAACCACCCCGAACCCCTCGATTAGATACCAGTCTGTAACTCACTCTCGGGTATCTGTTATTCTATATATAAACCACCCCGAACCCCTCGATTAGATACCAGTCTGTAACTCACTCCCGAGTATCTGTTATTCTATATATAAACCACCCCGAACCCCTCGATTAGATTCCAGTCTGTAACTCACTCCCGGGTATCTGTTATTCTATATATAAACCACCCTGAACCGCTCGATTAGATTCCAGTCTGTAACTCACTCCCGGGTATCTGTTATTCTATATATAAACCACACCGAACCCCTCGATTAGATTCCAGTCTGTAACTCACTCCCGGGTATCTGTTATTCTGTATATAAACCACCTTGAACCCCTCGATTAGATTCCAGTCTGTAACTCACTCCCGGGTATCTGTTATTCTGTATATAAACCACCTTGAACCCCTCGATTAGATTCCAGTCTGTTACTCACTCACGGGTATCTGTTATTCTATATATAAACCACACCAAACCCGTCGATTAGATTCCAGTCTGTACCTCACTCCCGGGTATCTGTTATTCTATATATAAACCACCCCGAACCCCTCGAATAGATTCCAGTCTGTTACTCACTCACGGGTATCTGTTATTCTGTATATAAATCACCTCGAACCCCTCGATTAGATTCCAGTCTGTTACTCACTCCCGGGTATCTGTTATTCTATATATAAACCACCCTGAACCCCTCGATTAGATTCCAATCTGTAACTCACTCCCGGGTATCTGTTATTCTATATATAAACCACCCCGAACCCCTCTATAAGATTCCAGTCGGTAACTCACTCCCGGGTAACTGTTACTCTATATATAAACCACCCCGAACCCCTCTATTAGATTCCAGTCTGTTACTCACTCCCTGGTATCTGTTACTCTATATATAAACCACCCCAAACCCCTCGATTAGATTCCAGTCTGTACCTCACTCCCGGGTATCTGTTATTCTATATATAAACCACCCCGAACCCCTCGATTAGATTCCAGTCTGTAACTCTCTCCCGGGTATCTGTTATTCTGTATATAAACCACCCCGAACCCCTCGATTAGATTCCATTCTGTAACTCACTCCCGGGTATCTGTTATTCTATATATAAACCATCCTGAACCCCTCGATTAGATTCCAGTCTGTAAATCACTCCCGGGTATCTGTTACTCTATATATAAACCACCCCGAACCCCTCGATTAGATTCCAGTCTGTAACTCACTCCCGGGTATCTGTTATTCTGTATGTAAACCACCCCGAACCCCTCGATTAGATTCCAGTCTGTAACTCACTCCCGGGTATCTGTTATTCTATATATAAACCACTCCGAAACCCTCGATTAGATTCCAGTCTGTAACTCTCTCCCGGGTATCTGTTATTCTGTATATAAACCACCCCGAACCCCTCGATTAGATTCCAGTCTGTAACTCACTCCCGGGTATCTGTTATTCTATATATAAACGATCCCGAACCCCTCGATTAGATTCCAGTCTGTAACTCACTCCCGGGTATCTGTTATTCTATATATAAACCACCCCGAACCCCTCGATTAGATTCCAGTCTGTAACTCACTCCCGGGTATCTGTTATTCTATATATAAACCACCCCGAACCCCTCGATTAGATTCCAGTCTGTAACTCACTCCCGGGTATCTGTTATTCTATATATAAACCACCCCGAACCCCTCGATTAGATTCCAGTCTGTAACTCACTCCCGGGTATCTGTTATTCTATATATAAACCATCCCGAACCCCTCGATTAGATTCCAGTCTGTAACTCACTCCCGGGTATCTGTTATTCTGTATATAAACCACCCCGAACCCCTCGATTAGATTCCAGTCTGTAACTCACTCCCGGGTATCTGTTATTCTATATATAAACCATCCCGAACCCCTCGATTAGATTCCAGTCTGTAACTCACTCCCGGGTATCTGTTATTCTATATATAAACCACCCCGAACCCCTCGATTAGATTCCAGTCTGTAACTCACTCCCGGGTATCTGTTATTCTATATATAAACCACCCCGAACCCCTCGATTAGATTCCAGTCTGTAACTCACTCCCGGGTATCTGTTATTCTATATATAAACCACCCCGAACACCTCGATTAGATTCCAGTCTGTAACTCACTCCCGGGTATCTGTTATTCGATATATAAACCACCCCGAACCCCTCGATTAGATACCAGTCTGTAACTCACTCCCGGGTATCTGTTATTCTATATATAAACCACCCCGAACCCCTCGATTAGATTTCAATCTGTAACTCACTCCCGGGTATCTGTTATTCTATATATAAACCACCCCGAACACCTCGATTAGATTCCAGTCTGTAACTCACTCCCGGGTATCTGTTATTCTATATATAAACCACCCCGAACACCTCGATTAGATTCCAGTCTGTAACTCACTCCTGGGTATCTGTTATTCTATATATAAACCACCCCGAACCCCTCGATTAGATTCCAGTCTGTAACTCACTCCCGGGTATCTGTTATTCTATATATAAACCACCCCGAACCCCTCGATTAGATTCCAGTCTGTAACTCACTCCCGGGTATCTGTTATTCTATATATAAACCACCCCGAACCCCTCGATTAGATTCCAGTCTGTAACTCACTCCCGGGTATCTGTTATTCTATATATAAACCACCCTGAACCCCTCGATTAGATTCCAGTCTGTAACTCACTCCCGGGTATCTATTTTTCTGTATATAAACCACCCCGAACCCCTCGATTAGATTCCAGTCTGTAACTCACTCCCGGGTATCTGTTATTCTGTATATAAACCACCCCGAACCCCTCGATTAGAGGTTAATTGTGTAATGACTCCATTCTGTCTGCAGCCAATGACCTGGGGCACTCTGGCCACTTTGAAGCCATACGCCAACTTCTTTGTTGACGAAGACGTGGAAATGTTGAAGAAAGCAATCGATGCGAAAGGTATTGACTGTCCCCCCCCTTCCCCCCCCCAGTCCTTCCTCAGTATCCCTCCCGCCATCCTTTCCACCAAGCTGAGCTTGCCTGCTATGCAATGTCCTGCCAGCCTGTTTGGGAGGTCGACAGTGGGCGGCCTCGCGCATTGCACGCTGACGCCACTCAGTGGCCGTCTGTGCAAGTGCACGCTGTCGTCTCCCGACCTCCACGGTTTCCCCATCCGGGGCTCCATTGGGGTGAGGGGACTCCAACTTGCCGTGAAGAGACTATCTCTGCACGAAGAGAAGTTCAGTTCGACTGATCCCGATGCCGTTGCCATCGATCAGAAACTGAACTGGGCCCAGCCGTATAAATACTGCGGCTCCCAGAGCAGGTCAGAGGCTGGGAATCCTGCGGAGAGAAACTCACCTCCTGACCCCCCCCCCCCCCCCCCCAAAGCCTGGCCGCCATCGACAAGGACACAAGTCAGGAGTGCGATGGGAGACTCTCCACTCGCCTGGATGAGCGCGGCTCCCAACAACACTCGAGAAGCTCGACACCGTCCAGGACAAAGCAGCCCCGCTCGATCGACACGCTAACCGCCGACATTCACTCCCCCCCCCCCCTCCGACGCACAGCGGCAGCCGTGTGCACCGTCTACAAGACGCACCGCGGCCACTCGCCGAGGCTCCTTCGACAGCATCTCCCCCCCCCACCCCCCCCGCGGGCGGGAAAACCTTGCAAATAAGGCTGTCTACAGCTGTCGCCAACGTTCTCACACACACTCTGCACCCACCTTCTCACTTTCTCTCTCTCTCTCTCTCTCGCTCTCCTTTCCTCGCTCTGAGCAGGGGTCGATGAAGCCGCCATCGTCCGCATCCTCGGCAACAGGAGCTTAGAGCAGAGGGAACTCATCGCCAAGGCCTTCCAGAAGAAACACAACACCGTAAGCGTCAAGTCTGACAACTGCAAAGATAACACCATTCTCGAACGTCGGGGGGCAGCTAATTACCGGAATAAATCCTGAGGGACAGAATTAATCTCCACACGGAGAAGACGAGGATTAATCGAGTTCTTGTCTTATCAATTTGACTGAATTCCTCGGAGGTGACGAGGTGGGTAGATGAGGGCACCACATAGATTTCAGTAAGGCTTTCGACAAGGTGCCACACGAGGGACTGATCTGGAAGGTAAGAGTACATGGGACCAGGGACAATTTGGCCAATTGGATCCAAAATTTGCTTTCAGACAGAGGGTAATGGCCGAAGGTTATTTTTGTGACTAGTCGCCTCCTGTCCAGTGGTGTACCGCAGGGATCGGTGTTAGGTGGATTGGCCGTGCTAAATGGTCCCTTAGTGTCCAAAGATGTGCGGGTTAGGTGGATTGGCCGTGCTAAATTGTCCCTTAGTGTCCAAAGATGTGCAGGTTAGGTGGATTGGCCGTGCTAAATTGTCCCTTAGTGTCCAAAGATGTGCAGGTTGGGTGGATTGGCCGTGCTAAATTGTCCCTTAGTGTCCAAAGATGTGCAGGTTGGGTGGATTGGCCGTGCTAAATGGTCCCTTAGTGTCCAAAGATGAGCAGGTTAGGTGGATTGGCCGTGCTAAATTGCCCCTTAGTGTCCAAAGATGTGCGGGTTAGGTGGATTGGTCGTGCTAAATTGTCCCTTAGTGTCCAAAGATGTGCAGGTTGGGTGGATTGTCCGTGCTAAATTGCCCCTTAGTGTCCAAAGATGTGCAGGTTAGGTGGATTGGCCGTGCTAAATTGTCCCTTAATGTCCAAAGATGTGCAGGTTGGGTGGATTGGCCGTGCTAAATTGTCCCTTAGTGTCCAAAGATGTGCAGGTTAGGTGGATTGGCCGTGCTAAATTGTCCCTTAGTGTCCAAAGATGTGCAGGTTAGGTGGATTGGCCGTGCTAAATTGTCCCTTAGTGTCCAAAGATGTGCAGGTTAGGTGGATTGGCCGTGCTAAATTGCCCCTTAGTGTCCAAAGATGTGCAGGTTGGGTGGATTGTCCGTGCTAAATTGTCCCTTAGTGTCCAAAGATGTGCAGGTTGGGTGGACTGGCCGTGCTAAATTGTCCCTTAGTGTCCAAAGATGTGCAGGTTGGGTGGATTGGCCGTGCTAAATTGCCCCTTAGTGTCCAAAGATGTGCAGGTTAGGTGGATTGGCCGTGCTAAATGGTCCCTTAGTGTCCAAAGATGTGCGGGTTAGGTGGATTGGCCGCGCTAAATTGCCCCTTAGTGTCCAAAGATGTGCAGGTTAGGTGGATTGGCCGTGCTAAATTGTCCCTTAGTGTCCAAAGATGTGCAGGTTAGGTGGATTGGCCGTGCTAAATTGCCCCTTAGTGTCCAAAGATGTGCAGGTTAGGTGGATTGGCCGTGCTAAATGGTCCCTTAGTGTCCAAAGATGTGCGGGTTAGGTGGATTGGCCGCGCTAAATTGCCCCTTAGTGTCCAAAGATGTGCAGGTTAGGTGGATTGGCCGTGCTAAATTGTCCCTTAGTGTCCAAAGATGTGCAGGTTAGGTGGATTGGCCGCGCTAAATTGTCCCTTAGTGTCCAAAGATGTGCAGGTTGGGTGGATTGGCCGTGCTAAATGGTCCCTTAGTGTCCAAAGATGAGCAGGTTAGGTGGATTGGCCGCGCTAAATTGTCCCTTAGTGTCCAAAGATGTGCAGGTTGGGTGGATTGTCCGTGCTAAATTGTCCCTTAGTGTCCAAAGGTGTGCAGGTTAGGTGGATTGGCCGTGCTAAATTGTCCCTTAGTGTCCAAAGATGTGCAGGTTGGGTGGATTGGCCGTGCTAAATTGCCCCTTAGTGTCCAAAGATGTGCAGGTTTGGTGGATTGGCCTTGCTAAATTGCCCCTTAGTGTCCAAAGATGTGCAGGTTAGGTGGATTGGCCGTGCTAAATTGTCCCTTAGTGTCCAAAGATGTGCAGGTTAGGTGGATTGGCCGTGCTAAATTGTCCCTTAGTGTCCAAAGATGTGCAGGTTGGGTGGATTGGCCGTGCTAAATTGCCCCTTAGTGTCCAAAGATGTGCAGGTTAAGAGGATTGGCCGTGCTAAATGGTCCCTTAGTGTCCAAAGATGTGCAGGTTAGGTGGATTGGCTGTGCTAAATTGTCCCTTAGTGTCCAAAGATGTGCGGGTTAGGTGGATTGGCCGTGCTAAATTGTCCCTTAGAGTCCAAAGATGTGCAGGTTAGGTGGATTGGCCGTGCTAAATTGCCCCTTAAGAGGCCAAAAAAGATTAGGTGGAGTTGCTGGGTTACGGGGATCGGGTGGAGGTGTGGGCTTGGGTAGGGTGCTCTTTCCAAGGGTCGGTGCAGACTCGATGGGCCGAATGGCCTCTTTCTGCCCTGTAAAGTCTATGATTCTATGTAATGGAATGTAAGCCGGTAAAGTGCGATGCGGTGCATTCTGGGAGGACTGACAAGCCACGGGAATACACGATGGAGGGTAGGACGCTAGGAAGGGCAGAGGGACCTTGGGGTGCAGGTCCATCGATCCCTGAGGACAGGTGGATAAGGTGGTTACGGAGGCTGAGGGGATATTTGCCTTTATTAGCCGAGGCTGAGAATCTAAGAGCCGGGAGGTTGTGTATAAAACGCTGGTTAGGCCGCAGCGAGAATACTGTGTGCCGTCCTCGTCGCCACTCGATAGGAAGGATGTGACTGCGCTGGAGAGGGTGCGGGGGGAGATTCACCAGGATGCTGCCTGGGCCGGAGCGTTTCAGCTGTGGAGAGAGGCTGGTTAGGCCGGGGGTGGTTTTCCTTGGAGCGGAGAAGGCTGAAGGGGGGGGGACCTGATCGAGGGGGACAGAATGATGAGGGACTCAGATAGGGTGGAGAGGAAGGCTTAAAGCCCAAGTGCTGGGAAACGGGATTGGGATAGATAGCTGCTTTACTGTCATGTCAGAGTACCTGAAGAAATGGGTGTGTATACAAATATCTGTAGTGAGAGTACCTTTAAGAAATGAGTGTTTATCAGTGATGTCAGAGAGTGGGTGGAGCTGGGCTGTCTGTCAGCTTTTTACTTTCGTTTTAGGCTGTTTGCTGCAGGATGTGTTTTAGTTTCGTTTTCAGCGTTGGAGTTGAAGCCAGACAGAGCAGGTGCACTGCTGTTCTCTCTGCCATCAAAAGACTATCTCTTGATCATTTGGTGAATTCAGAATTATAAATGTTCTCCGTCGTGAATGTAAACCTGATGTGCTTCTGTGAAAAGGTGTTTATTTTGTCTTCTGGATGTTGTTTGGGAAGTTATTAAGGATTACTTAGTGTTGTATTCTTTGGGGGTGTATTTAAATCGATGGTTGCTAAGATGTTCACTGTATGTTTTAAAAAGGTTAACTTGAGATCATGGAATAAACATTGTTTTGCTTTAAAAAATACTTTTCCATTTCTGCTGTCCCACACCTGGAGAGTGGGCCGTGTGCTCCCCATACCACAATCTAGTCAAAGTTGTGGGTCAGGTGAACTCCATGATACACTTTGGGGTTCTCTAAACCCTGGACATAATAACTGGCCCTCCGACAGTGCGGCGCTCCCTCAGTACTGGCCCTCCGACAGTGCAGCACTCCCTCAGTACTGACCTTACGACAGTGCGACACTCGCTCAGTACTGACCCTCCCACAGTGTGCCGCTCCCTCAGTACTGACCCTCCGACAGTGCGGCGCTCCCTCAGTACTGACCCTCAGACAGTGTGGCGCTCCCTCAGCATTGACCCTCCCACAGTGCGGCGCTCCCTCAGTACTGACCTTCCGACAGTGCGGCGCTCCCTCAGTACTGACCCTCAGACAGTACGGCGCTCCCTCAGTACTGACCCTCCGACAGTGCAGCGCTCCCTCATTACTGACCCTCTGACAATGCAGCGCTCCCTCATTACTGACCCTCTGACAGTGCGGCGCTCCCTCAGTACTGACCCTCAGACAGTGCGGCGCTCCCTCAGTACTAGCCCTCCGATAGTGTGGCGCTCCCTCAGTACTGACCCTCCGACAGTGCGGTACTCCCCCAGTACTGACCCTCTGACAGTGCGTTACTCCCTCAGTACTGACCCTCCGACTGTGCGGTACTCCCTCAGTACTGACCCTCTGACAGTGCGGCGCTCCCTCAGTACTGACCCTCCGACAGTGCAGCGCTCCCTCAGTACTGACCCTCTGACAGTGCGGCGCTCCCTCAGTACTGACCCTCCGACAGTGCGGCGCTCCCTCAGTACTGACCCTCTGACAGTGCGGCACTCCCTCAGTACTGACCCTCCCACAGTGCAGTGCTCCCGCAGTACTGACCCTCCGACAGTGCGGCGCTCCCTCAGCACTGATCCTCCGACAGTGCGGCGCTCCCTCAGTACTGACCCTCCCACAGTGCGGTGCTCCCTCAGTACTGACCCTCCCACAGTGCGGTGCTCCCGCAGTACTGACCCTCCCACAGTGCGGTGCTCCCGCAGTACTGACCCTCCGACACTGCGGTGCTCCCTCAGTACTGACCCTCCCACAGTGCGGCACTCCCTCAGTACTGACCCTCCCACAGTGCGGCGCTCCCTCAGTACTGACCCTCCGACACTGCGGCGCTCCCTCAGTACTGACCCTCCGACAGTGCGGCGCTCCCTCAGCACTGACCCTCCGACACTGCGGCACTCCCTCAGCACTGACCCTCCGACACTGCGGCACTCACTCAGTACTGACCCTCCGACAGTGCGGTGCTCCCTCAGTACTGACCCTCCGACACTGCGGCACTCCCTCAGCACTGACCCTCCGACACTGCGGCACTCCCTCAGCACTGACCCTCCCACAGTGCGGCACTCCCTCAGCACTGACCCTCCCACAGTGCGGCGCTCCCTCAGTACTGACCCTCCGACACTGCGGCGCTCCCTCAGTACTGACCCTCCGACAGTGCGGCGCTCCCTCAGCACTGACCCTCCGACACTGCGGCACTCCCTCAGCACTGACCCTCCGACACTGCGGCACTCGCTCAGTACTGACCCTCCGACAGTGCGGTGCTCCCTCAGTACTGACCCTCCGACACTGCGGCACTCCCTCAGCACTGACCCTCCGACACTGCGGCACTCCCTCAGCACTGACCCTCCGACACTGCGGCACTCCCTCAGCACTGACCCTCCCACAGAGCGGCGCTCCCTCAGTACTGACCCTCTGACAGTGCGGCACTCCCTCAGCACTGACCCTCTGACAGTGCGGTACTCCCTCAGTTCTGACCCTCCGACAGTGCGGCGCTCCCTCAGTACTGACACTCCCACAGTGCGGCACTCCCTCAGTACTGACCCTTCGACAGTGCGGCGCTCCCTCAGTTCTGACCCTCCCACAGTGCGGTGCTCCCGCAGTACTGACCCTCCGACACTGCGGTGCTCCCTCAGTACTGACCCTCCCACAGTGCGGCACTCCCTCAGTACTGACCCTCCGACAGTGCGGCGCTCCCTCAGTACTGACCCTCCGACACTGCGGCGCTCCCTCAGTACTGACCCTCCGACAGTGCGGCGCTCCCTCAGCACTGACCCTCCGACACTGCGGCACTCCCTCAGCACTGACCCTCCGACACTGCGGCACTCCCTCAGTACTGACCCTCCGACAGTGCGGCGCTCCCTCAGCACTGACCCTCCGACACTGCGGCACTCCCTCAGCACTGACCCTCCGACACTGCGGCGCTCCCTCAGTACTGACCCTCCGACACTGAGGCGCTCCCTCAGTACTGACCCTCCGACATTGCGGCGCTCCCTCAGCACTGACCCTCCGACACAACGGCACTCCCTCAGCACTGACCCTCTGACACTGCGGCACTCCCTCAGTACTGACCTTCCGACAGTGCGGCGCTCCCTCAGCACTGACCCTCCGACACTGCGGCACTCCCTCAGCACTGACCCTCCGACACTGCGGCACTCCCTCAGTACTTACCCTTCCACAGAGCGGCGCTCCCTCAGTACTGACCCTCTGACAGTGCGGCGCTCCCTCAGTACTGACCCTCCGACATTGCGGCGCTCCCTCAGCACTGACCCTCTGACACTGCGGCACTCCCTCAGTACTGACCTTCCGACAGTGCGGCGCTCCCTCAGCACTGACCCTCCGACACTGCGGCACTCCCTCAGCACTGACCCTCCGACACTGCGGCACTCCCTCAGTACTTACCCTTCCACAGAGCGGCGCTCCCTCAGTACTGACCCTCTGACAGTGCGGCACTCCCTCAGCACTGACCCTCTGACAGTGCGGCACTCCCTCAGTTCTGACCCTCCGACAGTGCGGCACTTCCTCAGTACTGACCCTCCCACAGTGCGACACTCCCTCAGTACTGACCCTCCGACAGTGCGGCGCTCCCTCAGTTCTGACCCTCTGACACTGCGGCACTCCCTCAGCACTGATCCTCCGACACTGCGGCACTCCCTCAGTACTGACCCTCCCACAGTGCGGCGCTCCCTCAGTACTGATCCTCCGACAGTGCGGCGCTCCCTCAGCACTGACCCTCCGACAGTGCGGCGCTCCCTCAGCACTGACCCTCCGACACTGCGGCACTCCCTCAGCACTGACCCTCCCACAGTGCGGCGCTCCCTCAGTACTGACCCTCCGACATTGCGGCACTCCCTCAGCACTGACCCTCCCACACTGCGGCACTCCCTCACTGGGAGTGTTGGTCTGGTTTAGCTGTTTGTATCGTGTCCTGGACCCCACATCCTCCGAACCCAGAGTGTCCCTCTGCCGATTTGTGGATACAAAGGAGTTTTGATCATTAATGGTTGGTAACTTTAATCGTTGTACGTCCGACCTGCAGGACCTGGAGACTCTGCTGAAGAAGAAACTCTCGGGATACCTCGAGAACGTGATGCTGTCACTCTTAAAATCCCCAGCGGAGCTGGACGCGCACGAGCTGATGGACGCCATGAAGGTAAACAGCCTCCCTCCATCTCTGCCTCCTCTTCTCCTACACTCCCTCTCTCTCTCTCCCTCCCGTACTACCACGCTCTCCTTCCTCCCTCATTCCCTCCCTCACTCTCTCCACAACTCTGCCTCATCTCAGTTCTGAATGACTGACCCCTTTAATCTTCGGCTGTGACCCCTAGTTCTGGACGCCCCCAACATCGGCAACATTCTTCACACATCGAGCCTGTCCAGTCCCTTCAGGATTTTATATGTTTCTCTCCTTTCTTCCCCCTTCCCCACATCCCTCTCTCCATCCTTTCCCCAGTCTCTCCTTCCATCCCTCCCTTCTACTGAGGGGCACTCCCTCAGTACTGACCCTCCGACAGTGCGGCACTCCCTCAGCACTGACCCTCCGACAGTGCGGCGCTCCCTCAGTACTGACCCTCCGACAGTGCGGCGCTCCCTCAGTACTGACCCTCCCACAGTGCGGCGCTCCCTCAGCACAGACCCTCCGACAGTGCGGCACTCCCTCAGTACTGACCCTCCCACAGTGCGGCGCTCCCTCAGTACTGACCCTCCGACAGTGCGGCACTCCCTCAGTACTGATCCTCCGACAGTGCGGCGCTCCCTCAGTACTGACCCTCTGACAGTGCGGCACTCCATCAGTTACTGACCCTCCCACAGTGCCGGAGCTCCCTCAGCACTGACCCTCCCACATTGCGGCACTCCCTCAGTACTGACCCTCCGACAGTGCGGCGCTCCCTCAGTACTGACCCTCCCACAGTGCGGCGCTCCCTCAGCACTGACCCTCCCACAGTGCGGCACTCCCTCAGTACTGACCCTCCACAGTGCGGTGCTCCCTCAGTACTGACCCTCCCACAGTGCGGCACTCCCTCAGTACTGACCCTCCGACAGTGCGGCGCTCCCTCAGCACTGACCCTCCGACAGTGCGGCGCTCCCTCAGTACTGACCCTCTGACAGTGCGGCGCTCCCTCAGCACTGACCCTCCCACATTGCGGCACTCCGTCAGTACTGACCCTCCAACAGTGCGGCACTCCCTCAGTACTGACTCTCCGACAGTGCGGCGCTCCCTCAGTACTGACTCTCCGACAGTGCGGCGCTCCCTCAGTACTGACTCTCCGACAGTGCGGCGCTCCCTCAGCACTGACCCTCCCACATTGCGGCACTCCGTCATTACTGACCCTCCAACAGTGCGGCACTCCCTCAGTACTGACCCTCCGACAGTGCGGCGCTCCCTCAGTACTGACCCTCCCACAGTGCGGCACTCCCTCAGTACTGACCCTCCGACAGTGCGGCGCTCCCTCAGTACTGACCCTCCAACAGTGCGGCACTCCCTCAGTACTGACCCTCTGACAGTGCGCCGCTCCCTCAGAACTGACCCTCCGACAGTGCGGCACTCCCTCAGTACTGACCCTCCCACAGTGCGGCGCTCCCTCAGTACTGACCCTCCGACAGTGCGGCGCTCCCTCAGTACTGACCCTCTGGCAGTGCGGCGCTCTCTCAGTGCTGACCCTCCCACAGTGCGGCGCTCCCTCAGCACTGACCCTCCCACAGTGCGCCGCTCCCTCAGTACTGACCCTCCCACAGTGCGGCGCTCCCTCAGTACTGACCCTCCCACAGTGCGGCGCTCCCTCAGTACTGACCCTCCGACAGTGCGGCACTCCCTCAGTACTGACCCTTCCACAGTGCGTCGGCTCCCTCAGTGCCGACCCTCCGACAGTGCGGCGCTCCCTCAGTACTGACCCTCCCGCAGTGCGGCACTCCCTCAGTACTGACTCTCCGACAGTGCGTCTCTCCCTCAGTCGGGAATGTTGGCCTGCGGTTAGCTGTGCAGAGTGGGGGAATCAGACTTCCTGAGCTGTGGGAGGACGATTCACGAGTGTCGAATGAGGAATTGCTTTGCGTTGACCTGGACTGTGTTTTGACAGGGGTTGGGCACAGACGAAGACAGCCTGATAGAAATCCTGGCCACGAGGGTCGAACAAGGAGTTACAGAATATCAAAGCTGTTTACAAGGAAGGTAACTCACTCGCTCGCTCACTCGCTCACGGCGATTTACGTTAGAGGTCAGCCGTATCTGATCAGGTGGCAGGACAGGCTCAAATGGCCGCCTGTTTTACCCAGAGATCCCTCTGCCAGCTGTTACCTTGTTTGCGATCGGTGCCGGTTTCCCGTTCACCCTGCGAGTCTTGCGTTGCCGAGGTAACACCCGCTTTGACCCCGTGTCCTGGTGGAGGCGCCAACTCTGTTCCACTGCATGTCCGACCAGAAATTTCCTCCGCCTCCCCCGCTACGATGGCCGCCACACAACCTCCTCAGCCGGTGCTTAGTCGATGTGAATTATCGCTCGTACTCCTGGGAGTTGGCCGGGAATGTACAATTCTTCCCAGCTTTCAAAAAACGTTCGCCATTCGCGACTCCTCAGAGAATGATAATAATAATCGCCTATTGTCACAAGTAGGCTTCAATGGAGTTACTGTGAAAAGCCCCTAGTCCGCCACATTCCGGCACCTGTTCGGGGAGGCCCGTAGGGGACTGAAGCAGTCCGTGTCCAAATGCAGCAAGACCCGGCAATATCCAGGCTCGGGCTGGCAAGGGGCAAGTTACATTCGCCCCACACAAGTGCGAGGCAATGACCATCTCCTACAAGAGAGGATCTAACCATCGCCCCCTCGACCATTCAACGGCATTACCATCGCCGAATCCCCCACTATCAACACCCTGGGGGTGACCATTGATCAGAAACTGAACTGGGCCCAGCCGTATAAATACTGCGGCTCCCAGAGCAGGTCAGAGGCTGGGAATCCTGCGGAGAGAAACTCACCTCCTGACCCCCCCCCCCCCCCCCCCCCCCCCAAAGCCTGTCCACCATCGACAAGGACACAAGTCAGGAGTGCGATGGGAGACTCTCCACTCGCCTGGATGAGCGCGGCTCCCAACAACACTCGAGAAGCCTCAACACCATCCAGGACAAAGCAGCCCCGCTCGATCGACCCGCTAACCGCCGACATCCACCCCCCCCCGAGGCACAGCGGCAGCCGTGTGCACCGTCTACAACTCGCACCGCGGGGACTCGCCTTCGACAGCACCTTCCAAACCCGCCACCTCCACCGTCTAGAAGGACGAGGTGGGGGGGGGCAGCAGACACACGGGGAACACCCCCCCCCCACCTGCAAGTTCCCCCCTCCGAGCCGCTCGCCATCCCGATGTGGGAATATATCGGCCGTTCCTTCCACAGTCGCGGGGTCGGAATCCCGGAGCTCCCTCCCTAACAGCACGGTGGTTGTACCTACACCACACGGGACTGCAGCGGGTTCAAGATGGCGGCTCACCCGCCACCTTCCCGAGGGGGCAATTAGGGACGGGGCAATGAATGCCAGTGAGGGCCGCACATCTCGAGCAGGAATAAAAAGAAATGTGTCCCCAAACCTCAGCTTTTTAAAATTCATTTTCCTTCCTCAGAATTTCAGAAAGATCTCGAGAAGGATATTGTGGCGGAAGCAACCGGAAGGTTCCAGAAGCTGCTTCTGCCCTGCTCAAGGTAAGGAGGACAAGGCTCAGGGCCAGGGGGGGGGGGGGGGGCAACCACCTCGGTCTCTCTTTCCTAGCCCCCCCCCCCCACCACCACCACCATCGTCCTCCCCGCCCAACCCTCCCGGCCTGTTGGCCTGTTCCTCCTTTCCTGCACGTTAATCACCTCCGTTTGTGGTATTTCCCCCCTCGGGAATCTCAAACTACAACCGGTGACTCAACATCTCTTTATAATCATGCGCGGACAGTGGGTCAGTGGGTGCGGTAGTCACCACTGCAGGGCTGACCCAGGTCAACAGGCTATATACCCCCACCGCTGGGCGGAGCCAACAGCAGCACCAATAATAACATTCCAACAGTACAACAGCAACAACCAATAACAGGACAGCAATAACAATAAGTATATACAACAGGGGAGATAACAATACTAATCGAACAGCAGAACATATATACAACAGCCTTACGTAGCCATACATGGCTCACCACAAGTATATTGTATGTATTACGGCACTGCCCGTATATTACAGGTACGACGGTAAATCCCTGCCTGCTGGCTCCGCCCAATAGGCGGAGTATAAATGTGTGTGCTCGCCGAGCTGCAGCCATTCTGGTTGGAGCTACAGGAGGCACAACATCTTGTTCAATAAAGCCTCGAATGTTCCACCATTCTCGCCTCGCGGTAATTGACGGTACACCATGGGGTTGGCTGCCGTGCGCCAAAGGCCTTCGGGGTGATAAGGGGATGGTGAAGGGGGGGGGGGGGGAAGGAGGCGGACGTATACTCACGCTTGTCTGGGATTTTGGCCGCCCTCCCCCCCCCCCCCCCCCCCCAACCAACGCCCCCCTCCGGTTTCTCCGCTCACTCCCCCAACTCCGCGCGGAGGGAGTGGGATTGGGTACAAGCGGCCTGCATCTCGACTCCCCACCGCTCAACCATTGTCGAATTGCTTCCAGGGTCAACGCGAGGTGAACTCCAACGTCATCAACTATGAGCTGATCGAAGAGGATGCGAAGGTGAGAACGATGTGGGATCCGCGACCGTCGATTGTGGTGGGGGGAAAAAAAACAAACCTCCCGTCTGGTTCGCGAACGTCCCCTTTAGGGAGGGAATTCTGCCGTCCTTATCCCGGTCTGGCCTACACGTCACTGACACACTCAGCAATATGGCCGACTCGGTCCGAGGGGCTGATTAGGGCGGGGAGGGGACTACAAATACTGGGCTGCCTCCAGCGACGCTGGAGAGAGAGAGAGAGAGAGAGACAGAGAGAGAGAGAGAGAGAGAGAGAGGGACAGAGAGAGAGGGACAGAGAGAGAGGGACAGAGAGAGAGGGACAGAGAGAGAGAGACAGAGAGAGAGAGAGAGACAGAGAGAGAGGACAGAGAGAGAGGGACAGAGAGAGAGGACAGAGAGAGAGGGACAGAGAGAGAGGACAGGGAGAGAGGGACAGGGAGAGAGGGACAGGGAGAGAGGGACAGGGAGAGAGAGAGACAGGACAGAGAGAGAGACAGACAGAGAGAGAGACAGACAGAGAGAGAGACAGACAGACAGAGAGAGAGACAGAGAGAGAGAGACAGAGAGAGAGAGACAGAGAAGAGACAGAGAGAGAGAC
>NC_092732.1:30430685-30461759 GCF_047496885.1 Scyliorhinus torazame | reverse complement strand
CCATGAGGGACCTTGTCAAAGGCCTTACTGAAGTCCATGTAGACAACATCCACTGCCCTACCTGCATCAATCATCTTAGTGACCTCCTCGAAAAACTCTATCAAGTTAGTGAGACACGACCTCCCCCTTCACAAAACCGTGCTGCCTCTCACTAATACGTCCATTTGCTTCCAAATGGGAGTAGATCCTGTCTCGAAGAATTCTCTCCAGTAATTTCCCTACCACTGAAGTAAGGCTCACCGGCCTGTAGTTCCCGGGATTATCCTTGCTACCCTTCTTAAACAGAGGAACAACATTGGCTATTCTCCAGTCCTCCGGGACATCCCTGAAGACAGCGAGGATCAGTGCTGAGGGAGTGCCGCACTGTGGGAGGGTCAGTACTGAGGGAGTGCCGCACTGTCAGAGGGTCAATACTGAGGGAGCACCGCACTGTCGGAGGGTCAGTACTGAGGGAGTGCCGCACTGTGGGAGGGTCAGTACTGAGGGAGCGCCGCACTGTGGGGAGGGTCAGTACTGAGGGAGCGCCGCACTGTGGGAGGGTCAGTACTGAGGGAGTGCCGCACTGTGGGAGGGTCAGTGCTGAGGGAGCGCCGCATTGTCGGAGAGTCAGTACTGAGGGAGCGCCGCACTGTGGGAGGGTCAGTACTGAGGGAGCGCCGCACTGTGGGAGGGTCAGTAGTGAGGGAGCACCGCACTGTGGGAGGGTCAGTACTGAGGGAGCGCCGCACTGTGGGAGGGTCAGTACTGAGGGAGTGCCGCACTGTGGGAGGGTCAGTACTGAGGGAGCGCCGCACTGTGGTAGGGTCAGTACTGAGGAGTGCCGCATTGTCAGAGGGTCAATACTGAGGGAGCGCCACACTGTGGGAGGGTCAGTGCTGAGGGAGCGCCGCACTGTCGGAGGGTCAGTACTGAGGGAGTGCCGCACTGTCAGAGGGTCAGTGCTGAGGGAGCGCCGCACTGTGGGAGGGTCAGTACTGAGGGAGCGCCGCACTGTGGGAGGGTCAGTACTGAGGGAGCGCTGCACTGTCAGAGGGTCAGTGCTGAGGGAGTGCCGCATTGTCGTGGGGGGTGCGGCTTTAAATGTCACAACCTGTCTGCTGTGGGAAGGCGGTTAGTTAGCGTGATGCTCGCGTGTGCCGTTGAGAAGATGATCCCCGCTCCGTGTGACTCCCTCTCTCCGTTGCAGTTTTCAAACTCTACAAAATCTACTCCTCATCCGACATTACTGACACCATCAAGAAGCAGATGAAAGGAGATGATGCGAAAGGCTTCCTCGCGCTGGGTAAGTTTCCAATATTCTCCCTCCTCCACCTATCCCCACCCTCCCTATCCCTGTAACCTCCTCCAGCCCCTACACCCCCTCCCTATCTCTGTAACCTCCTCCAGCCCCTACACCCCTTCCCTCCCTCCGTAACCTCCTCCAGCCCCTACACCCCTCCCTATCTCTGTAACCTCCTCCAGCCCCTACACCCCCTCCCTATCTCTGTAACCTCCTCCAGCCCCGACACCCCCTCCCTATCTCTGTAACCTCCTCCAGCCCCTACACCCCCTCCCTATCTCTGTAACCTCCTCCAGCCCCTACACCCCCTCCCTATCTCTGTAACCTCCTCCAGCCCCTACACCCCCTCCCTATCTCGGTAACTTCCTCCAGCCCCTACACCCCTTCCCTCCCTCCGTAACCTCCTCCAGCCCCTACACCCCCCTCCCTATCTCTGTAACCTCCTCCAGTCCCTACACCCCCTCCCTATCTCTGTAACCTCCTCCAGCCCCTACACCCCCCTCCCTATCTCTGTAACCTCCTCCAGTCCCTACACCCCCTCCCTATCTCTGTAACCCCCTCCAGCCCCGACACCCCCTCCCTATCTCTGTAACCTCCTCCAGCCCCTACACCCCCTTCCCTCCCTCCGTAACCTCCTCCAGCCCCGACACCCCCTCCCTCCCTCCGTAACCTCCTCCAGCCCCGACACCCCCTCCCTCCCTCCGTAACCTCCTCCAGCCCCGACACCCCCCTCCCTCCTCCGTAACCTCCTCCAGCCCCTACACCCCCTCCCTATCTCTGTAACCTCCTCCAGCCCCTACACCCCCTCCCTATCTCGGTAACCTCCTCCAGCCCCTACACCCCCTCCCTATTTCTGTAACCTCCTCCAGCCCCTACACCCCCCCTCCATATCTCTGTAACCTCCTCGAGCCCCGATACCCCCTCCCTATCTCTGAAACCTCCTCCAGCCCCTACACCCCCTCCCTATCTCTGCAACCTCCTCCAGCCCCTACACCCCCCTCCCTATCTCTGTAACCTCCTCCAGCCCCTACACCCCTCCCTATCTCTGTAACCTCCTCCAGCCCCTACACCCCCTCCCTATCTCTGTAACCTCCTGCAGCCCCTACACCCCCTCCCTATCTCTGTAACCTCCTCCAGCCCCGACACCCCCTCCCTATCTCTGTAACCTCCTCCAGCCCCTACACCCCCTCCCTGTCTCTGTAACCTCCTCCAGCCCCTACACCCCCTCCCTATCTCTGTAACCTCCTCCAGCCCCGACACCCCCTCCCTATCTCTGTAACCTCCTCCAGCCCCTACACCCCCTCCCTATCTCTGTAACCTCCTCCAGCCCTACACCCCCCTCCCTATCTCTGTAACCTCCTCCAGCCCCTACACCCCCTCCCTATCTCTGTAACCTCCTCCAGCCCCTACACCACCCTCCCTATCTCTGTAACCTCCTCCAGCCCCTACACCCCTCCCTATCTCTGTAACCTCCTCCAGCCCTACACCCCCTCCTGTCTCTGTAACCTCCTCCAGCTCCCTACAACCCTCCGGGATCTCTGCTCTCCTCCAATCCCGGCCTATCGAGCATCCCCCCCGATTCCCATCGCTCCGCCATTGGCGGCCGTGCCTTCAGCTACCTGGGGGGTGGGTCTCTGGAATCCCCTCCCTCAAACCTCTCAACCTCTCTCTCTCTCTCTCTCTCTCCCTCCCCCTCTATCTCTCTCTCCCTCCCCCCTCTCTCTCTCTCCCTTTTCCCCCCTCCTCTTCCCCCTCGCTTTCCCCAACCCCCGTCTCTCTCCCTCTCTTTCCCCCTCCCTCTCTCTCTCCTGCTCTCTCCCTCTTTCTCTCTCTCTCTACCTCTCGCCCCCTCTCACCAGGGAGGGGGAGAGGGTGAGGGAGGGAGAGAAAGGAGGAGAGAGGCAGAGAGAGAGAGGGGTGAGAGGTGAGGGAGGAATCTGAGGGATGGAGAAAAGGTGGGGGAGGTAGAGAAGGTGAGGGAGGCGGGGGTAGAGAAGGTGAGGGAGGGGGGATAGAGAGGGTGAGAGGGGAGGGAGAGAGAGGGTGAGGGGAGAGGGTGAGGGGGGAGGGAGAGAGAGGGTGAGGGAGGGAGAGAGAGAGGGTGAGGGAGGGAGAGAGAGGGGGAGGGAGAGGGGGAGGGAGGGAGGGAGAGATAGGGGGAAGGAGAGACAGAGAGAGGGGGAGGAAGAGAGAGAGAGAGGGGGGGAGCGGGCGGGGAGAGAGAGGGGGAGCGGGAGGGAGAGAGAGGGGGAGCGGGAGGGAGAGAGAGGGGGAGCGGGAGGGAGAGAGAGGGGGAGCGGGAGGGGGAGAGGGAGAGGGGAGGGGGAGAGAGGGTGAGGGAAGGAGGGTGAGGGAGGGAGAGAAGATGATGGAGGGAGGGAGAGAGGGTGAGGGAAGGAGAGAGGGTGAGGGAGGGAGAGAGGGTGAGGGAGGGAGAGAGGGTGAGGGAGGGAGAGAGGGTGAGGGAGGGAGAGGGTGAGGGAGGGAGGGAGGGAGAGGGTGAGGGAGGGAGAGAGGGTGAGGGAGGGAGAGAGGGTGAGGGAGGGGAGAGAGGGTGAGGGAGGGAGAGAGGGTGAGGGAGGGAGAGAGGGTGAGGGAGGGAGAGAGGGTGAGGAGGGAGGGAGAGAGGGTGAGGGAGGGAGAGAGGGTGAGGGAGGGAGAGAGGGTGAGGGAGGGAGAGAGGGTGAGGGAGGGAGAGAGGGTGAGGGAGGGGGAGAGGGTGAGGGAGGGAGAGAGGGTGAGGGAGGGAGAGGGAGGGTGAGGGAGGGAGAGAGGGTGAGGGAGGGAGAGAGGG
Source organism: Scyliorhinus torazame (assembly GCF_047496885.1). Taxonomy (NCBI): domain Eukaryota; kingdom Metazoa; phylum Chordata; class Chondrichthyes; order Carcharhiniformes; family Scyliorhinidae; genus Scyliorhinus; species Scyliorhinus torazame. Next base: position 30,457,686 of record NC_092732.1, on the reverse strand, counting down.
TGAGGGAGGGAGAGAGGGTGAGGGAGGGAGAGAGGGTGAGGGAGGGAGAGAGGGTGAGGGAGGGAGAGAGGGTGAGGGAGGGAGAGAGGGTGAGGGAGGGAGAGAGGGTGAGGGAGGGAGAGAGGGTGAGGGAGGGTGAGAGGGTGAGGGAGGGAGAGAGAGAGGGTGAGGGAGGGAGAGAGGGTGAGGGAGGGAGAGAGGGTGATGGTGAGGGAGAGTGAGAGGGTGAGGGAGAGAGGTGAGGGAGGGAGAGAGGGTGAGGGAGGGAGAGAGGGTGAGGGAGGGAGAGAGGTGAGGGAGGGAGAGAGGGTGAGGGAGGGAGAGAGGGTGGGAGGGAGGAGAGAGGGTGAGGGAGGAGAGAGGGTGAGGGAGGGAGAGAGGGTGAGGGAGGGAGAGAGGGTGAGGGAGGGTGAGGGTGTGAGGGAGGGAGAGAGAGAGGTGAGGGAGGGAGAGAGGGTGAGGGAGGGAGAGAGGGTGAGGGTGAGGGAGGGAGAGAGGGTGAGGGTGAGGGAGAGTGAGAGGGTGAGGGAGAGAGGGTGAGGGAGGGAGAGAGGGTGAGGGAGGGAGAGAGGGTGAGGGAGGGAGAGAGAGAGTGCGTGAGGGACAGGTGGTGAGGGAGGGAGAGAGGGTGAGGGAGGGTGAGGGAGGAGAGAGGGTGAGGGAGGGGAGAGAGGGGAGGGAGGGAGAGGGTGAGGGAGGGAGAGAGGGTGAGGGAGGGAGAGAGGGTGAGGGAGGGAGAGAGAGAGTGCGTGAGGGGCAGGTGGTGAGGGAGGGAGAGAGGGTGAGGGAGGGTGAGGGAGGGAGAGAGGGTGAGGGAGGGAGAGAGGGTGAGGGAGGGAGAGAGGGTGAGGGAGGGTGAGGGTGAGGGAGGGAGGGAGAGAGGGTGAGGGAGGGAGAGAGGGTGAGGGAGGGAGAGAGGGTGAGGGTGAGGAGGGAGAGAGGGTGAGGGAGAGTGAGAGGGTGAGGGAGAGAGGGTGAGGGAGGGAGAGAGGGTGAGGGAGGGAGAGAGGGTGAGGGAGGGAGAGAGAGAGTGCGTGAGGGACAGGTGGTGAGGGAGGGAGGGCAGAGAGGGAGTAGGAAGTAGAGCTAAGGTGAAAGCAGGAGCCAGAGAGGAGAGGGTAAAATTGATAGTGAGATGGGGTTGAGGAAGGGGAGCACATTCTGACTAACTCAGTATCTGTATCCAGTGCAGAGCATTCAGAACACACCTGAATACTTCGCCGAGAGACTCCAGGCATCTATGAAGGTGAGATCTGCGGCAGGACATTAACCCCGGGCTTTCAAATCGGGGTGATCGTGACATTTCAGTTCATCATCGCCGAGAAAAGCTGGAACTAAGACGACAATTTTAATCTCCTTTCATGGGACAGTGCAGAGGGAGCGTTACTCTGTATCTAACCCCGTGCTGTACCTGTCCTGGAGTGTTTGATGGGGACAGTGTAGAGGGAGCTTTACTCTGTATCTAACCCCGTGCTGTCCCTGTCCTGGGAGTGTTTGATGGGGACAGTGTAGAGGGAGCTTTACTCTGTATCTAACCCGTGCTGTCCCTGTCCTGGGAGTGTTTGATGGGGACAGTGTAGAGGGAGCTTTACTCTGTATCTAACCCCGTGCTGTCCCTGTCCTGGGAGTGTTTGATGGGGACAGTGTAGAGGGAGCTTTACTCTGTATCTAACCCCGTGCTGTACTGTCCTGGGAGTGTTTGATGGGGACAGTGTAGAGGGAGCTTTACTCTGTATCTAACCCCGTGCTGTACCTGTCCTGGGAGTGTTTGATGGGGACAGTGTAGAGGGAGCGTTACTCTGTATCTAACCCGTGCTGTACCTGTCCTGGGAGTGTTTGATGGGGACAGTGTAGAGGGAGCTTTACTCTGTATCTAACCCCGTGCTGTACCTGTCCTGGGAGTGTTTGATGGGGACAGTGTAGAGGGAGCTTTACTCTGTATCTAACCCCGTGCTGTACCTGTCCTGGGAGTGTTTGATGGGGACAGTGCAGAGGGAGCTTTACTCTGTATCTAACCCCGTGCTGTACCTGTCCTGGGAGTGTTTGATGGGGACAGTGTAGAGGGAGATTTACTCTGTATCTAACCCCGTGCTGTACCTGTCCTGGGAGTGTTAGATGGGGACAGTGTAGAGGGAGCTTTACTCTGTATCTAACCCCGTGCTGTACCTGTCCTGGGAGTGTTTGATGGGGACAGTGTAGAGGGAGCTTTACTCTGTATCTAACCCCGTGCTGTACCTGTCCCGGGAGTGTTTGATGGGGACAGTGTAGAGGGAGCTTTACTCTGTATCTAACCCCCTGCTGTACCTGTCCTGGGAGTGTTTGATGGGGACGGTTGTAGAGGCAGCTTTACTCTGTACCTAACCCCGTGCTGTACCTGTCCTGGGAGTATTTGATGGGGACAGTGTAGAGGGAGCTTTACTCTGTATCTAACACCGTGCTGTGCCTGTCCCGGGAGTGTTTGACGGGGACAGTGTAGAGGGAGCTTTACTCTGTACCTAACCCCGTTCTGTACCTGTCCTGGGAGTGTTTTGATGGGGACAGTGTAGAGGGAGCTTTACTCTGTATCTAACCCCGTGCTGTACCTGTCCTGGGAGTGTTTGATGGGGACAGTGTAGAGGGAGCTTTACTCTGTATCTAACCCCGTGCTGTACCTATCCTGGAGTGTTTGATGGGGACTGTGTTGAGGGAGCTTCACTCTGTATCTAACCCCGTGATGTACCTATCCTGGGAGTTTTTGATGGGGACTGTGTTGAGGGAGCTTTACTCTGTATCTAACCCCGTGCTGTACCTGTCCTGGGAGTGTTTGATGGGGACAGTGTAGACGGAGCTTTACTCTGTATCTAACTCCGTGCTGTACCTATCCTGGGAGTGTTTGATGGGGACAGTTGTAGAGGGAGCTTTACTCTGTATCTAACCCCGTGCTGTACCTATCCTGGGAGTGTTTGATGGGGACAGTGTAGAGGGAGCTTTACTCTGTATCTAACCCCGTGCTGTACCTGTCCTGGGAGTGTTTGATGGGGACAGTGTAGAGGGAGCTTTACTCTGTATCTAACCCCGTGCTGTACCTGTCCTGGGAGTGTTTGATGGGGACAGTGTAGAGGGAGCTTTACTCTGTATCTAACCCCGTGCTGTTCCGCTATTTGTTTGTAAACAGAGTTTCGGGACCCGGGACAATGTCCTTACTCGCTTGCTGGTGTCTCGCTGTGAGGTTGACCTTCTGAGTATCCGTGCCGAGTTCAAGAAGAAATACGGGAAGTCCCTGTACTCCACTATCCAGGTACGGAACGCTCCTGAGCTCCTTATCGTCTCCTCCAACAGTGCCCCGAGATTCGGAGACGTGGAATCGACGCTGATATCCCAAGTTGGCTTCTGAATGAGTCCTGTCCTGGGTTACATTGACCCATGTCCCAGTGGGGGAAGGTTTTGTGTAATTAGTAGCCGGTCAGAGGCTGGGAATCCTGCGGAGAGTAACCTCACCTCCTGACCCCCCCCCCCCAAAGCCTGTCCCCCATCGACAAGGACACAAGTCAGGAGTGCGATGGGAGACTCTCCACTCGCCTGGACGAGCGCGGCTCCCAACGACACTCGAGAAGCTCAACACCATCCAGGACAAAGCAGCCCCGCTCGATCGACGCGCTAACCGCCGACATTCACTCCCCCCCCCCCCCCCCCCCCCCCCCCCCCCCCCGACGCACAGCGACAGCCGTGTGCACCGTCTACAAGACGCACCGCGGGCCACTCGCCTTCGACAGCACCTTCCAAACCCGCCACCTCCACCGTCTAGAAGGACGAGGGGGGGGGGGGCAGCAGACACGTGGGGAGCACCCCCCCAACCTGCACGTTCCCCCCTCCGAGCCGCTCGCCATCCCGACTCGGGAATACATCGGCCGTCCCTTCCCTGTCGCCGGGACAGAATCCCGGGACTCCCTCCCTAACAGCACGGTGGGTGTACCTACACCACACGGGACTGCAGCGGGTTCAAAATGGCGGCTCGCCCCCCCCCCCCCACCTTGTCGAGGGGCGATTAGGGATGGGCGATCATTGCTGACCTTCAAAGTAATTGCTCGCGATCGAATTGAATGCAATTGAATCCTCATTGCTGCAATTTTCCAGCCATGGCAACATTCTTGTAAGTTTCCTCTTGCACTCGCTCCCTGAGCAATGATGTCCTTCCTCTCGAGTGGCGACGGGAACGGCACACAGTTCTCTAGGTGTGGCCTAACCAGCATTTTACGCAGCTCCAGCATAACCTCCCTGCTTTTGTGTTCAATTCCTCGTCCGACAATGGCAATGTTCCATCTGCCTTGTTCTACCACCTTATCCACCCTCTCCTCCCACCTTCGCGTGCCTGTGGACATTCTCTCCTGAGCCTCTAATGTCCTCTCCCCCTCCCGTTTCCTACATTTATCGACCATTCCCCTGCTTCGTCTGCCCCCTTCAAATGCGTCACCTCGCGTTCTCCGGATGGAACTGCATCCGCCACTTCTCTGCCCACCCAACCCAAACCGTCGATATCTTCCTGGAGTCGACAGATGTCCTCTCCGCAATCAACTCCACGGCCAAGTTCTGTGTCATCGGCAAAGTTCCCACCCGTGCCGCTCACGTTTCAGTCTAAATCATCAACATCTACCACAAACAGCAAGGGCCCCAACACCGAGCTCTGTGGACAACGATTGAAAACTACTTTCCTTTCGCAAAAGCATCCGTCGACCGTCGTTTCCTGTCACTGAGCCAATTTTGAACCCAACTCGCTACATTTCCCCCCCCCTCCCCCTGGTATCCAAGAACAAAGAACAATACAGCACACGAACAGGCCCTTCGGCCCTCCAAGCCTGCGCCGGCCACGTGCCCTATCTAGGCCAAACGCCTGTATCTTTCTGTACCCAGTCTGTTCATATGCCTAGCCAGATAAGTCTTAAAGGTCGCTAACGTATCTGCCTCAACTACCTCACTTGGCAGTGAATTCCAGGCCACCACCGCCCCCTGTGTAAAAAAACGTCCCCCGTACATCTCCACTGAACCCTTCCCCCCCCCTCCCCTCGAACTTGTCCCCCCTTGTAATTGTCATTTCCGCCCTGGGGAAAAAGCCTCCAACTGTTCACCCTATCTATACCCCTCATAATTCGACAAACTTCTATCAGGCCGCCCCTCAGCCCCCGTCTCACTAGGGAGAACAAACCCAGTTTATTCAATCTCTCCTCATAGCTAATACCCTCCGTACCAGGCAACATCCTGGTCAACTTTTTCAGCACTCTCTTCAAAGCCTCCACGTCCTTCTGGTAGTGCGGTGACCAGAATTGCACACAGTATTCCAAATGTGGCCTCACCAACGTTCTATATAACGGTAACATAATTTGCGAGCTTTTATACTCGATACCCCGTCCTATGAAGGCCAGCATGCTTTCTTTCCCATCATTCCCACCTGTGCTGCCACTTTTAAGGATCTGTGGACTTGCACGCAACAGATCTCTCTGTGTCTCTCTGCTCCTGATGGTTTTGCCATTTATTTTAGAGCTCCCACCTGAATTGGATCTACCAAAATGCATCACCTAGCATTTTACCGGGTTAAACTCCATCTGCCACTTCTCCGCCCAGTTTTGCAGCCTATCTATATACTGCTGTATTCTCTGACAATCTTCAGCACTATCCGTAACTCTTGCAATCTTAGTGTCATCCGCAAACTTGTTAATCAGACCCGCTATGTTATCTTCCAAGTCATTTCTATATATTACAAAGAGCAGAGGCCCCAGAACTGATCCCTGCGGAACATCACTAGTTACAGACCTCCATTCGGAAAAACGCCCTTCCACTGCTACCCTCTGTCTTCTATGGCCGCGGGATTTTGCGTTTCTGACCGGTCAGCCATGTGGGATCTTGTCAAATGCCTGACTGAAATCTATGTGGACCACATCCACCGCACCACCCTCATCGACCCTCCTTGTTACTTCCTCAAAGAAATTCCATTAGGTTAGTAAGACACGGCCTTCCCTGACAAAACCATGCCGACTATCCTTGGTTAATCACCCTGTCTCGTAGGAACAGGAGGAGGCCATTCGTCCCGTCAGACCTGCTCCGTCATTCTATACCATCATGGCTGATTGGACAGTTCAATGCCTTTTATACCCACTATCCTTCCCGGATGCTAGTTCGTCCACTCAAGTCCTCTCTCACCCTATTTATCGTGTCTAATAGTTGATTCTTTTTCACTCTCCGTTAGTCATGGCTGAAGACGGAAGCTCGGGACCCCCCGGAAGCTGATGATTTTCTCTGTTCTCACCCCCCCCCCAGGCCGACACTAAGGGCGATTACCAGCATGCCTTGCTCGGGCTGTGCCGGGCGGAGGACTTGTAGAGGCAGAAACCGGACCGAGACCGGGAGAAAGGCGTGGACGTCCGATGCTGGTCTCCTTGACAACGCAGAGCTTAACACACCTCCCCCTCCCCCTCCGCCTCATCCCCCCCCCTCTTCCCCCACCAACCCCAGCCACAGACATCAATGTCAATGAATGAAGACACATGTGCTGATAGACACGAGCACTCGTTGACAGACACGCAGCCACACACACACACACACACGTGTGCACGCACACACACAGACCGACATGCACGTACGGAGAGACAGAGCTGGGGAAACTCCACACCCGACACATAATATTCCTGCTGCCTCTTAACGGACTCAGACACATTCTCTCTCTCTCTCACACTTTTCACACACTCTCTCTCTCAGACACACTCTCTCAGACACACTCTCTCACACACCCTCTCTCACACACTCTCACACACTCTCTCTCACACACTCTCTCTCACACACACACTCTCTCTCACACACTCTCTCTCACACTCTCTCTCTCACACACTCTCTCTCACACACTCTCTCTCACACTCTCTCACACACACACTCTCTCTCACACACTCTCTCACACACTCTCTCTCTCACACACTCTCACACACTCTCTCTCTCACACACACTCTCTCTCTCACACACTCTCTCTCTCACACACTCTCACACACTCTCTCTCTCACACACACCTTCTCTCTCACACACTCTCTCTCACACACTCTCTCTCACACACACCTTCTCTCTCACACACTCTCTCTCACACACTCTCTCTCTCACACACTCTCTCTCACACACACTCTCTCTCTCACACACTCTCTCTCACACACTCTCTCACACACTCTCTCTCACACACACTCTCTCTCACTCTCTCTCTCACACACTCTCTCACACACTCGCTCTCTCACACACTCTCTCTCACACACACTCTCTCTCTCTCACACACTCTCTCTCTCACACACTCTCTCTCTCTCACACACTCTCTCACACCCACTCTCTCACACACTCTCTCTCACACACTCTCTCTCTCTCACACACTCTCTCACACCCACTCTCTCACACACACTCTCTCTTTTTCTCACGCTCGATCCAGCCCCCGGATGCTCCATCAGTAACTCCAGGAAACAGAGATTTTGAGGCCTGAGCCACAACCCAAACAGAATGTGCTCTAAACTCAGGAGAGACGCTCTTGTTTTCCCAGACAGCAGCAAAAGAATTAAACCGCTTTCAAAACACTCCGCGTTCTGAATTGTGTCTCCTTCTGGGGGGGACGGGTTGGGGGGGGCGGTGGGTGGGTACGGGGGTACGGGGGGGGGGGTGGAGAGAAAGAGGGGAGAGAGAGGCGTGAGAGAGAGAGGAGAGAGAGAAGAGGGGGGGAGAGAGAGAGGAGGGGGTGAGAGAGAGAGGAGGGGGTGAGAGAGAGAGGAGGGGGTGAGAGAGAGAGGAGGGGGTGAGAGAGAGAGGAGGGGGTGAGAGAGAGGGGAGGGGGTGAGAGAGAGAGGAGGGGGTGAGAGAGAGAGGAGGGGGTGAGAGAGAGAGGAGGGGGTGAGAGAGAGAGGAGGGGGTGAGAGAGAGAGGAGGGGGTGAGAGAGAGAGGAGGGGGTGAGAGAGAGAGGAGGGGGGTGAGAGAGAGAGGAGGGGGTGAGAGAGAGAGGAGGGGGTGAGAGAGAGAGGAGGGGGTGAGAGAGAGAGGAGGGGGTGAGAGAGAGAGGAGGGGGTGAGAGAGAGGAGGGGGGTGAGAGAGAGAGGAGGGGGCGAGAGAGAGAGGAGGGGATGAGAGAGAGAGGAGGGGGTGAGAGAGAGAGGAGGGGGTGAGAGAGAGAGGAGGGGGTGAGAGAGAGAGGAGGGGGTGAGAGAGAGAGGAGGGGGTGAGAGAGAGAGGAGGGGGTGAGAGAGAGAGGAGGGGGTGAGAGAGAGAGGAGGGGGTGAGAGAGAGAGGAGGGGGTGAGAGAGAGAGGAGGGGGTGAGAGAGAGGAGGGGGAAGAGGAGAGGGAGGAGGGGGAAGAGGAGAGGGAGGAGGGGGAAAGAGGGGGGAGGAGAGAGTGGGGGAGGGGCTGTTTAGCACAGGGCTAAATCGCTGGCTTTGAAAGCAGACCAAGGCAGGCCAGCAGCACGGTTCAATTCCCGTACAGCCTCCCCGAACAGGCGCCGGAATGTGGCGACTAGGGGCTTTTCACAGTAACTTCATTTGAAGCCTACTTGTGACAATAAGCGATTTTCTTTTCATTTCATGTGAGGGTACCTTTAAGAAATGGATGTTTAAGCAATGTACCTTTAAGAAAACAGTGATGTCAGAGAGTGGGTGGATCTCAGCTCAGTTCAGCCATTTTGAAATTTCAGTTTTGAGGAAAAGAGCTTGGGGAGTGTCTGTGTTTGCAGTGAGCTGGACCTGCTGTGATCTCTGCCATGAAAGACTATCTCTGGATCATTTGGGTGATTGAAACTCATAATAGTAAAGCCTTTAACCTGATGTGTTTCTGTTTAAAGGTGTTAAGTCTCATGGATGTTGAAAGGGATAACTGAAGGATTATTTAGTGTTGTAATATTTTCTGAGTTATCTTTGAAGTAAGGGGTGTTAAGGGATCCAATGTTTATTTAAAAGGTTCAGTTGAGTTCATTGAATCAACATTGTTTTGTGTTAAAAACCCACGTGTCCATAATTGTAATCCCACACCTAGGGAACAAGCCGTGTGCTCGGAAAAGCAACGATAGCATTAAAGGGGGAGGTTGGTTGAACTTGCCCATAACAATTGGGGGCTCGGCCGGGATAAAAGTCTATCAATTGGATTGGCTTTTGTGAACTTAAAGACAGTGAAGGATTGTTGCTTTTCCGGTGTGGTATTTTAGTTTAAGTGGGGAGAGTGTTGTGAGCAATGGCTCTTTCGGAGGCTCAGAAGTTTTTGGGGTTGGACGTGGTATCACGTGATACCTTCCGGACAGAGAGTAAAGACAGACTGTTAGGTTTGGCAAAACCATTGCAGTTAACACTGCCTAGCAAAATACGAAAAGGTGAGGTACTTAACGCGGTATCTGCACATTTACGTTTGCCTGTGATACATTCTGACTCATTAGATATGAAGCTCCAGTTGCAGATTAAGCAATTTGAACATGAAAAAAATTAAAGCAACTTGAACATGAAAAAGAATTAAAGCGGCTTGAATATGCAATGAAAGAAAAAGATAGAGATAGAGAGGAAAAAGAAAAGGAGAGAGAACAAAGAAAGAGATAGAGAGGAAAAGGAAAAAGAGAGAGAGTTTGAACTTTGGAAAATGGCCCTGAAACATGAAAATCAGTTAAAATTGGAGGATGCAAAGGGACACGTACAGTTGGAGGAGATGGATGAGGATAACGAGACGGAGCGTCACAGTCGAAGACGTGATGGGGATCTATTTAAATATGTCCAAGCATTGCCAAGGTTTGACGAGAAGGAGGTAGAAGCCTTTTTCATTTCATTTGAGAAGGTTGCTAAACAAATGCAATGGCCACAGGACATGTGGGTATTAATGATTCAAACAAAGCTGGTAGGTAGGGCTAGTGAAGTGTTGGCATCACTACCGGAGGAGGTATCTGGAACATATGAGGAGGTGAAGAAATCCATCTTAAGTGCATATGAGCTAGTGCCTGATGCTTACAGACAAAGGTTTGAAATTTAAGGAAAGAATTTGGTCAAACATACGTGGAGTTTGAAAGGCTCCAACAGAGTAATTTTGATAGGTGGATAAGGGCTTTGAAAATAGACCAAACGTATGAAGCTCTCGGAGAAATTATACTTCTGGAGGAGTTTAAAAATTAAATTCCTGATGTAGTGAGAACTCATGTGGAAGAACAGAGGGTTAAAACTGCGAGATTAGCAGCAGAAATGGCAGATGATTATGAATTAGTTGATAAACCAAAGATTGGTTTCCGACATCAGTTTCAGCCGGTGAGGGATAGAAACTGGGGACATGAGGAATACTCAAGTGGTAAAGGTGATCTGATGGGAGACAATAAAGAGAGTGTCCCTCAGATTAAAAAAGAAATCCAGGAAAAGAAATGAAAAGTTTCAGATGTTTTCACTGTAATAAACTAGGCCATGTAAAGTCACAGTGGTGGTGGTTGAAGAAAAGCACTGGGAAGGCTGATGTGGTAAAACAGGATAAGACAGTGGGATTTACTAGAGTGGTAAAGGAAAGCCCAAGTGAAGCGAAGGAGGTGCAAACGATTGTACAGCCTGTTCAAGAAGTAATTGTTAAGAAGGTTCCAGATGTCTTTAAAGAATTTACTTGTGTGGGAAAAGTTTACTCATGTGTATCAGGAGGAGCAGGTAAAGAAGTCTCAATTTTAAGAGATACAGGGGCTAGTCAATCTTTAATGGTAAGAGATGAGGAATTATGTAGTTTGGGAAGAAGGTTGCCAGAAAAGATGGTGATATGGTGAATTAGGGATGAGAGGAGTAGCGTTCCATTATATAAGGTGAGGTTGGAAAGTCCAGGGAAGAGTGGTAGTAGGAGTAATAGAGAAACTATCTTGTCCAGGAATACAGTTTGTCTTGGGTAATGAGATAGCTGGATCGCAGGTGGGAGTGATGCCTACTGTGGTTGATAAGCCAGTGGAAAATCAGACAACTGTAGTGTTGAAGGATGTATATCCTGGGATTTTCCCGGATTGTGCAGTAACAAGGTCGCAAAGTCACAGGTTAAGACAAGAGGAGAAATCAAAGAGTGAAGTTGAAGTTCAATTATCAGAAACGATTTTTGATCAGATGGTTGTAAAAGAACAAGAACAAGTGGAGGATGAGGCGGATATTTTTAGTTCAGGAAAATTGGAGGAGTTACAACAGAAAGATGTAGAAATAAAATGGATATAACAGAAAGCATATACGGAAGAGGAATCTGAGAGTATACCAGGGTGTTATTACCGTAAAAGTGATGTGTTGATGAGAAAATGGAGACCTTTACATATGCAGGCGGATGAAAAGTGGGCAGAAGTTCATCAAGTAGTATTGCCGGTAGGGTATAGAAAGGAGGTGTTGCGAGTTGCACATGAGGTACCAGTGGGAGGTTATTCGGCAATAAGGAAAACTCAAGCTAAAATCCAGAAACATTTTTATTGGCCTGGACTACATAAAGATGTAGTTAAATTTTGTCAATCATGTCACACATGTCAAGTGATAGGGAAACCTCAAGCAGTGATAAAACCAGCGCCCTTAATACCCATTCCAGCATTTGAGGAACCTTTTATGAGGGTCTTAATTGATTGTGTAGGACCGCTTCCTAAAACAAAAAGTGGGAATCAATATCTTTTGACTGTAATGGATGTGTCTACTAGGTTTCCAGAGGCCATTCCAGTACGTAATATTACAGCTAAAAAGATTGTGGAGGAGTTACTTAAATTCTTTACTAGATATGGACTATCCAGAGAAACACAATCGGAGCAAGGATCAAATTTACCTCAAAGTTATTCAAAGAAGTTATGGATAGCTTAGGAATAAAACAATTTAAATCAACTGCGTACCATCCAGAATCGCAGGGAACATTAGAAAGGTGTCATCAGACATTAAAGACAATGTTGAGGGCGCATTGTCACGATTATCCAGAGGATTGGGATAAAGGCATTCCATTCGTATTGCTTGCAATAAGGAATGAACCTAATGAGTCAACCAAATTTAGTCCTTTTGAGCTAATTTTTGGTCCTGAGGTAAGAGGACCACTTAAAGGGATTCGGGGATATGGTGTACGGGCCGGAGAGTGGAGCTGAGTCCACAAAGATCAGCCATGATCTCATTGAATGGCGGAGCAGGCTCGAGGGGCCAGATGGCCGACTCCTGCTCCTAGTTCTTATGTTCTTACGTAAATTGATTAAGGAAAAATTGGTGGGTGAGAAATTGGAAATTACACTATTGGATTACGTGTCAAATTTTAGGGAACGATTAAATAGAGCAGTTGAATTGGCTCGACAACATTTGAAAGTTGCACAAAATGTGAGGAAACAGGTAGCGGACAAGAAATCCAAAGTTCGTAGTTTTGTCAGTGGGGATAAAGTTTTAGTGTTGTTACCAGTGGTAGGGGAGCCTTTAAAAGCTAGGTTTTGTGGACCGTATCAGACTGAAAGGAAATTAAGTGTGTTGAATAATGTGGTAAAAACACCAGATAGAAGGAAGACTCACCGAGTGTGTCATGTGAATCTGCTTAAAAGGTACTTTGAAAGGGAAGGAGAGAAAAAGGAGGTTTTGATGATTCTAACTCAAAGTGATGAACCAAATCCAGATGACTGAATTTGACATACCTCAAATTAAATTGGAAAATGAGGATGTTCTTAAAAATTGGGATAAATTGTTGAGTTACCTTCCAGAGGAAAAACAAGACCTGAAAGAGTTATTGATATCACATGGGCAAATTTGTAGAGATAAATTGGGAAGTACTCAAATAGCTATATCTGATGTGGATGTGGGAAATGCTGTTCCTATCAAACAACATCCATATAGACTTAATCCTTTAAAATTGGCACAGGTTAACAGAGAGATTGAGAGTATGCTGAAAAATGGCATAATTGAAGTGGGTTGCAGCCAATGGAGCTCACCCATAGTGACGGTACCTAAACCAGATGGTACCTAACGGTTGTGTGTGGACGATCGAAAGGTGAATGCAGTTACAAGAACGGACTCTTATCCTATCCCACGTTTGGAGGATTGCATTAAGAAAGTGGGACAATCCGCTTTTATTTCCAAATTGGATTTACTGGAAGGTTACTGGCAGGTACCTTTATCTGAAAGGGTGAAGGAAATTTCAGCTTTTGTGACTCCAGATGGTATATACCAGTTCAAAGTGGATTGTACCGGAAATTTGGACCAAATTTTAGCAGTGTGGTCGCTCCACTGACAGACTTGCTCAAGAAGCGTAACAAATTCCAGTGGACAGCGGAGTGTCAACAGGCATTTGACGGCCTGAAGGCTGTGTTAACCACTGCTCCTGTGTTAGCCATCCCAGATTATACCAAACCATTCAAAGTGGCTGTTGATGCGAGCGATGTGGGCGTAGGTGCGGTGCTACTACAAGACGACGACGAAGGACTAGAGCGGCCTGTTGGTTATTTTTCAAAGAAATTTAATTCTCACCAGAAAAAGTATTCGACGATTGAGAAGGAGACTTTGAGTTTGGTGCTGGGCTTTGCAACATTTTCACATTTATGTGACCAGCAATCCATCTGACACCATTCTGATCATAATCCGTTGACGCTTTTGGAGCGATTCTGGAATAACAATGCAAGGCTGTTTCGCTGGAGTTTATTGTTACAGCCATTTCATTTTAAAATAGTACATGTGGCAGGACAAGAAACCGTGATAGCCGATGCTTTGTCAAGAATGTGATGAATGGAAGGATTTCGGTTGGAGGAAAAAGAACGGGAAAAATGGACTTTATTATTATACCTGTTTGCGTGTGTTGTTTTCTGTTGAACCGGTAAAGTGTTTTTACTGCGTGCATTTCTTAATTGATGGTGCAAAGGTGAAAAATGAAACCATCTTGAAGTTGATGGTTTATTTTTTTTTCTTGGGGGGAGGTGTCATGTGAGAGTACCTTTAAGAAATGGATGTTTAAACAATGTACCTTTAAGAAAACAGTGATGTCAGAGAGTGGGTGGAGCTCAGCTCAGTTCAGCCATTTTGAAGTTTCAGTTTGAAAAAGAGCTTGGGGAGTGTCTGTGGTGAGCTGGATCTGCTGTGATCTCTGCCATGAAAGACTATCTCTGGATCATTTGGGTGATTGAAACTCATAATAGTAAAGCCTTTAACCTGATGTGTTTCTGTTTAAAGGTGTTAAGTCTCTTGGAAGTTTGAAGGAACATTTTAAGGAAGTATTTACTGTTGCAATATTTTCTGAGTTATCTTTGAAGTAAGGGATGTTAATGGAGCCAATGTTTATTTAAGATGTTAAGTTGAGTTCATAGAATAAACATTGTTTTGTGTTAAAAACCACGTGTCCATAATTGTAATATCACACCTGGAGAACAAGCTTCAAAAGCAACAATCTATTAAAGGGGGAGGTTGGTTGAACTCTATGATACATTTTGGGGTTCTGAAAACGCCTCGCCCATAACAGGGGAGAGAGAGGGGAAGAGAGAGGCAAGGGGGAGAGAGAGAGAGGCGGGGGGGTGAGAGAGAGGAGGGGGGGTGAGAGAGAGGAGGGGGGGGGGTGAGAGAGAGAGGGGGGGTGAGAGCGAGGCGGGGGGAGAGAGAGAGAGGCGGGGGGAGAGAGAGAGAGGCAGGGGGAGAGAGAGAGAGGCAGGGGGAAGAGAGAGAGACGGGGGGGGAGAGAGAGAGGCGGGGAGGGAGAGAGAGGCGGGGAGGGAGAGGGAGAGAGAGGCGGGGAGGGAGAGGGAGAGAGAGAGGCGGGGAGGGAGAGAGAGAGAGAGAGGCGGGGAGAGAGAGAGAGAGAGGCGGGGAGGGAGAGAGAGAGAGAGAGGCGGGGAGGGAGAGAGAGGCAGGGAGGGAGAGAGAGAGAGAGGCGGGGAGGGAGAGAGAGAGAGGCGGGGAGGGGGAGAGAGAGGCGGGGAGGGAAGAGAGAGAGGCGGGGGGGAGTGAGAGGGGGGGAGAGAGAGAGGTTGGTGTTTTAATGTCCCAGGGTTTTGAGGACTTGCCGGAAGAACTGATTATCGAGCTGGACACTCTCCATCCGACACGGTTTATTGGAAAGAAGACCAACACTGAGAATGGGTTTCACCACGAAACCGGGACTGACAAACCGGGACTGGCAAACTGCAAACCGGGATTGCCAAACCGGGATTGCCAAACCGGGACTGACAAACCGCGATTGACAAACCGCAAACCGGGATTGCCAAACCGGGACTGACAAACCGCGATTGACAAACCGCAAACCGGGATTGCCAAACCGGGACTGACAAAACCGGGAATCACAAACCGAATAGTTGAGAGAGCGAGTGTGTGTGTGTGAGAGAGGGTGTTGGTCAGCGAGTGTGTGCGTGTGTGAGAGAGTGAATGTGTGAGGAGAGTGAGTGCATGTGAGAGAGAGGGTGAGGGAGTGTATGTGTGAGAGGGCGAGTGCATGAGTGTGAGTGTGTACAAGAGGGAGCGAGAGTCAGTGAGTGAGTGAAAGATTGTTTGTGTGTCTACCATGTTATGATCACTGTTTCCTAGGGGATCTTTCCCTCTGAGATTGTTTATTAACCCTGCCTCATTTCGCATTACCAGATCCAAAATATCCAGATTCCTGGTTGTATCCACAACATATTGTCCGAGGAAACTGTGCTGGATAACACGATGAATTCATCCTCATGGCTACCAGTTTGATTATCCCAATCCACGTGAAGATTAAAGTCACTCAAGATTCACGCCGCGTTTTTCACATGGCTTTATTATCTCTTGATTTATTCTCCGTCCGACAGTTTTGTGGGATCAATAAAACGTTCCCACCACAAGTGTCGCCTTTCCCTTATTATTTCTGACCTCCTCCCAAATGGATTCTACATCTTCTGATCCAAGATCATTTCTCATATTAACGGAGCGACCCCATCACCCATTCCTTCCTGCCGGTCCTTACGAAAAGTCACATACCCCTGAATATTTACTTCCCAGTTTCGATCTCCATGAAACCACATCTCAATGGCTGCAAGACCATGTGCATTAAGCTCAACTTGTGAATTCCTTTTTTATTGTGTCGTATGTCAGGTCTGCGATGCACGCCGTAACCCACAGGTGTCACTGTTCACCAACGAGATGCGTGCCTGCCCCTTTAAGTAAATTCAGAGGAGAAAAATAATCGACTCCTCCCACCTCATGATGTCCTAAAGTGCCTCACAGCCAATGGGGTCCTTTTGAAATGTGGTCACTGTTGTAATGTGAGGAAGCCAGGAGCCAATTTACGCATGGCAAGATCCCAGAAGCCCCAACGTGACCCACATGGGAGCCGAGGTTTAATATCACAACCCCAAAAACAACAACTCCGACAGTGCTGGGCTCCCTCAGCACTGACCCTCCCACAGTGCGGCGCTCCCTCAGTACTGACCCTCCCACAGTGCGGCACTCCCTCAGTACTGATCCTCCCACAGTGCGGCACTCCCTCAGTACTGACCCTCCCACAGTGCGGCGCTCCCTCAGTACTGACCCTCCCACAGTGCGGCGCTCCCTCAGTACTGACCCTCTGACAGTGCGGCGCTCCCTCAGTACTGACCCTCTGACAGTGCGGCGCTCCCTCAGCACTGACCCTCCCACAGTGCGGCACTCGCTCAGTACTGACCCTCCCACAGTGCGGCACTCCCTCAGTACTGACCCTCTGACAGTGCGGCGCTCCCTCAGCACTGACCCTCCCACAGTACGGCACTCGCTCAGTACTGACCCTCCCACAGTGCGGCACTCGCTCAGTACTGACCCTCCCACAGTGCGGCGCTCACTCAGCACTGACCCTCCCACAGTGCGGCGCTCCCTCAGTACTGACCCTCCCACAGTGCGGTGCTCCCTCAGTACTGACCCTCCGTCAGTGCGGCACTCGCTCAGTACTGGCCCTCCCACAGTGCGGTGCTCCCTCAGTACTGACCCTCCGACAGTGCGACACTCGCTCAGTACTGACCCTCCGACAGTGCGGCGCTCCCTCAGTACTGACCCTCTGACAGTGCGGCGTCCCTCAGCACTGACCCTCCCACAGTGCGGCGCTCCCTCAGTACTGACCCTCCCACAATGCGGCGCTCCCTCAGTCCTGACCATCCCACAGTGCGGCACTCCCTCAGTACTGACCCTCCCACAGTGCGGCGCTCATTCAGCACTGACCCTCCCACAGTGCGGCGCTCCCTCAGTACTGACCCTCCCACAGTGAGGTGCTCCCTCAGTACTGACCCTCCGACAGTGCGGCACTCGCTCAGTACTGACCCTCCCACAGTGCGGCGCTCCCTCAATACAGACCCTCCCACAGTGCGGCGCTCCCTCAGTACTGACACGCCGACAGTGCGGCACTCCCTCTGCACTGACCCTCCCATAGTGCGGCGCACCCTCAGTACTGACCCTCCGACAGTGCGGCGCTCCCTCAGCACTGACCCTCCCACAGAGCAGCACTCCCTCAGTACTGACCCTCCGACAGTGCGGCGATCCCTCAGTACTGACCCTCCGACAGTGCGGCACTCCCTCAGTACTGACCCTCCAACAGTGCGGCGCTCCCTCAGTACTGACCCTCCCACAGTGCGGCGCTCCCTCAATACAGACCCTCCCACAGTGCGGCGCTCCCTCAGCACTGACCCTCCCACAGAGCAGCACTCCCTCAGTACTGACCCTCCGACAGTGCGGCGATCCCTCAGTACTGACCCTCCGACAGTGCGGCACTCCCTCAGTACTGACCCTCCAACAGTGCGGCGCTCCCTCAGTACTGACCCTTCCACAGTGCGGCGCTCCCTCAATACAGACCCTCCCACAGTGCGGCGCTCCCTCAGTACTGACCCTCCGACAGTGCGGCGCTCCCTCAGTACTGACCCTCCCACAGTGCGGCGTTCCCTCAGTACTGACCCTCCCACAGTGCGGCACTCTCCCGGCGACTGCCTAGGTCCGCACTCTGCTGTCTGACATCTAAACCCCTCTCCCCCCTCCTGCCCCACCTCCGGCTGGATGAACTGTTGGCCTTGGCTCTCTGTCTCTCCCCTTCACCGGGCCCCCCTCTCCGCCCATCCCCCCACCCCCAAAGTTTGGCGAGATGTCGGTAGAGCGAGGGGGGAAGATTATGGTGGAGCAAGTCCCCAAAGCAAGCCAGCGTTCTCGCTCCGGGCTGAGATTGAACCTTACAGAGCCGCCTGCCCCAGTTGAACAGCTTGAACGGCAATCCCACGCAGAGCAGTTGTTGGCATCGCATCTTAGCGTCGGCATACATTTGAAGAACAACTCTTTGGGGATATTGGCCGGGGACGGGGGGGGGGACGGGGGGGGGGGGAGAGTGAGGGGGGGGGAAGGATACTCGAGCAGGTTACGGGCTGGTTACACTGGCTGGAAGGCACATTCGGAGGCGAACAAGTCCTGGTGTCGCATTCGGAACCGGGGCTCGAGACCTCGCGACAATGGGGGGGAGGGGGGGGGGGCATTCCACTGACTGAGGGAGTGCTGAATTTGGGTGCACTTGTGTGCTGTAGTGAGAGTTTGGTGACTGAGGGAGTGCTGAATTTGGGTGCACTTGTGTGCTGTAGTGAGAGTTTGGTGACTGAGGGAGTGCTGAATTTGGGTGCACTTGTGTGCTGTAGTGAGAGTTTGGTGACTGAGGGAGTGCTGAATTTGGGTGCATTTGAGTGCTGTAGTGAGAGTTTGGTGACTGAGGGAGAGCTGAATTTGCTGCATTTGAGTGCTGTAGTGAGAGTTTGGTGACTGAGGGAGTGCTGAATTTGGGTGCATTCGAGTGCTGTAGTGAGAGTTTGGTGACTGAGGGAGTGCTGAATTTGGGTGCATTTGAGTGCTGTAGTGAGAGTTTGGTGACTGAGGGAGTGCTGAATTTGGGTGCATTTGAGTGCTGTAGTGAGCGTTTGGTGACTAAGGGAGAGCTGAATTTGGGTGCTTTTGAGCGCGATAGTGAGAGTTTGGTGACTGAGGGAGTGCTGAATTTGGGTGCACTTGTGTGCCGTAGTGAGAGTTTGGTGACTGAGGGAGTGCTGAATTTGGGTGCACTTGCGTGCTGTAGTGAGAGTTTGGTGACTGAGGGAGAGCTGAATTTGCTGCATTTGAGTGCTGTAGTGAGAGTTTGGTGACTGAGGGAGTGCTGAATTTGGGTGCTCTTGCGTGCTGTAGTGAAAGTTTGGTGACTGAGGGAGTGCTGAATTTGGGTGCATTTGAGTGCTGTAGTGAGCGTTTGGTGACTAAGGGAGAGCTGAATTTGGGTGCTTTTGAGCGCGATAGTGAGAGTTTGGTGACTGAGGGAGTGCTGAATTTGGGTGCACTTGTGTGCTGTTGTGAGAGTTTGGTGACTGAGGTAGTGCTGAATTTGGGTGCATTTGAGTGCTGTAGTGAGAGTTTGGTGACTGATGGAGTGCTGAATTTGGGTGCACTTGCGTGCTGTAGTGAGAGTGTGGCGACTGAGGGAGTGCTGAATTTGGGTGCATTTGAGTGCTGTAGTGAGAGTTTGGTGGCTGAGGGAGTGCTGAATTTGGGTGCATTTGAGTGCTGTAGTGAGAGTTTGGTGACTGAGGGAGTGCTGAATTTGGGTGCATTTGAGTGCTGTAGTGAGAGTTTGGTGACTGAGGGAGTGCTGAATTTGGGTGCATTTGGGTGCTGTAATGAGAGTTTGGTGACTGAGGGAGTGCTGAATTTAGGTGCACCTGCGTGCTGTAGTGAGAGTTTGATGACTGAGGGAGTGCTGAAATTGGGTGCTTTTGAGCGCGATAGTGTGAGTTTGGTGACTGAGGGAGTGCTGAATTTGGGTGCATTTGAGTGCTGTAGTGAGAGTTTGGTGGCTGAGGGAGTGCTGAATTTGGGTGCTGTAGTGAGAGTTTGGTGACTGAGGGAGTGCTGAATTTGGGTGCACTTGCGTGCTGTAGTGAGAGTTTGGAGACTGAGGGAGTGCTGAATTTGGGTGCATTTGAGTGCTGTAGTGAGAGTTTGGTGGCTGAGGGAGTGCTGAATTTGGGTGCATTTGAGTGCTGTAGTGAGAGCTTGGTGACTGAGGGAGTGCTGAATTTGGGTGCTTTTGAGTGCTATAATGAGAGTTTGGTGACTGAGGGAGTGCTGAATTTGGGTGCATTTGAGTGCTGTAGTGAGAGTTTGGTGACTGAGGGAGAGCTGAATTTGCTGCATTTGAGTGCTGTAGTGAGAGTTTGGTGACTGAGGGAGTGCTGAATTTGGGTGCATTCGAGTGCTGTAGTGAGAGTTTGGTGACTGAGGGAGTGCTGAATTTGGGTGCATTTGAGTGCTGTAGTGAGAGTTTGGTGACTGAGGGAGTGCTGAATTTGGGTGCATTTGAGTGCTGTAGTGAGCGTTTGGTGACTAAGGGAGAGCTGAATTTGGGTGCTTTTGAGCGCGATAGTGAGAGTTTGGTGACTGAGGGAGTGCTGAATTTGGGTGCACTTGTGTGCCGTAGTGAGAGTTTGGTGACTGAGGGAGTGCTGAATTTGGGTGCACTTGCGTGCTGTAGTGAGAGTTTGGTGACTGAGGGAGAGCTGAATTTGCTGCATTTGAGTGCTGTAGTGAGAGTTTGGTGACTGAGGGAGTGCTGAATTTGGGTGCTCTTGCGTGCTGTAGTGAAAGTTTGGTGACTGAGGGAGTGCTGAATTTGGGTGCATTTGAGTGCTGTAGTGAGCGTTTGGTGACTAAGGGAGAGCTGAATTTGGGTGCTTTTGAGCGCGATAGTGAGAGTTTGGTGACTGAGGGAGTGCTGAATTTGGGTGCACTTGTGTGCTGTTGTGAGAGTTTGGTGACTGAGGTAGTGCTGAATTTGGGTGCATTTGAGTGCTGTAGTGAGAGTTTGGTGACTGATGGAGTGCTGAATTTGGGTGCACTTGCGTGCTGTAGTGAGAGTGTGGCGACTGAGGGAGTGCTGAATTTGGGTGCATTTGAGTGCTGTAGTGAGAGTTTGGTGGCTGAGGGAGTGCTGAATTTGGGTGCATTTGAGTGCTGTAGTGAGAGTTTGGTGACTGAGGGAGTGCTGAATTTGGGTGCATTTGAGTGCTGTAGTGAGAGTTTGGTGACTGAGGGAGTGCTGAATTTGGGTGCATTTGGGTGCTGTAATGAGAGTTTGGTGACTGAGGGAGTGCTGAATTTAGGTGCACCTGCGTGCTGTAGTGAGAGTTTGATGACTGAGGGAGTGCTGAAATTGGGTGCTTTTGAGCGCGATAGTGTGAGTTTGGTGACTGAGGGAGTGCTGAATTTGGGTGCATTTGAGTGCTGTAGTGAGAGTTTGGTGGCTGAGGGAGTGCTGAATTTGGGTGCATTTGAGTGCTGTAGTGAGAGTTTGGTGACTGAGGGAGTGCTGAATTTGGGTGCACTTGCGTGCTGTAGTGAGAGTTTGGAGACTGAGGGAGTGCTGAATTTGGGTGCATTTGAGTGCTGTAGTGAGAGTTTGGTGGCTGAGGGAGTGCTGAATTTGGGTGCATTTGAGTGCTGTAGTGAGAGCTTGGTGACTGAGGGAGTGCTGAATTTGGGTGCTTTTGAGCGCGATAGTGTGAGTTTGGTGACTGAGGGAGTGCTGAATTTGGGTGCACTTGCGTGCTGTAGTGAGAGTTTGGTGACTGAGGGAGTGCTGAATTTGGGTGCACTTGCGTGCTGTGGTGAGAGTTTGGTGACTGAGGGAGTGCTGAATTTGGGTGCACCTGCGTGCTGTAGTGAGACTTTGGTGACTGAGGGAGTGCTGAATTTGGGTGCACTTGCGTGCTGTAGTGAGAGTTTGGTGACTGAGGGAGTGCTGAATTTGGGTGCATTTGAGTGCTGTAGTGAGAGTTTGGTGGCTGAGGGAGTGCTGAATTTGGGTGCATTTGAGTGCTGTAGTGAGAGTTTGGTGACTGAGGGAGTGCTGAATTTGGGTGCTTTTGAGTGCTATAATGAGACTTTGGTGACTGAGGGAGTGCTGAATTTGGGTGCACTTGCGTGCTGTAGTGAGAGTTTGGTGACTGAGGGAGTGCTGAGTTAGGTGCACTTGCGTGCTGTAGTGAGAGGCTGATGACTGCGGGAGTACTGAATTTGGGTGCTTTTGAGCGCGATAGTGTGAGTTTGGTGACTGAGGGAGTGCTGAATTTGGGTGCACTTGCGTGCTGTAGTGAGAGTTTGGTGACTGAGGGAGTGCTGAATTTGGGTGCATTTGAGTGCTGTAGTGAGAGTTTGGTGACTGAGGGAGTGCTGAATATGGGTGCACTTGCGTGCTGTAGTGAGAGTTTGGTGACTGAGGTAGTGCTGAGTTTGGTGACTGCGGTAGTGCTGAATTTGGGTGCATTTGAGTGCTGTAGTGAGAGTTTGGTGTCTGAGGGAGTGCTGAATTTGGGTGCATTTGAGTGCTGTAGTGAGAGTTTGGTGACTGAGGGAGTGCTGAATTTGGGTGCACTTGCGTGCTGTAGTGAGAGTTTGGTGACTGAGGGAGTGCTGAATCTGGGTGCATTTGAGTGCTGTAGTGAGAGTTTGGTGACTAAGGGAGAGCTGAATTTGGGTGTTTTTGAGCGCGATAGTGAGAGTTTGGTGACTGAGGGAGTGCTGAATTTGGGTGCAGTTGCGTGCTGTAGTGAGAGTTTGGTGACTGAGGGAGTGCTGAATGTGGGTGAATTTGAGTGCTGTAGTGAGAGTTTGGTGACTGAGGGAGTGCTGAATTTGGGTGAATTTGAGTGCTATAATGAGAGTTTGGTGACTGAGGGAGTGCTGAATGTGGGTGAATTTGAGTGCTGTAGTGAGAGTTTGGTGACTGAGGGAGTGCTGAATTTGGGTGAATTTGAGTGCTATAATGAGAGTTTGGTGACTGAGGGAGTGCTGAATTTGGGTGCATTTGAGTGCTATAGTGAGAGTTTGGTGACTGAGGGAGTGCTGAATTTGGGTGCATTTGAGTGCTGTAGTGAGAGTTTGGTGACTGAGGGAGTTAGGTGAGGAGGGAGCAAGGTGCTCCTTTCATTTCATTTCCTACATTTCGTCAAAGAGCGTGAAGGGAGCCGGGAGTTTACAGAGTGCTGCTGACTGGGCCTAGAGTCGGAGTTGGTCCAGAGGGAAGCTACATTCTGTAAGGTAAACGTTTTTTTTTTTTTTTTTTAATTTTTAATTGACATTTTTTTGTTGTTTGTTTTGGGGGCAGCAAGCTAACATTCTTTCTTTTCGCAGAATCATCAATTTTCGAGTGTTCACTTGGGAGTGTAGCAGCAGTATGTATTGAGGGCAGCACGGTAGCATTATGGTTAGCACAATTGCTTCAGCTTTATAAAACCCCGGTTAGACCACACTTGGAATATTGTGTCCAGTTCTGGTCGCCTCATTATAGGAAGGATGTGGATGCTTTGGAGAGGGTACAGAGGAGATTTACCAGGATGCTGCCTGGACTGGAGGGCATGTCTTGTGAAGAAAGGTTGAGGCAGCTAGGGCTTTTCTCACTGGAGCGAAGAAGGAAGAGAGGTGACTTGGTAGAGGTGTACAAGGCGATGAGAGGCATGGATAGAGTGGATAGCCAGAGACTTTTCCCATATCTCGTGGGGATATCATTTTCTGGTGATTGGAGGAAGGTATAGGGGAGATGTCAGAGGCAGGTTTGTTACACAGAGTGGTGGGTGTGTGGAATGCATTGCCAGCAGAGGTGGTGGAGTCAGAGTCATTAGGGATATCTAAGCGACTCTTAGGCACATGGACAGCAGTAAATTGAAGGGGTGTAGGTTAGGTTGACCTTAGATGAGGATAAATGATCGGCACAACATCGTGGGCCGAAGGGCCTGTACTGTGCTGTACTGCTCTATGTTCTATATTTTTTTTTAAGCAACCTAATGGGTGTTTAATCTTTCTTTTTTTCCCCCCCTCTTTAAATCTCTTTGTGAATTCAGATTAGAGGGGATGGAGGCTAGGGCAGTTGCATGCTCCTCCTGTAAGATGTGGGCGGTGAGGGATACCACCGGTTTCCCCGCTGACTATACCTGCGGGAAGTGCACCCAACTCCAGATCCTCAGAGACCGCGTTAGGGAACTGGAGCTGGAGCCGGATGAACTTCGGATCATCCGGGAGGCAGAGGGGGGTGATAGAGAAGTTACAGGGAGGTAGCCACACCCGAGGTACAGGACAAGAGTAGCCGGGTTACAGTCACGGGCAGACAGTGCAGGGATCCCCTTCAAAACAAATAGACCGTTTTGGATGCTGTTGGGGGGGAGGGGGGGGGGGGGAGAATGACCCTAGCGGCCAGGTCTCTGGCACTGAGTCCGGCTCTGTGGCTCAGAAGGGAAGGGGGGAGAATAGAAAAAGCAATAGTGATAGGAGACGCAATGGGTAGGGGAATGGGTAGGAGATTCTGTGGTCGCGAGCGAGACTCCCGGAAGGTATGTGGCCTCCCGGGTGCCAGGGCCAGGGATGTCTCGGATCGAGTCTACAGGAGTCTTAAGGGGGAGGGGGAGCAACCAGAAGTCGTGGTGCACATAGGCACCAACGACATAGGTAGGAAAAGGGATGAGGATCTAAAAAGTGATCTTAGGGAGTTAGGTTGGAAGCTAAAGAGCAGGACAAGCACAGTGATCTCGGGATGGCCACGTGCAAGTGAGGCAAGGAACAGAGAGGGAGTGCAGTTGAACACGTGGCTACAGGGCTGGTGCAGGAGGGAAGGCTTCAGATATGTGGATCATTGGGATATCTTCTGGGAAGGTGGGACCTGTACACGAAGGACGGATTGCACCTAAACTGGAGGGGCACCAATACCCTGGGGGGGGGGGGAGGTTTGCTAGAGCTCTTCGGGAGGGTTTAAACTAGTTTGGCAGGGGGGTGGGAACCAGAGCTATGGATCAGAGGCTAGGGCAGAAATACTATGCAGCAAGTCTGTGAGGAAGGAAGGACAGTTGATAGGGCAAAGTTGCACTCAGTGGAATGGGTTAAAGTGTGTCTGTTTCAATGCAAGGAGTGTCATCGAATTTACAGTGCAGAAGGAGGCCATTCGGCCCATCGAGTCTGCACCGGCTCTTGGAAAGAGCACCCTACCCAAGGTCCACACCTCCACCCTATCCCCAGAACCCAGCAACCCCACCCAACACTCAGGGCAACACGAAGGGCAGGAATAAGGGAGATGAACTTAGAGCTTGGATCAGTACTTGGAACTGGGATGTTGTGGCCATAACGGAGGCATGGATTTCACAGGGGCAGGAATGGTTGTTAGATGTTCCGGGGTTTAGATGTATTCAGAAGAATAGGGAGGGAGGTAAAAGAGGAGGGGGAGTGGCACCGTTAATTAGGGAGTGCACCACAGCTGCAGAAAAGGAGTAGTTGAGGAGGGTTTGTCTACTGAGTCAGTATGAGTGGAAGTCAGAAACAAGAAAGGAGCAGTCACTTTATTGGGAGTTTTCTATAGACCCCCCAATAGCAGCAGAGAGGTAGAGGAACACATTGGGCGGCAGATCTTGGAAAAGTGCAGAAGTAACAGAGTTGTTGTCATGGGTGACTTCAACTTCCCGAATATTGACTGGAACCTCCTTAGTGCAAATGGTTTGGATGGAGCAGATCTTGTCAGGTGTGTCCAGGAAGGATTCCTGACTCAATATGTAGATAGGCCGACTAGGGGGGAGGCCGTATTGGACTTGGTGCTCGGCAACGAACCAGGCCAGGTGTCAGATGCCTCGGTGGGGGAGCATTTCAGTGACAGTGACCACAACTCCTTGACCTTTACCATAGTCATGGAGAGGGATAGGAACACACAGTATGGGAAGGTATTTAATTGGGGGGAGGGGAAATTATACTGCTATTAGACAGGAGCTGAGGAGCATAAAGTGGGAACAGTTGTTCTTGGGGAAATGCACAACACAATGTGGGGGTTGTTTAAGGAACACTTGCTGCGAGTGTTGAATTGTTTTGTCCAACTGAGGTGAGGAAGGAATGGTAAGGTGAAGGAGCCTTGGATGACAAGAGAAGTGGAGCTTCTAGTCAAGAGGAAGGAAGCTTACGTAAGGTTGAGGAAGCGAGGATCTGACTTGGCTCTAGAGGGTTACAAGGTAGCCTGGACAGAACTCAAAAATGGACTGAGGAGAGCTAGAAGGGGGCACGAAAAAGCCCTGGAGGGAAGGATGAGGGAAAACCCCAAGGCGTTGTGAGAAATAAGAGGATGATCAGAGTGAGAGTAGGGCCGATCAGGGATAGTGGAGGGAACTTGCGCCTGGAGTCTGAGGAGATGAGGGAGGCCCTAAATGAATACTTCAGTATTCACCAGAGAGAGGGACCTTGTTGCTCATGAGAACAGTGTGAACCAGGTTAATAGACTCAAACAGGGTGATATTAAAGAGGAGGATGAGCTGGAAATTTTGGAAAGCATCAGGATAGATAAGTCCCCTGGGCCAAACAGGATATACCCAAGGTTACTACGGAAGCGAGGGAGGAGATTGCTGTGCCGTTGGCGATGATCTTTGCGTCCTCACTCTCCACTGGAATAGTACCGGATGATTGGAGGGAGGCAAATGTTGTTCCCCTGTTCAAGAAAGGGAATAGGAAATCCCTGGGAATTACAGAACCATCAGCCTTACGTCTGTGGTGAGCAAAATACTGGAAAGGATTCTGAGAGATAGGATTTATGATTATTTAGAAATACATAGTTTGATTAAAGATAGTCAGCATGGCTTTGTGAGGGGCAGGTCATGCCTTACAAGCCTCATTGAATTCTTTGGGGATGTGACGAGACACATTGATGAAGGTCGGGCAGTGGATGCGGTGTATATGGATTTCAGTAAGGCATTTGATAAGGTTCTCCATGGTAGGCTCATTCAGAAAGTTTGGGGGCATGGGATACAGGGAAATGTGGCTGTCTGGATACAGAATTGGCTGGCCGAAAGAAGACAGCGAGTGGTAGTGGATGGAAAGTATTCCGCCTGGAGGTCGGTGACCAGTGGTGTCCCGCAAGGATCTGTTCTGGGTCCTCTGCTCTCTGTGGTTTTTATAAATGACTTGGATGAGGAAGTGGAAGGGTGGGTTACTAAGTTTTGCCGATGACACAAAGGTTGGTGGCGTTGTAGATAGTGTTGAGGGTTGTTGCGGGTTACAACAGGATATTGACAGGATGCAGAGCTGGGCTGAGAAGTGGCA
>NC_092732.1:30420630-30430585 GCF_047496885.1 Scyliorhinus torazame | reverse complement strand
ACTCGCTCCCACGGGGAGTGGGGGAGAATGTGGTACTCGCTCCCACGGGGAGTGGGGGAGAAATGGGGACTCGCTCCCACGGGGAGTGGGGAGAATGAGGGACTCGCTCCCACAGGGGGAGTGGGGGAGAATGGGGGACTCGCTCCCACGGGGAGTGGGGGAGAATGTGGGACTCGCTCCCACGGGGAGTGGGGGAGAATGTGGGACTCGCTCCCACGGGGAGTGGGGAGAATGTGGGACTCGCTCCCACGGGGAGTGGGGGAGAATGGGGGACTCGCTCCCACGGGAGTGGGGGAGAATGAGGGACTCGCTCCCACAGGGGGAGTGGGGGAGAATGGGGGACTCGCTCCCACGGGGAGTGGGGGGAGAATGTGGGACTCGCTCCCACTGGGAGTGGGGGAGAATGTGGGACTCACTCCCACGAGGAGAGCTCGAGGGGAAGAGCAGCGATATGTTGGGAGGGGGGCTGGATAAACACTCTATGGAGAGTGGTATAGACGGAATTGGTGATGAGGGTGAGATGGAGGGTGGATGGAGCAGGAACACCGGTACGAGAGCAGAGGGGCTGAATGGCGTTGTCGAACCCGAGTGGGACACGGATGGTTAACTCACCTTCCTCTGGTAGGCCTCGATCTCACTCGGTGAGAATATCTTCCAGCGCAGAGACTGCAGGTGCTCGCACACGAACTGGGAAGTTTCTCGGTGAGACTTCACAACATTCTGGATCACGTGCTCTGTGAGACCGGGCGACAGTACAGAGGGTCCCGTTAATCACTCGCACAGCAACTTGGCACACGATGACCACCACCCCCCTCCACTTCAGCCCGCCCCCTCCCTATCTCTGTAACCTCCGCCAGCCCCTCCCTATCTCTGTAACCTCCTCCAGCCCCTACACCCCCTCCCTATCTCTGTAACCTCCTCCAGCCCCTACACCCCCTCCCTATCTCTGTAACCTCCTCCAGCCCCTACACCCCCTCCCTATCTCTGTAACCTCCTCCAGCCCCTACACCCCCTCCCTATCTCTGTAACCTCCTCCAGCCCCTACACCCCCTCCCTATCTCTGTAACCTCCTCCAGCCCCTACACCCCCTCCCTATCTCTGTAACCTCCTCCAGCCCCTACACCCCCTCCCTATATCTGTAACCTCCTCCAGCCCCTACACCCCCTCTCTGTCTCTGTAACCTCCTCCAGCCCCTACACCCCCTCCCTATCTCTGTAACCTCCTCCAGCCCCTACACCCCCTCTCTGTCTCTGTAACCTCCTCCAGCCCCCACACCTCCTCCCTATCCGTGTAACCTCCTCCAGCCCCCACACCCCCTCCCTATCTCTGTAACCTCCTCCAGCCCCGACACTCCCTCCCTATCTCTGTAACCTCCTCCAGCCCCTACACCCCCTCCCTATCTCTGTAACCTCCTCCAGACCCTACACCCCCTCCCTATCTCTGTAACCTCCTCCAGCCCCTACACCCCCTCCCTATCTCTGTAACCTCCTCCAGCCCCTACACCCCCTCCCTATCTCTATAACCTCCTCCTGCCCCTACACCCCCTCCCTATCTCTGTAACCCCCCCAGCCCCTACACTCCCTCCCTATCTCTGTAACCTCCTCCAGCCCCTACACCCCCTCCCTATCTCTGTAACCTCCACCAGCGCCTACACCCCCTCCCTATCTCTGTAACCTCCTCCAGCCCCTACACCCACTCCCTATCTCTGTAACCTCCTCCGGCCCCTACACCCTCTCCCTATCTCTGTAACCTCCTCCAGCCCCTACACCCCCTCCCGATCTCTGTAACCCCCTCCAGCCCCTCCCTACCTCTGTAACCTCCTCCAGCCCCTACACCCCCTCCCGATCTCTGTAACCCCCTCCACCCCCTCCCTATCCCTGTAACCTCCTCCAGCCCCTACACCCCCTCCCTATCTCTGTAACCTCCTCCAGCTCCCTACAACCCCTCCCTATCTCTGTAACCTCCTCCAGCCCCCACACCCCCTCCCTATCTCTGTAACCTCCTCCAGCCCCTACACCCCCT
Source organism: Scyliorhinus torazame (assembly GCF_047496885.1). Lineage (NCBI taxonomy): Eukaryota > Metazoa > Chordata > Chondrichthyes > Carcharhiniformes > Scyliorhinidae > Scyliorhinus > Scyliorhinus torazame. The sequence continues at coordinate 30,428,563 of NC_092732.1, read as the reverse complement.
CCCTATCTCTGTAACCTCCTCCAGCCCCTACACCCCCTCCCTATCTCTGTAACCTCCTCCAGTCCCTACACCCCCTCCCGATCTCTGTAACCCCCTCCTGCCCCTCCCTACCTCTGTAACCTCCTCCAGCCCCTACACCCCCTCCCTATCCCTGTAACCTCCTCCAGTCCCTGCACCCCCTCCCTATCCCTGTAACCTCCTCCAGCCCCTACACCCCCTCCCTATCCCTGTAACCTCCTCCAGCCCCTACACCCCCTCCCTATCTCTGTAATCTCCTCCAGCCCCTACACCCCCTCCCTATCTCTGTAACCTCCTCCAGTCCCTACACCCCCTCCCTATCTCTGTAACCTCCTCCAGCCCCTACACCCCCTCCCTATCTCTGTAACCTCCTCCAGTCCCTACACCCCCTCCCTATCTCTGTAACCTCCTCCAGCCCCTACACCCCCTCGGGGGGGGTCAGGAGGTGAGTTTCTCTCCGCAGGATTCCCAGCCTCTGACCTGCTCTGGTAGCCGCAGTATTTATACGGCTGGGTCCTGCCCTGTTTCCGGTACCATGTTACGTTCCAATTGTGTTGCAATGATTGAGACAGTTCACCAAAGAACGTCTAGTTCGTGACCAGATCCACCTAACGGCCAATCCACCTAACCTGTACATCTTTGGACACTGAGGGACAATTTAGCACGGCCAATCCACCTAACCTGCACATCTTTGGACACTGAGGGACAATTTAGCACGGCCAATCCACCTAACCTGCACATCTTTGGACACTAAGGGACAATTTAGCACGGCCAATCCACCTAACCTGCACATCTTAGGACACTAAGGGACAATTTAGCACGGCCAATCCACCTAACCTGCACATCTTTGGACACTAAGGGACAATTTAGCACGGCCAATCCACCTAACCTGCACAACTTTGGACACTGAGGGACAATTTAGCACGGCCAATCCACCTAACCTGCACATCTTTGGACACTAAGGGACAATTTAGCACGGCCAATCCACCTAACCTGCACATCTTTGGACACTAAGGGACAATTTAGCACGGCCAATCCACCTAACCTGCACATCTTTGGACACTAAGGGACAATTTATCATGGCCAATCCACCTAACCTGCACATCTTTGGACACTAAGGGACAATTTAGCACGGCCAATCCACCTAACCTGCACATCTTTGGACACTAAGGGACAATTTAGCACGGCCAATCCACCTAACCTGCACATCTTTGGACACTGAGGGACAATTTAGCACGGCCAATCCACCTAACCCGCACATCTTTGGACACTAAGGGACAATTTAGCACGGCCAATCCACCTAACCTGCACATCTTTGGACACTAAGGGACAATTTAGCACGGCCAATCCACCTAACCTGCACATCTTTGGACACTAAGGGACAATTTAGCACGGCCAATCCACCTAACCTGCACATCTTTGGACACTGAAGGACAATTTAGCATGACCAATCCACCTAACCTGCACATCTTTGGACACTAAGGGACAATTTAGCACGGCCAATCCACCTAACCTGCACATCTTTGGACACTTAGGGGCAATTTAGCACGGCCAATCCACCTAACCTGCACATCTTTGGACACTAAGGGACAATTTAGCACGGCCAATCCACCTAACCTGCACATCTTTGGACACTAAGGGACAATTTAGCACGGCCAATCCACCTAACCTGCACATCTTTGGACACTAAGGGACAATTTAGCACGGCCAATCCACCTAACCTGCACACCTTTGGACACTAAGGGACAATTTAACACGGCCAATCCACCTAACCTGTACATCTTTGGACACTAAGGGACAATTTAGCACGGCCAATCCCCCTAACCTGCACATCTTTGGACACTAAGGGACAATTTAGCACGGCCAATCCACCTAACCTGCACATCTTTGGACACTAAGGGACAATTTAGCACGGCCAATCCACCTAAACTGTACATCTTTGGACACTAAGGGACAATTTAGCACGGCCAATTCACCTAACCTGCACATTTTTGAACACCAAGGGCAATTTAGCATGGCCAATCCACCTAACCTGCACATCTTTGCACACTAAGGGACAATTTAGCACGGCCAATCCACCTAACCTGCACATCTTTGCACACTAAGGGACAATTTAGCACGGCCAATCCACCTAACCTGCACATTTTTGAACACCAAGGGCAATTTAGCACGGCCAATCCACCTAACCTGCACATCTTTGCACACTAAGGGACAATTTAGCACGGCCAATCCACCTAACCTGCACATCTTTGGACACTGAGGGACAATTTAGCACGGCCAATCCACCTAACCTGCACATCTTTGGACACTGAGGGACAATTTAGCACGGCCAATCCACCTAACCTGCACATCTTTGGACACTGAGGGACAATTTAGCACGGCCAATCCACCTAACCCGCACATCTTTGGACACTAAGGGACAATTTAGCACGGCCAATCCACCTAACCTGCACATCTTTGGACACTAAGGGACAATTTAGCACGGCCAATCCACCTAACCCGCACATCTTTGGACACTAAGGGACAATTTAACACGGCCAATCCACCCAACCTGCACATCTTTGGACACTAAGGGACAATTTTGCACGGCCAATCCACCTAACCTGTACATCTTTGGACACTAAGGGACAATTTAGCACGGCCAATCCCCCTAACCTGCACATCTTTGGACACTAAGGGACAATTTAGCACGGCCAATCCACCTAACCTGCACATCTTTGGACACTAAGGGACAATTTAGCACGGCCAATCCACCTAAACTGTACATCTTTGGACACTAAGGGACAATTTAGCACGGCCAATTCACCTAACCTGCACATTTTTGAACACCAAGGGCAATTTAGCATGGCCAATCCACCTAACCTGCACATCTTTGCACACTAAGGGACAATTTAGCACGGCCAATCCACCTAACCTGCACATCTTTGCACACTAAGGGACAATTTAGCACGGCCAATCCACCTAACCTGCACATTTTTGAACACCAAGGGCAATTTAGCACGGCCAATCCACCTAACCTGCACATCTTTGCACACTAAGGGACAATTTAGCACGGCCAATCCACCTAACCTGCACATTTTTGAACACCAAGGGCAATTTAGCACGGCCAATCCACCTAACCTGTACATCTTTGGACACTAAGGGACAATTTAGCACGGCCAATCCACCTAACCTGCACATTTTTGAACACCAAGGGCAATTTAGCATGGCCAATCCACCTAACCTGCACATCTTTGCACACTAAGGGACAATTTAGCACGGCCAATCCACCTAACCTGCACATCTTTGCACACTAAGGGACAATTTAGCACGGCCAATCCACCTAACCTGCACATTTTTGAACACCAAGGGCAATTTAGCACGGCCAATCTACCTAACCTGCACATCTTTGGACACTAACGGACAATTTAGCACGGCCAATCCTCCTAACCTGCACACCTTTGGTCACTAAGGGACAATTTAGCACGGCCAATCCTCCTAACCTGCACATCTTTGGACACTAAGGGACAATTTAGCACGGCCAATCCACCTAACCTGCACATCTTTGGACACTAAGGGACAATTTAGCACGGCCAATCCACCTAACCTGCACATCTTTGGACACTAAGGGACAATTTAGCACGGCCAATCCACCTAACCTGCACATCTTTGGACACTAAGGGACAATTTAGAACGGCCAACCCACCTAACCTGCACATCTTTGGACACTAAGGGACAATTTAGCACGGCCAATCCACCTAACCTGCACATCTTTGGACACTAAGGGACAATTTAGAACGGCCAACCCACCTAACCTACACATCTTTGGACACTAAGGGGCAATTTAGCACGGCCAATCCACCTAACCAGTACATCTTTGGACACGAAGGGACAATTTAGCACGGCCAATCCATCTAACCTGCACATCTTTGGACACTAAGGGACAATTTAGCACGGCCAATCCACCTAACCTGCACATCTTTGGACACTGAAGGACAATTTAGCATGACCAATCCACCTAACCTGCACATCTTTGGACACTAAGGGACAATTTAGCACGGCCAATCCACCTAACCTGCACATCTTTGGACACTTAGGGGCAATTTAGCACGGCCAATCCACCTAACCTGCACATCTTTGGACACTAAGGGACAATTTAGCACGGCCAATCCACCTAACCTGCACATCTTTGGACACTAAGGGACAATTTAGCACGGCCAATCCACCTAACCTGCACATCTTTGGACACTAAGGGACAATTTAGCACGGCCAATCCACCTAACCTGCACACCTTTGGACACTAAGGGACAATTTAACACGGCCAATCCACCTAACCTGTACATCTTTGGACACTAAGGGACAATTTAGCACGGCCAATCCCCCTAACCTGCACATCTTTGGACACTAAGGGACAATTTAGCACGGCCAATCCACCTAACCTGCACATCTTTGGACACTAAGGGACAATTTAGCACGGCCAATCCACCTAAACTGTACATCTTTGGACACTAAGGGACAATTTAGCACGGCCAATTCACCTAACCTGCACATTTTTGAACACCAAGGGCAATTTAGCATGGCCAATCCACCTAACCTGCACATCTTTGCACACTAAGGGACAATTTAGCACGGCCAATCCACCTAACCTGCACATCTTTGCACACTAAGGGACAATTTAGCACGGCCAATCCACCTAACCTGCACATTTTTGAACACCAAGGGCAATTTAGCACGGCCAATCCACCTAACCTGCACATCTTTGCACACTAAGGGACAATTTAGCACGGCCAATCCACCTAACCTGCACATCTTTGGACACTGAGGGACAATTTAGCACGGCCAATCCACCTAACCTGCACATCTTTGGACACTGAGGGACAATTTAGCACGGCCAATCCACCTAACCTGCACATCTTTGGACACTGAGGGACAATTTAGCACGGCCAATCCACCTAACCCGCACATCTTTGGACACTAAGGGACAATTTAGCACGGCCAATCCACCTAACCTGCACATCTTTGGACACTAAGGGACAATTTAGCACGGCCAATCCACCTAACCCGCACATCTTTGGACACTAAGGGACAATTTAACACGGCCAATCCACCCAACCTGCACATCTTTGGACACTAAGGGACAATTTTGCACGGCCAATCCACCTAACCTGTACATCTTTGGACACTAAGGGACAATTTAGCACGGCCAATCCCCCTAACCTGCACATCTTTGGACACTAAGGGACAATTTAGCACGGCCAATCCACCTAACCTGCACATCTTTGGACACTAAGGGACAATTTAGCACGGCCAATCCACCTAAACTGTACATCTTTGGACACTAAGGGACAATTTAGCACGGCCAATTCACCTAACCTGCACATTTTTGAACACCAAGGGCAATTTAGCATGGCCAATCCACCTAACCTGCACATCTTTGCACACTAAGGGACAATTTAGCACGGCCAATCCACCTAACCTGCACATCTTTGCACACTAAGGGACAATTTAGCACGGCCAATCCACCTAACCTGCACATTTTTGAACACCAAGGGCAATTTAGCACGGCCAATCCACCTAACCTGCACATCTTTGCACACTAAGGGACAATTTAGCACGGCCAATCCACCTAACCTGCACATTTTTGAACACCAAGGGCAATTTAGCACGGCCAATCCACCTAACCTGTACATCTTTGGACACTAAGGGACAATTTAGCACGGCCAATCCACCTAACCTGCACATTTTTGAACACCAAGGGCAATTTAGCATGGCCAATCCACCTAACCTGCACATCTTTGCACACTAAGGGACAATTTAGCACGGCCAATCCACCTAACCTGCACATCTTTGCACACTAAGGGACAATTTAGCACGGCCAATCCACCTAACCTGCACATTTTTGAACACCAAGGGCAATTTAGCACGGCCAATCTACCTAACCTGCACATCTTTGGACACTAACGGACAATTTAGCACGGCCAATCCTCCTAACCTGCACACCTTTGGTCACTAAGGGACAATTTAGCACGGCCAATCCTCCTAACCTGCACATCTTTGGACACTAAGGGACAATTTAGCACGGCCAATCCACCTAACCTGCACATCTTTGGACACTAAGGGACAATTTAGCACGGCCAATCCACCTAACCTGCACATCTTTGGACACTAAGGGACAATTTAGCACGGCCAATCCACCTAACCTGCACATCTTTGGACACTAAGGGACAATTTAGAACGGCCAACCCACCTAACCTGCACATCTTTGGACACTAAGGGACAATTTAGCACGGCCAATCCACCTAACCTGCACATCTTTGGACACTAAGGGACAATTTAGAACGGCCAACCCACCTAACCTACACATCTTTGGACACTAAGGGGCAATTTAGCACGGCCAATCCACCTAACCAGTACATCTTTGGACACGAAGGGACAATTTAGCACGGCCAATCCATCTAACCTGCACATCTTTGGACACTAAGGGACAATTTAGCACGGCCAATCCACCTAACCTGCACATCTTTGGACACTAAGGGACAATTTAGCACGGCCAATCCACCTAACCTGCACATCTTTGGACACTAAGGGGCAATTTAGCACGGCCAATCCACCTAACCTGTACATCTTTGTACACTAAGGGACAATTTAGCACGGCCAATCCACCTAACCTGCACATCTTTGGGCACTAAGGGACAATTTAGCACGGCCAATCCACCTAACCCGCACATCTTTGGACACTAAGGGGCAATTTAGCACGGCCAATCCACCTAACCCGCACATCTTTGGACGCTAAGGGGCAATTTAGCACGGCCAATCCACCCAACCTGCACACCTTTGGTCACTAAGGGACAATTTAGCACGGCCAATCCACCTAACCTGCACATCTTTGGACACTAAGGGACAATTTATCGCGGCCAATCCACCTAACCTGCACATCTTTGGACTGTGGGAGGAAACCGGAGCACCCGGAGGAAACCCACGCAGACACGGGGAGGACGTGCAGACTCCGCACAGACGGTGACCCGAGGCCGGAATCGAACCCGGGTCCCTGGCGCTGTGAGGCAACAGTGCTAACCACTGTGACGCCGTTGATAGTGGGGAAGGGGATGGGGATTCAGCGATGGTCCACTTCCGGTTCTGGTCAATGGTCCCCCCCCCCCCCCCCCCCCGCATGTTGACCGTTGGTGGAGAGTGGGCGGAATTGCGGCATGGCTGTGTGGCGAGCGCTACTCACCGAGATGCGTGCCGGATGCCAGCGCGGCGGCGTGGAGCCGCGCCACGTTGGGGGGCCGCGTGACCAGGTCCCCTGCGGCTGACTCCTGGGCGCCGAAGGGGCGCGGCTTCACCTCGTTCGGCTGGAAACCCGGCTGCCCCGGAGAGGAGCCCGCTTCCGGGGGGCAGTAGGCCCCGAGGCCCGGCTTGCCTGCACCAGGGGGGAAGGGGTCCTGGGCTGGCTTGGCCGGGCCGTGGGCGGGGGCCGCGTAGCACTGCGCCGCCGCCTCGGCCTTGCCCAGTTGCTGCTGTTGCTGCATCCGATGCTTCTGCACCTCCGCGTGGAGACTGTCCCTCTGTTTCTTGGACATACGACCAAATTTGACAGCTTGAAAGAAAAGACGGATACGGATTAGTAAGTCCGGGACTTCCCGTCGCATCCCAGGTTTGAGCTCGGTCAGTCCTGACTCTTCCCGGTATCAGGACCACAACTTGTCACAATAACCGGATGGAAGGAGGAACTGAAGGCGCTGTTGCTAAGTTTGCAGGTAATACAAAGATCTGTAGAGGGACAGGTAGTATTGAGGAAGCAAGGGGGCTGCAGAAGGACTTGGACAGGCCAGGAGAGTGGGCAATGAAGGGGCAGATGGAATACAATGTGGAAAAGTGTGAGGTTGTGCTCTTTGGAAGGAGGAATTTAGGCATAGACTATTTTCTAAATAGG
>NC_092732.1:30373130-30413130 GCF_047496885.1 Scyliorhinus torazame | reverse complement strand
TGCTGAGGGAGTGCCGCACTGTGGGAGGGTCAGTACTGAGGGAGAGCCGCACTGTGGGATGGTCCGTGCTGAGGGAGCTCCGCACTGTCGGAGGGTCAGTACTGAGGGAGCGCCGCACTGTCGGAGGGTCAATGCTGAGGGAGCGCCGCACTGTCGGAGGGTCAGTACTGAGGGAGCGTCGCACTGTCGGAGGGTCAGTACTGAGGGAGCGTCGCACTGTGGGTCAGTACTGAGGGATCGCCGCACTGTGGGAGGGTCAGTACTGAGGGAGTGCCGCACTGTGGGAGGGTCAGTACTGAGGGAGCGTCGCACTGTGGGAGGGTCAGTACTGAGGGATCGCCGCACTGTGGGAGGGTCAGTACTGACGGAGCGCCGCACTGTGGGAGGGACAGTACTGAGGGAACGTCGCACTGTGGGAGGGTCAGTACTGAGGGAGCGCAGCACTGTCGGAGAGTCAGTACTGAGGGAGCACCGCACTGTGGGAGGGTCAGTCCTGAGGGAGTGCCACACTGTGGGAGGGTCAGTACTGAGGGAGCGTCGCACTGTCGGAGGGTCAGTACTGAGGGAGCGCCGCACAGTGGTAGGGTCAGTACTGAGGGAGCGCCGCACTGTGAGAGGGTCAGTACTGAGGGAGTGCCGCACTGTGGGAGGGTCACTGCTGAGGGAGCGCCGCACTGTGGGAGGGTCAGTACTGAGGGAGTGCCGCACTGTTGGAGGGTTAGTACTGAGGGAGCACCGCACTGTCGGAGGGTCAGTACTGAGGGAGCATCGCACTGTCGGAGGGTCAGTACTGAGGGAGCGTCACTCTGTCGGAGGGTCAGTACTGAGGGAGCGTCGCACTGTGGGAGGGTCAGTGCTGAGGGAGCACCGCACTGTGGGAGGGTCAGTACTGAGGGAGAGCCGCACTGTCAGAGGGTCAGTACTGAGGGAGTGTCGCACTGTGGGAGGGTCAGCACTGAGGGAGCGCTGCACTGTGGGAGGGTCAGTGCTAAGGGAGCGCCGCACTGTGGGAGGTCAGTACTGAGGGAGCGCTGCACTGTGGGAGGGTCAGTACTGAGGGAGCGTCGCACTGTGGGAGGGTCAGTACTGAGGGAGTGCCGCACTGTCAGAGGGTCAGTACTGTGGTAGCGTCGCACTGTGGGAGGGTCAGTACTGAGGGAGTGCCGCACTGTGGGAGAGTCAGTACTGAGGGAGCGTCGCACTGTGGGTCAGTACTGAGGGAGTGCCGCACTGTGGGAGGGTCAGTACTGAGGGACCGCCGCACTGTGGGAGAGTCAGTACTGAGGGAGTGCCACACTGTCGGAGGGTCAGTACTGAGGGAGCGCCGCACTGTCGGAGGGTCAGTACTGAGGGAGAGCCGCACTGTCAGAGGATCAGTACTGAGGGAGTGCCGCACTGTGGGAGGGTCAGTACTGAGGGAGAGCCGCACTGTCAGAGGGTCAGTACTGAGGGAGTGCCGCACTGTGGGAGGGTCGGTACTGAGGGAGCGTCGCACTGTGGGAGGGTCAGTACTGAGGGAGCGCTGCACTGTGGTAGGGTCAGTACTGAGGGATCGCCGCACTGTGGTAGGGTCAGTACTGAGGGAGCGCCGCACTGTGGGAGGGTCAGTACTGCGGGAGCGTCGCACTGTGGGAGGGTCAGTACTGAGGGAGCGCCGCACTGTGGGAGGGCCAGTGCTGAGGGACCGCCGCACTGTGGGAGGGTCAGTACTGAGGGAGCGCCGCACTGTGGGAGGGTCAGTACTGAGGGAGCGCCGCACTGTGGGAGGGACAGTACTGAGGGAGCGTCGCACTGTGGGAGGGTCAGTACTGAGGGAGCACCGCACTGTGGGAGGGGCAGTACTGAGGGAGTGCCGCACTGTGGGAGGGGCAGTACTGAGGGAGTGCCGCACTGTGGGAGGGTCAGTACTGAGGGAGCGCCGCACTGTGGGAGGGTCAGTACCGAGGGCGAGCCGCATTGTGGGAGGATCAGTACCGAGGGAGTGCCGCACTGTCAGAGGGTCAGTACTGAGGGAGCGCCGCACTGTGGGATGGTCAGTACTGAGGGAGCGCCGCACTGTCAGAGGGTCAGTGCTGAGGGACGGCCGCACTGTCGGAGGGTCAGTACTGAGGGACCGCCGCACTTTCGGAGGGTCAGTACTGAGGGAGCACCGCACTGTGGGAGGGTCAGTACTAAGGGAGTGCCGCACTGTGGGAGGGTCAGTACTGAGGGAGCGCCGCACTGTGGGTCAGTACTGAGGGAGCGTCGCACTGTGGGAGGGTCAGTGCTGAGGGAGTGCCGCACTGTGGGAGGGTCAGTGCTGAGGGAGCGCCGCACTGTGGGAGGGTCAGTGCTGAGGGAGTGCCGCACTGTGGGAGGGTCAGTACTGAGGGAGAGCCGCACTGTGGGATGGTCCGTGCTGAGGGAGCTCCGCACTGTCGGAGGGTCAGTACTGAGGGAGCGCCGCACTGTCGGAGGGTCAGTGCTGAGGGAGCGCCGCACTGTCGGAGGGTCAGTACTGAGGGAGCGTCGCACTGTCGGAGGGTCAGTACTGAGGGAGCGTCGCACTGTGGGTCAGTACTGAGGGATCGCCGCACTGTGGGAGGGTCAGTACTGAGGGAGTGCCGCACTGTGGGAGGGTCAGTACTGAGGGAGCGTCGCACTGTGGGAGGGTCAGTACTGAGGGATCGCCGCACTGTGGGAGGGTCAGTACTGAGGGAGCGCCGCACTGTGGGAGGGACAGTACTGAGGGATCGCCGCACTGTGAGAGGGTCAGTACTGAGGGAGCGTCGCACTGTGGGAGGGTCAGTACTGAGGGAGCGCAGCACTGTCGGAGAGTCAGTACTGAGGGAGCACCGCACTGTGGGAGGGTCAGTCCTGAGGGAGTGCCACACTGTGGGAGGGTCAGTACTGAGGGAGCGTCGCACTGTCGGAGGGTCAGTACTGAGGGAGCGCCGCACAGTGGTAGGGTCAGTACTGAGGGAGCGCCGCACTGTGAGAGGGTCAGTACTGAGGGAGTGCCGCACTGTGGGAGGGTCACTGCTGAGGGAGCGCCGCACTGTGGGAGGGTCAGTACTGAGGGAGTGCCGCACTGTTGGAGGGTTAGTACTGAGGGAGCACCGCACTGTCGGAGGGTCAGTACTGAGGGAGCACCGCACTGTCGGAGGGTCAGTACTGAGGGAGCGTCACTCTGTCGGAGGGTCAGTACTGAGGGAGCGTCGCACTGTGGGAGGGTCAGTGCTGAGGGAGCACCGCACTGTGGGAGGGTCAGTACTGAGGGAGAGCCGCACTGTCAGAGGGTCAGTACTGAGGGAGTGTCGCACTGTGGGAGGGTCAGCACTGAGGGAGCGCTGCACTGTGGGAGGGTCAGTACTGAGGGAGCGCCGCACTGTGGGAGGTCAGTACTGAGGGAGCGCTGCACTGTGGGAGGGTCAGTACTGAGGGAGCGTCGCACTGTGGGAGGGTCAGTACTGAGGGAGCGCCGCACTGTGGGAGGGTCAGTACTGAGGGAGTGCCGTACTGTGGGAGGGTCAGTACTGAGGGAGTGCCGCACTGTCAGAGGGTCAGTACTGAGGGAGCGCCGCACTGTGGGAGGGTCAGTACTGAGGGAGTGCCGTACTGTGGGAGGTCAGTACTGAGGGAGCGCCGCACTGTGGGAGGGTCAGTGCTGAGGGACCGCCGCACTGTCGGAGGGTCAGTACTGTGGTAGCGTCGCACTGTGGGAGGGTCAGTACTGAGGGAGTGCCGCACTGTGGGAGAGTCAGTACTGAGGGAGCGTCGCACTGTGGGAGGGTCAGTACTGAGGGAGTGCCGCACTGTGGGAGGGTCAGTACTGAGGGACCGCCGCACTGTGGGAGAGTCAGTACTGAGGGAGTGCCACACTGTCGGAGGGTCAGTACTGAGGGAGCGCCGCACTGTCGGAGGGTCAGTACTGAGGGAGAGCCGCACTGTCAGAGGATCAGTACTGAGGGAGTGCCGCACTGTGGGAGGGTCAGTACTGAGGGAGAGCCGCACTGTCAGAGGGTCAGTACTGAGGGAGTGCCGCACTGTGGGAGGGTCGGTACTGAGGGAGCGTCGCACTGTGGGAGGGTCAGTACTGAGGGAGCGCTGCACTGTGGTAGGGTCAGTACTGAGGGATCGCCGCACTGTGGGAGGGTCAGTACTGACGGAGTGCCACACTGTCGGAGGGTCAGTGCTGAGGGGAGCGCCGCACTGTGGGAGGGTCAGTACTGCGGGAGCGTCGCACTGTGGGAGGGTCAGTACTGAGGGAGCGCCGCACTGTGGGAGGGCCAGTGCTGAGGGACCGCCGCACTGTGGGAGGGTCAGTACTGAGGGAGCGCCGCACTGTGGGAGGGTCAGTACTGAGGGAGCGCCGCACTGTGGGAGGGACAGTACTGAGGGAGCGTCGCACTGTGGGAGGGTCAGTACTGAGGGAGCACCGCACTGTGGGAGGGGCAGTACTGAGGGAGTGCCGCACTGTGGGAGGGGCAGTACTGAGGGAGTGCCGCACTGTGGGAGGGTCAGTACTGAGGGAGCGCCGCACTGTGGGAGGGTCAGTACCGAGGGAGTGCCGCACTGTCAGAGGGTCAGTACTGAGGGAGCACTGCACTGTCGGAGGGTCAGTACCGAGGGAGTGCTGCACTGTGGACGGGTCAGTGCTGAGGGAGCACCGCACTGTGGGAGGGTCAGTACCGAGGGAGTGCTGCACTGTCGGAGGGTCAGTACTAAGGGAGTGCCGCACTGTCGGAGGGTCAGTACTGTGGGAGCACCGCACTGTGGGAGGGTCAGTACTGAGGGAGCGTCGCACTGTGGGAGGGTCAGTACTGAGGGAGCGTCGCACTGTGGGAGGGTCAGTACTGAGGGAGCGCCGCACTGTGGGAGGGTCAGTACTGAGGGAGAGCCGCACTGTCAGAGGGTCAGTACTGAGGGAGTGCCGCACTGTGGTAGGGTCAGTACTGAGGGAGCACCGCACTGTGGGAGGGTCAGTACTGAGGGAGCGCCGCACTGTGGGAGGGTCAGTACTGAGGGAGCGTCGCACTGTGGGAGGGTCAGTACTGAGGGAGCGCCGCACTGTGGGAGGGTCAGTACTGAGGGAGAGCCGCACTGTCAGAGGGTCAGTACTGAGGGAGTGCCGCACTGTGGTAGGGTCAGTACTGAGGGAGCACCGCACTGTGGGAGGGTCAGTACTGAGGGAGTGCCACACTGTGGGAGGGTCAGTGCTGAGGGAGTTCTGCACTGTGGTAGGGTCAGTACTGAGGGATCGCCGCACTGTGGGAGGGTCAGTACTGACGGAGTGCCACACTGTCGGAGGGTCAGTACTGAGGGAGGGTCAGTACTGAGGGAGTGCCGCACTGTCAGAGGGTCAGTACTGAGGGAGCTCCGCACTGTCAGAGGGTCAGTACTGAGGGAGCGCAGCACTGTGGGAGGGTCAGTACTGAGGGAGCGCCGCCCTGTCGGAGGGTCAGTGCTGAGGGAGCGCCGCACTGTCGGACGGTCAGTGCTGAGGGAGCGCCGCACTGTCGGAGGGTCAGTACTGAGAGAGAGCCGCACTGTGGGAGGGTCAGTACTGAGGAAGCGCTGCACTGTCGGATGGTCAGTACTGAGGGTGCTCCGCGCTGTCGGAGGGTCAGTACTGAGTGAGCGCCGCACTGTCAGAGGGTCAGTACTGAGGGAGTGCCGCACTGTCAGAGGATCGGTACTGAGGGAGCGCAGCACTGTTGGACGGTCTGTACTGAGGGAGCTCCGCACTGTGGGAGGGTCAGTACTGAGGGAGCGCAGCACTGTCGGAGAGTCAGTACTGAGGGAGCACCGCACTGTGGGAGGGTCAGTCCTGAGGGAGTGCCACACTGTGGGAGGGTCAGTACTGAGGGAGCGTCGCACTGTCGGAGGGTCAGTACTGAGGGAGCGCCGCACTGTGGGAGGGTCTGTGCTGAGGGACCGCCGCACTGTGGGAGGGTCAGTACTGAGGGAGCGCCGCACTGTGGGAGGGTCAGTGCTGAGGGACCGCCGCACAGTCGGAGGGTCAGTACTGAGGGAGCGCCGCACTGTGGGAGGGTCAGTACTGAGGGACCGCCGCACTATCGGAGGGTCAGTACTAACGGAGTGCCGCACTGTGGGAGGGTCAGTGCTGAGGAAGCGCCGCACTGTCAGAGGGTCAGTACTGAGGGAGCGCAGCACTGTGGGAGGGTCAGTACTGAGGGAGCGCCGCCCTGTCGGAGGGTCAGTGCTGAGGGAGCGCCGCACTGTCGGACGGTCAGTACTGAGGGAGGGTCAGTACTGAGGGAGTGCCGCACTGTCAGAGGGTCAGTACTGAGGGAGCTCCGCACTGTCAGAGGGTCAGTACTGAGGGAGCGCAGCACTGTGGGAGGGTCAGTACTGAGGGAGCGCCGCCCTGTCGGAGGGTCAGTGCTGAGGGAGCGCCGCACTGTCGGACGGTCAGTGCTGAGGGAGCGCCGCACTGTCGGAGGGTCAGTACTGAGAGAGAGCCGCACTGTGGGAGGGTCAGTACTGAGGAAGCGCTGCACTGTCGGATGGTCAGTACTGAGGGTGCTCCGCGCTGTCGGAGGGTCAGTACTGAGTGAGCGCCGCACTGTCAGAGGGTCAGTACTGAGGGAGTGCCGCACTGTCAGAGGATCGGTACTGAGGGAGCGCAGCACTGTTGGACGGTCTGTACTGAGGGAGCTCCGCACTGTGGGAGGGTCAGTACTGAGGGAGCGCAGCACTGTCGGAGAGTCAGTACTGAGGGAGCACCGCACTGTGGGAGGGTCAGTCCTGAGGGAGTGCCACACTGTGGGAGGGTCAGTACTGAGGGAGCGTCGCACTGTCGGAGGGTCAGTACTGAGGGAGCGCCGCACTGTGGGAGGGTCTGTGCTGAGGGACCGCCGCACTGTGGGAGGGTCAGTACTGAGGGAGCGCCGCACTGTGGGAGGGTCAGTGCTGAGGGACCGCCGCACAGTCGGAGGGTCAGTACTGAGGGAGCGCCGCACTGTGGGAGGGTCAGTACTGAGGGACCGCCGCACTATCGGAGGGTCAGTACTAACGGAGTGCCGCACTGTGGGAGGGTCAGTGCTGAGGAAGCGCCGCACTGTGGGAGGGTCAGTACTGAGGGAGCGCCGCACTGTGGGAGGGTCAGTCCTAAGGGAGTGCCGCACTGTGGGAGGGTCAGTGCTGAGGGAGCGCCGCACTGTGGGAGGGTCAGTACTGAGGGAGCGCCGCACTGTAGGAGGGTCAGTGCTGAGGGAGTGCCGCACTGTGGGAGGGTCAGTGCTGAGGGAGCGCCGCACTGTAGGAGGGTCAGTGCTGAGGGAGTGACGCACTGTGCGAGGGTCAGTGCTGAGGGAGTGCCGCACTGTGGGAGGGTCAGTGCTGAGGGAGCGCCGCACTGTGGGAGGGTCAGTACTAAGGGAGCGCCGCACTGTGGGAGGGTCAGTACTGAGGGACCGCCGGACTGTGGGAGGGTCAGTACTGAGGGAGTGCCACACTGTCGGAGGGTCAGTACTGAGGGAGCGCCGCACTGTCGGAGGGTCAGTACTGAGGGAGAGCCGCGCTGTCGGAGGGTTAGTACTGAGGGAGCGCCACACCGTGGGATGGTCAGTACTGAGGGAGCGCCGCACTGTCGGAGGATCAGTACTGAGGGAGTGCCGCACTGTCGGAGGGTCAGTACTGAGGGAGTGCCGCACTGTCGGAGGGTCAGTACTGAGGGAGTGCCGCACTGTCGGAGGGTCAGTACTGATGGAGCGCTGCACTGTCGGAGGGTCAGTACTGAGGGAGTGCCGCACTGTCGTAGGGTCAGTACTGAGGGAGCACCGCACTGTCGGAGGGTCAGAACTGAGGGAGCACCGCACTGTCGTAGGGTCAGTACTGAGGGAGCGCCGCACTGTCGGAGGGTCAGTACTGAGGGAGTGCCGCACTGTCGGAGGGTCAGTACTGAGGGAGTGCCGCACTGTCGTAGGGTCAGTACTGAGGGAGCACCGCACTGTCGGAGGGTCAGAACTGAGCGAGCACCGCACTGTCGGAGGGTCAGTACTGAGGGAGCGGCGCACTGTCGGAGGGTCAGTACTGAGGGAGCGTCGCACTGTCGGAGGGTCAGTACTGAGGGAGTGCCGCACTGTCGGAGGGTCAGTACTGAGGGAGCACCGCACTGTGGGAGGGTCAGTACTGAGGGAGTGCCGCACTGTCGGAGGGTCAGTACTGAGGGAGCGTCGCACTGTCGGAGGGTCAGTACTGAGGGAGCGCTGCACTGTGGAAGGGTCAGTACTGAGGGAGCGCCGCACTGTGGGAGGGTCAGTACTGAGGGAGCACCGCACTGTGGGAGGGTCAGTACTGAGGGGGCGCCGCACTGTGGGAGGGTCAGTACTGAGGGAGCGGCGCACTGTGGGTCAGTACTGAGGGAGCACCGCACTGTGGGAGGGTCAGTACTGAGGGAGCGCCGCACTGTGGGAGGGTCAGTGCTGAGGGTGAGAGTGAGAAAGAGACAGAGAGTGAGTGAGGGAGGGAGCGAGAGAGGGAGACAGAGAAATGGGTGTGAAAATGTACAGGATCGTCACAGGTGTCTCGGAGCAGGAGGTAGATTGAAGGGGCTTTTTGAGATGAATATACTGATATAGATTTGCATATAATTAAATCAGCAACTTGTGTTGGATTGGCAAGAAAAGTGATGGCGAGAGCTTCCCTGAGATCTGCAGGGGCTGTCTCTCACTGGGGTACGGGTCCCACACACACTGACTCTCACTGGGGTACGGGTCCCACACACACTGACTCTCACTGGGGTACGGGTCCCACACACACAGACTCTCACTGGGGTACGGGTCCCACACACACACTGACTCTCACTGGGGTACGGGTCCCACACACACTGACTCTCACTGGGGTACGGGCCCCACACACACTGACTCTCACTGGGGTACGGGTCCCACACACACTGACTCTCACTGGGGTACGGGTCTCACACACACTGACTCTCACTGGGGTACGGGTCCCACACACACTGACTCTCACTGGGGTACGGGTCCCACACACACACTGACTCTCACTGGGGTACGGGCCCCACACACACTGACTCTCACTGGGGTACGGGTCCCACACACACCGACTCTCACTGGGGTACGGGTCCCACACACACTGACTCTCACTGGGGTATGGGTCCCACACACACTGACTCTCACTGGGGTACGGGTCCCACACACACTGACTCTCACTGGGGTACGGGTCCCACACACACTGACTCTCACTGGGGTACGGGACCCACACACACACTGACTCTCACTGGGGTACGGGTCCCACACACACTGACTCTCACTGGGGTACGGGTTCCACACACACTGACTCTCACTGGGGTACGGGTCCCACACACACTGACTCTCACTGGGGTACGGGTCCCACACACACTGACTCTCATTGGGGTACGGGTCCCACACACACTGACTCTCACTGGGGTACGGGTCCCACACACACCGACTCTCACTGGGGTACGGGTCCCACACACACTGACTCTCACTGGGGTACGGGCCCCACACACACTGACTGTCACTGGGGTACGGGACCCACACACACCGACTCTCACTGGGGTACGGGTCTCACACACACTGACTCTCACTGGGGTACGGGTCCCACACACACTGACTCTCACTGGGGTACGGGTCCCACACACACAGACTCTCACTGGGGTACGGGTCCCACACACACTGACTCTCACTGGGGTATGGGTCCCACACACACTGACTCTCACTGGGGTACGGGTCCCACACACACTGACTCTCACTGGGGTACGGGTCCCACACACACTGACTCTCACTGGGGTACGGGTCCCACACACACTGACTCTCACTG
Source organism: Scyliorhinus torazame (assembly GCF_047496885.1). Lineage (NCBI taxonomy): Eukaryota > Metazoa > Chordata > Chondrichthyes > Carcharhiniformes > Scyliorhinidae > Scyliorhinus > Scyliorhinus torazame. The sequence goes on along the minus strand of NC_092732.1, from coordinate 30,403,323 downwards.
GGGTATGGGTCCCACACACACTGACTCTCACTGGGGTACGGGTCCCACACTGACTCTCACTGGGGTACGGGTCCCACACACACTGACTCTCATTGGGGTACGGGTCCCACACACACTGACTCTCACTGGGGTACGGGTCCCACACACACCGACTCTCACTGGGGTACGGGTCCCACACACACTGACTCTCACTGGGGTACGGGCCCCACACACACTGACTGTCACTGGGGTACGGGACCCACACACACCGACTCTCACTGGGGTACGGGTCTCACACACACTGACTCTCACTGGGGTACGGGTCCCACACACACTGACTCTCACTGGGGTACGGGTCCCACACACACAGACTCTCACTGGGGTACGGGTCCCACACACACTGACTCTCACTGGGGTATGGGTCCCACACACACTGACTCTCACTGGGGTACGGGTCCCACACACACTGACTCTCACTGGGGTACGGGTCCCACACACACTGACTCTCACTGGGGTACGGGTCCCACACACACTGACTCTCACTGGGGTATGGGTCCCACACACACTGACTCTCACTGGGGTACGGGTCCCACACTGACTCTCACTGGGGTACGGGTCCCACACACACTGACTCTCACTGGGGTACGGGTCCCACACACACTGACTCTCACTGGGGTACGGGTCCCACACACACCGACTCTCACTGGGGTACGGGTCCCACACACACTGACTCTCACTGGGGTACGGGTCCCACACACACTGACTCTCACTGGGGTACGGGTCCCACACACACTGACTCTCACTGGGGTATGGGTCCCACACACACGGACTCTCACTGGGGTACGGGTCCCACACACACTGACTCTCACTGGGGTACGGGTTCCACACACACACTGACTCTCACTGGGGTACGGGTCCCACACACACTGACTCTCACTGGGGTATGGGTCCCACACACACTGACTCTCACTGGGGTACGGGTCCCACACACACTGACTCTCACTGGGGTATGGGTCCCACACACACCGACTCTCACTGGGGTACGGGTCCCACACACACTGACTCTCACTGGGGTATGGGTCACACACACACTGACTCTCACTGGGGTACGGGTCCCACACACACTGACTCTCACTGGGGTACGGGTCCCACACACACTGACTCTCACTGGGGTACGGGTCCCACACACTGACTCTCACTGGGGTACGGGTCCCACACACACTGACTCTCACTGGGGTATGGGTCCCACACACACTGACTCTCACTGGGGTACGGGTCCCACACACACTGACTCTCACTGGGGTACGGGTCCCACACACACTGACTCTCACTGGGGTATGGGTCCCACACACACTGACTCTCACTGGGGTACGGGTCCCACACACACTGACTCTCACTGGGGTACGGGTCCCACACACACTGACTCTCACTGGGGTACGGGTCCCACACACACTGACTCTCACTGGGGTAAGGGACCCACACACACTGACTCTTACTGGGATACGGGTCCCACACACACTGACTCTCACTGGGGTACGGGTCCCACACACACTGACTCTCACTGGGGTACGGGTCCCACACACACTGACTCTCACTGGGGTAAGGGACCCACACACACTGACTCTCACTGGGATACGGGTCCCACACACACTGACTCTCACTGGGGTACGGGTCCCACACACACCGACTCTCACTGGGGTACGGGCCCCACACACACTGACTCTCACTGGGGTACGGGTCCCACACACACTGACTCTCACTGGGATACGGGTCCCACACACACTGACTCTCACTGGGGTACGGGTCCCACACACACTGACTCTCACTGGGGTACGGGTCCCACACACACTGACTGTCACTGGGGTACGGGTCCCACACACACTGACTCTCACTGGGGTACGGGTCCCACACACACTGACTCTCACTGGGGTACGGGTCCCACACACACTGACTCTCACCGGGGTATGGGTCCCACACACACTGACTCTCACTGGGGTATGGGTCCCACACACACTGACTCTCACTGGGGTACGGGTCCCACACACACTGACTGTCACTGGGGTACGGGTCCCACACACACAGACTCTCACTGGGGTAAGGGTCCCACACACACTGACTCTCACCGGGGTATGGGTCCCACACACACTGACTCTCACTGGGGTACGGGTCCCACACACACAGACTCTCACTGGGGTACGGGTCCCACACACACTGACTCTCACTGGGGTACGGGTCCCACACACACTGACTGTCACTGGGGTACGGGTCCCACACACACTGACTCTCACTGGGGTACGGGTCCCACACACTGACTCTCACTGGGGTACGGGTTCCACACACACAGACTCTCACTGGGGTACGGGTCCCACACACACTGACTCTCACTGGGGTACGGGTCCCACACACACTGACTCTCACTGGGGTACGGGTCCCACACACACAGACTCTCACTGGGGTACGGGTCCCACACTGACTATCGTATACTCAAGGTAGAAGTAGAGGGAATGAGACAGAGGCAGAAGGAGAGAGAGGCAGGAGAGGCAGATGAAAGGAGAGAGAGAGAGAGAATGAGAGAGAGATATATAACAGGGGAGAGAGACTGAGAGTTAAGAAAAGAGACATAAGAGGGAAGGGAAGAGAGAGATTGATAGAGAGGAGAGAGAGAGCAAAAGAGAGGGAGAGAAGGAGAGACAGGCAGACAGTAAGCGGGAGAAAGAAAGATAGATCGTAGGGACGAGGGTGGGAGACAGTCAGAAGGAGAGGGAGACAGATAGGAGAGAGGGAACGAGAGGGATGGAGAGAACGAGAGAATGATAGAAGAATGGAGTGAGGCAGAGAGGGCAGGAGTGAGAGAGAGTCAGAGAAAGAGAGAGGGAGCGAGACAGAGTGGGAGAGATGGAGAGGGGGAAGGGACAGATAGACAGAAGGAAGAGGAGAAAGTGACATGAAGGCAGTGAGAAGGTGGAGAGTGGGAGTCAGAAAGTAGGAGGGAGAGAGGGAACGCAAGAAGAAAGGTAGATGGAGGGAGAGAAGGGGAGAGACAGACCGAGAGAGAGAGAGAAGGGGAGAGAGAGAGAGAAAGAGAGGGAGAGAGAGAGAAGGGGAGAGAGAGAGAGAGAAGGGGAGAGACAGAGGCAGAGAGACAGAGAAGGGGAGAGACAGAGAGAGAAGGGGAGAGACAGAGGGAAAGAGAGAGAGAAGGGGAGAGGAGAGAGACAGAGAGAGAGAAGGGGAGAGACAGAGAGAGAAGGGGAGAGACAGAGGGAGAGAGAGAGAGAGAAGGGGGGAGTGAGAGAGACAGAGAGAGAAGGGGAGAGACAGAGAGAGAAGGGGAGAGGAGAGAGACAGGGGGAGAGACAGGGAGAGAGAGAGAGAGAATGGGAGAGACAGAAGGAGAGAGAGAGAAGGGGATATAGAGAGAGAGAGAGAGGGAGAGAGAGAGGGAGAGAGAAGGGGAGAGACAGAGAGAGAGACAGAGAGAGAAGGGGAGAGAGAGAGAGGAGAAATGAAAATGAAAAATGAAAACCGCTTATTGTCACAAGTAGGCTTCAAATGAAGTTACTGTGAAAAGCCCCTAGTTGCCACATTCCGGCGCCTGTTCGGGGAGGCTGGTACGGGAATTGAACCGTGCTGCTGGCCTGCCTCGGTCTGCTTTCAAAGCCAGCGATTTAGCCCTGTGCTAAACAGAGAGAGAGAGAAACAGAGACAGAGAGAGAGAGACAGAGAGAGACACAGAGAGAGACAGAGAGACAGAGAGAGAGACAGAGAGAGACAGAGAGAGACAGAGAGAGAGACAGAGAAACAGAGAGAGAGAGACAGAGAGAGAGACAGAGAGAGACAGAGAGAGAGACAGAGAGAGAGAGAGAGACAGAGCGAGAGACAGAGATCAGAGAGAGAGAGAGAAGGGGAGAGAGACAGAGAGAGAGAAGGGGAGAGAGAGAGAAGGGGAGAGAGAGAGAAGGGGAGAGAGCGATAGAGAGAGAGAGACAGAGAGAGAAGGGGAGGGAGAGAGAAGGGGAGGGAGAGAGAAGGGGAGGGAGAGAGAAGGGGAGAGAGAGAGAAGGGGAGAGAGAGAGAAGGGGAGGGAGAGAGAAGGGGAGGGAGAGAGAAGGGGAGAGAGAGAGAGAGAGTCAGAGAGAGAGAAGGGGAGAGAGCGATAGAGAGAGAGAGACAGAGAGAGAAGGAGAGGGAGAGAGAAGAGGAGAGAGAGAGAAGGGGAGAGAGAGAGAAGGGGAGGGAGAGAGAAGGGGAGAGAGAAAGTGAGAGAAGGGGAGAGAGCGATAGAGAGAGAGAGACAGAGAGAGAAGGGGAGGGAGAGAGAAGGGGAGGGAGAGAGAAGGGGAGGGAGAGAGAAGGGGAGAGAGAAGGGGAGGGAGAGAGAAGGGGAGAGAGAGAGAAGGGGAGAGAGAGAGAAGGGGAGGGAGAGAGAAGGGGAGGGAGAGAGAAGGGGAGGGAGAGAGAAGGGGAGGGAGAGAGAAGGGGAGGGAGAGAGAAGGGGAGGGAGAGAGAAGGAGAGGAGAGAGAGAGAGAGAAGGGGAGAGAGAGAGAAGGGGAGAGAGAGAGAAGGGGGGAGAGAGAGAAGGGGGGGAGAGAGAGAAGGGGGAGAGAGAGAGAGGAGAGAGAGAGAGAGAGAAAGAAGGGGAGAGGGAGAGAGAAGGAAGGAGAGAGAGAAGTAGAGAGGGAGAGAGAGAAGGGGAGAGGGAGAAGAGGAGAGAGGGAAGGGGAGAGAGGGAAGGGGAGAGTGGGAGGAGAGGGGGAGAGGGGGAAGGGGAGAGTGGGAGGAGAGAGAGAGAAGGGGAAGGAGAGAGGGAGAGAGAGGGGGAGAGAGAGAGAGAAGGGGAGAAGGAGGAGAGAGAGAAGGGGGAGGAGAGAGGGAAGGGGAGAGAGAGAAAGGAGAGAGGGAAGGAGAGAAAGTGGGAGGAGAGAGGGAAGGGGAGAAGGAGAGAGGGAAGGGGAGAGAGTGGGAGGAGAGAGAGTGGGAGGAGAGAGGGAAGGGGAGAGAGAGTGGGAGGAGAGAGGGAAGGGGAGAGGGAGAAAGAAGGAGAGAGGGAAGGGGAGAGAGAGTGGGAGGAGAGAGGGAAGGGGAGAGGGAGAAAGAAGGAGAGAGGGAAGGGGAGAGAGGGAAGGGGAGAGAGGGAAGGGGAGAGAGAGTGGGAGGAGAGAGGAAGGGGAGAGGGAGAAAGGAGAGAGGGCAGGGGAGAGAGGGAAGGGGAGAGAGGGAAGGGGAGAGAGGGAAGGGGAGAGAGGGAAGGGGAGAGAGGGAAGGGGAGAGAGAGTGGGAGGAGAGAGGGAGAAAGAAGGAGAGAGGGAGGAGAGAGAGAAGGGGAGAGGGAGGAGAGAGAGAAGGGGAGAGGGAGGAGAGAGAGAAGGGGAGAGGGAGGAGAGAGGGAAGGGGAGAGTGAGAAAGAAGGAGAGAGGGAAGGGGAGAGAGAGAAAGAAGGAGAGAGAGGGAAGGGGAGAGAGAGTGGGAGGAGAGAGGGAAGGGGAGAGGGAGAGAGGGAAGGGGAGAGGGAGAGAGGGAAGGGGAGAGGGAGAGAGGGAAGGGGAGAGGGAGAGAGGGAAGGGGAGAGGGAGAGAGGGAAGGGGAGAGGTAGAAAGAAGGAGAGAGGGAAGGGGAGAGAGAGAAAGAAGGAGAGAGCGGGAAGGGGAGAGGGAGAAAGAAGGGGAGAGGGAAGGGGAGAGAGAGGGAAGGAGAGAGGGAAGGGGAGAGGGAGAAAGAAGGAGAGAGGGAAGGGGAGAGAGAGGGAAGGAGAGAGGGAAGGGGAGAGGGAGAAAGGAGAGAGGGAAGGGGAGAGAGTGGGAGGAGAGGGGGAAGGGGAGAGGGAGAAAGGAGAGAGGGAAGGGGAGAGGGAGAAAGAAGGAGAGAGGGAAGGGGAGAGAGTGGGAGGAGAGAGGGAAGGGGAGAGGGAAGGAGAGAGGGAAGGGGAGAGGGAAGGGGAGAGGGAAGGGGAGAGAGAGAAAGAAGGAGAGAGGGAAGGGGAGAGAGAGGGAAGGGGAGAGAGAGGGAAGGAGAGAGGGAAGGAGAGAGGGAAGGGGAGAGGGAAGGGGAGAGGGAAGGGGAGAGGGAAGGGGAGAGAGAGAAAGAAGGAGAGAGGGAAGGGGAGAGAGAGGGAAGGAGAGAGGGAAGGAGAGAGGGAAGGGGAGAGGGAAGGGGAGTGAGAGGGAAGGAGAGAGGGAAGGGGAGAGAGAGGGAAGGAGAGAGGGAAGGGGAGAGGGAGAAAGAAGGAGAGAGGGAAGGGGAGAGAGAGGGAAGGAGAGAGGGAAGGGGAGAGGGAGAAAGAAGGAGAGAGGGAAGGGGAGAGAGAGGGAAGGAGAGAGGGAAGGGGAGAGAGAGGGAAGGAGAGAGGGAAGGGGAGAGGGAGAAAGAAGGAGAGAGGGAAGGGGAGAGAGAGGGAAGGAGAGAGGGAAGGGGAGAGGGAGAAAGAAGGAGAGAGGGAAAGAGAGAGAGAGGGAAGGAGAGAGGGAAGGGAGAGAGAGGGAAGGAGAGAGAGGAAGGAGAGAGAGGGAAGGAGAGAGGGAAGGGGAGAGAGAGGAAGGAGAGAGAGAGGGAAGGAGAGAGGGAAGGGGAGAGGGAGAAAGAAGGAGAGAGGGAAGGGGAGAGAGAGGGAAGGAGAGAGGGAAGGGGAGAGGGAGAAAGGAGAGAGGGAAGGGGAGAGGGAGAAAGAAGGAGTGAGGGAGGGGAGAAGGGAGTGAGGGAAGGGAGAGAGAGGGAAGAGAGAGGGAAGAGGAAGGAGAGAGGGAAGGGGAGAGAGAGGGAAGGAGAGAGGGAAGGAGAGAGGGAAGGGGAGAGGGAAGGGGAGAGAGAGAGGAAGGGGAGAGGGAAGGAGAGAGGGAAGGAGAGAGGGAAGGGGAGAGGGAAGGAGAGAGGGAAGGGGAGAGGAAGGGGAGAGGGAAGGGGACGAGAGAGGGAAGGGGGAGGGAGAAGCGAGAGGGCAGGGGAGAGAGAGGGAAGGAGAGGAAGGGAGGGAAGGAAGGAGAGAGAGGGAAGGAGAGAGGGAAGGAAGGGGAGAGGGAAGGAGAGAGGGAAGGAGAGAGGGAAGGGAGGAGAGAGAGGGAAGGGGAGAGAGAGGGAAGGGGAGAGAGAGGGAAGGAGAGAGGGAAGGGGAGAGAGAGGGAAGGGGAGAGAGAGGGAAGGAGAGAGAGAGGGAAGGAGAGAGGGAAGGAAGGGGAGAGGGAAGGGGAGAGGGAAGGAGAGAGGGAAGGGGAGAGAGAGGGAAGGGGAGAGAGAGGGAAGGGGAGAGAGAGGGAAGGAAGGGGAGAGGGAAGGAGAGAGGGAAGGAGAGAGGGAGGGAAGGGGAGAGGGAGGGAAGGAGAGAGAGAGGGAAGGAGAGAGAGAGGGAAGGAGAGAGGGAAGGGGAAGGTGCTGAGGTTTCCAGGAGCTGCTGACTCTCGCTTCAATCCCCTGGTTTTCTGGTTAACACGTCTGGCCCAGGAGGATGCCGCAGACACGTCACATCTGGCTGCGTCACCCACATAAACCAGAGTGCTGATTGGCCCCGGCCCAGCGCGAACCAGAGTGCTGATTGGCCCAGGCCCAGCGTGAACCAGAGTGCTGATTGGCCCAGGCCCAGCGCGAACCAGAGTGCTGATTGGCCCAGGCCCAGCGCGAACCAGAGTGCTGATTGGCCCAGGCCCAGCGTGAACCAAGGTGCTGATTGGCCCAGGCCCAGCGTTAACCAAGGTGCTGATTGGCCCAGGCCCCACCGTTAACCAAGGTGCTGATTGGCCCAGCGTTAACCAAGGTGCTGATTGGCCCAGGCCCCAGCGTTAACCAAGGTGCTGATTGGCCCAGGCCCCAGCGTTAACCAGAGTGCTGATTGGCCCAGGCCCAGCGTGAACCAAGGTGCTGATTGGCCCAGGCCCCAGCGTTAACCAGAGTGCTGATTGGCCCAGGCCCAGCGTGAACCAAGGTGCTGATTGGCCCAGGCCCCAGCGTGAACCAAGGTGCTGATTGGCCCAGGCCCAGCGTTAACCAGAGTGCTGATTGGCCCAGGCCCAGCGTGAACCAGAGTGCTGATTGGCCCAGGCCCAGCGTGAACCAGAGTGCTGATTGGCCCAGGCCCCAGCGTAAACCAAGGTGCTGATTGGCCCAGGCCCCAGCGTGAACCAGAGTGCTGATTGGCCCAGGCCCCAGCGTAAACCAAGGTGCTGATTGGCCCAGGCCCCAGCGTGAACCAAGGTGCTGATTGGCCCAGGCCCCAGCGTGAACCAAGGTGCTGATTGGCCCAGGCCCCAGCGTGAACCAAGGTGCTGATTGGCCCCAGGCCCCAGCGTAAACCAAGGTGCTGATTGGCCCAGGCCCCAGCGTGAACCAAGGTGCTGATTGGCCCAGGCCCAGCGTGAACCAGAGTGCTGATTGGCCCAGGCCCCAGCGTAAACCAAGGTGCTGATTGGCCCAGGCCCCCAGCGTGAACCAAGGTGCTGATTGGCCCAGGCCCCAGCGTTACCCAGAGTGCTGATTGGCCCAGGCCCCAGCGTTATCCAGAGTGCTGATTGGCCCAGGCACCAGGGTGAACCAAGGTGGCTGATTGGCCCAGGCCCAGCGTTACCCAGAGTGCTGATTGGCCCAGGCCCAGCGTTAACCGAGGTGCTGATTGGCCCAGGCCACAGGGTGAACCAAGGTGCTGATTGGCCCCAGCGTAAACCAAGGTGCTGATTGGCCCAGACCCAGCGTTAACCAAGGTGCTGATTGGCCCAGACTCCAGCGGTAACCAAGGTGCTGATTGGCCCAGGCCCAGCGTGAACCAAGGTGCTGATTGGCCCCAGCGTTAACCAAGGTGCTGATTGGCCCAGGCCCCAGCGTTAACCAGAGTGCTGATTGGCCCCGGCCCCAGCGTTACCCAGAGTGCTGATTGGCCCAGGCCCCAGCGTTAACCAGAGTGCTGATTGGCCCAGGCCCAGCGGTAACCAAGGTGCTGATTGGCCCAGGCCCAGCGTCAACCAAGGTGCTGATTGGCCCAGGCCCCAGCGGTAACCAAGGTGCTGATTGGCCCCAGCGTTAACCAAGGTGCTGATTGGCCCCAGGCCCAGCGTCAACCAAGGTGCTGATTGGCCCAGGCCCCAGCGGTAACCAAGGTGCTGATTGGCCCCAGCGTTAACCAAGGTGCTGATTGGCCCCAGGCCCCAGCGTGAACCAAGGTGCTGATTGGCCCCAGGCCCAGCGTTAACCAAGCTGCTGATTGGCCCAGGCCCAGCGTTAACCAGAGTGCTGATTGGCCCCAGCGTTAACCAAGGTGCTGATTGGCCCAGGCCCCAGCGCTAACCAAGGTGCTGATTGGCCCCAGGCCCAGCGTTAACCAAGGTGCTGATTGGCCCCAGCGTTAACCAAGGTGCTGATTGGTCCGGGCCCAGCGTTAACCAAGGTGCTGATTGGCCCAGGCCCCAGCGTTAACCAGAATGCTGATTGGCCCAAGCCCAGCGGTAACCAAGGTGCTGATTGGCCCAGGCCCCAGCGGTAACCAAGGTGCTGATTGGCCCAGGCCCCAGCGTTAACCAAGGTGCTGATTGGCCCAGGCCCAGCGGTAACCAAGGTGCTGATTGGCCCAGGCCCAGCGTTAACCAGCTGCTGATTGGCCCAGGCCCCAGCGTTAACCAAGGTGCTGATTGGTCCAGGCCCAGCGGTAACCAAGGTGCTGATTGGTCCAGGCCCAGCGGTAACCAAGGTGCTGATTGGTCCAGGCCCCAGCGTTAACCAAGGTGCTGATTGGTCCAGGCCCCAGCGTTAACCAAGGTGCTGATTGGTCCAGGCCCCAGCGTTAACCAAGGTGCTGATTGGCCCAGGCCCAGCGTTAACCAAGGTGCTGATTGGCCCAGGCCCAGCGTTAACCAAGGTGCTGATTGGCCCAGGCCCAGCGTTAACCAAGGTGCTGATTGGCCCAGGTCCCAGCGTTAACCAAGGTGCTGATTGGCCCAGGCCCAGCGTTAACCAAGGTGCTGATTGGCCCAGGCCCAGCGTTAACCAAGGTGCTGATTGGCCCAGGCCCAGCGTTAACCAAGGTGCTGATTGGCCCAGGTCCCAGCGTTAACCAAGGTGCTGATTGGCCCAGGCCCAGCGTTAACCAAGGTGCTGATTGGCCCAGGCCCAGCGTTAACCAAGGTGCTGATTGGCCCAGGCCCAGCGTTAACCAAGGTGCTGATTGGCCCAGGCCCAGCGTTAACCAAGGTGCTGATTGGCCCAGGCCCAGCGTTAACCAAGGTGCTGATTGGCCCAGGCCCAGCGTTAACCAAGGTGCTGATTGGCCCAGGCCCAGCGTTAACCAAGGTGCTGATTGGCCCAGGCCCAGCGTTAACCAAGGTGCTGATTGGCCCAGGCCAGAGTGCTCAGAAATTGTACAATTCACACCACTGAGGGGTTTAGCACACTGGGCTAAATCGCTGGCTTTGAAAGCAGACCCGGACAGGCCAGCAGCACGGTTCGATTCCCGTACCGGCCTCCCCGAACAGGCGCCGGAATGTGGCGACTAGGGGCTTTTCACAGTAACTTCATTGAAGCCGACTTGTGACAATAAGCGATTTTCTCTCTCTCTCTCTGTCTCTCCTCTCTGTCTCTCTCTCTCCTCTCTGTCTCTATCTCTCAGTCTCTGTCTCTCTCTCTCTCTCTCTCTCTGTCTCTCTCTCACTCTCTCCTCTCTGACCGAGCCTTTGGTTTCCCAGTCCCCGATACCTCCTATGCATCGGGAGCCAGACTCCGTCTGATTAAATCTCCGGCGAAGCACCTTATGGTGTTATAGGTGCTATATAAATGCAGGATGTTGGAGGAGGTGGGGTTCACAGTGAAGTAAGTTTTAGATTTCGAGGTGGAGATATTTCTAACTGGGCCAGACCAACTAATTTGAATTGTAAGAAGGATTGAGGAGGCGAGAGGGAATATATCAGTGATACATCAGTTTATATCAGTGATACATCAGTTTATATCAGTATATATCAGTGTATATCGGTGATACATCAGTTTATATCAGTGATACATCAGTTTATATCAGTATATCAGTGATACATCAGTTTATATCAGTGATACATCAGTTTATATCAGTATATCAGTGATACATCAGTTTATATCAGTGATACATCAGTTTATATCAGTATATCAGTGATACATCAGTTTATATCAGTTTATATCAGTATATCAGTGATACATCAGTTTATATCAGTGATACATCAGTATATATCAGTTTATATCAGTATATCAGTGATACATCAGTGTATATCAGTGTTTATCAGTGTTTATCAGTGATACATCAGTGTATATCAGTGTATATCAGTATATATCAGTGATATATCAGTGTATATCAGTGATATATCAGTGTATATCAGTGTATATCAGTGATACATCAGTTTATATCAGTGATACATCAGTATATATCAGTTTATATCAGTATATCAGTGATACATCAGTTTATATCAGTTTATATCAGTATATCAGTGATACATCAGTTTATATCAGTGATACATCAGTATATATCAGTGATACTTCAGTATACATCAGTTCATATCAGTATATCAGTGATACATCAGTATATATCAGTGATACATCAGTGTATATCAGTGTATATCAGTGATACATCAGTATATATCAGTGATACATCAGTGTATATCAGTGATACATCAGTATATATCAGTGATACATCAGTGTATATCAGTGTATATCAGTGATACACCAGTATATATCAGTGATACATCAGTGTATATCAGTGATACATCAGTATATATCAGTGATACATCAGTGTATATCAGTGTATATCAGTGATACATCAGTATATATCAGTGATACATCAGTGTATATCAGTGATACATCAGTATATATCAGTGATACATCAGTATACATCAGTTTATATCAGTATATCAGTGATACATCAGTGTATATCAGTGTATATCAGTGATACACCAGTATATATCAGTGATACATCAGTGTATATCAGTGATACATCAGTATATATCAGTGTATATCAGTATATATCAGTGTTTATCTGTATATCAGTGATACATCAGTATATATCAGTGATACATCAGTGTATATCAGTGATACACCAGTATATATCAGTGATACATCAGTGTATATCAGTGATACATCAGTGTATATCAGTGATACATCAGTATATATCAGTGTATATCAGTATATATCAGTGTTTATCTGTATATCAGTGATACATCAGTATATATCAGTGATACATCAGTGTATATCAGTGATACATCAGTATATATCAGTGATACATCAGTATATATCAGTGTATATCAGTGTTTATCTGTATATCAGTGATACATCAGTATATATCAGTGATACACCAGTATATATCAGTGTGTATCAGTATATATCAGTGTATATCAGTGATACATCAGTATATATCAGTGAAACATCAGTATGTATCAGTGTGTATCAGCGATACATCAGTATATACACATCAGTATATATCTGTCTATATTAGTGTATATCAGTGTATATCAGTGTATATCAGTGTATATCAGTGATACATCAGTTTGTATCAGTGATACATCAGTATATATCAGTGTATATCAGTGTATATCAGTGATACATCAGTATATACACATCAGTATATATCAGTGAAACATCAGTATGTATCAGTGTATATCAGCGATACATCAGTATATACACATCAGTATATATCAGTATATATTAGTGTATATCAGTGTATATCAGTATATATCAGTGTATATCAGTGATACATCAGTATATATCAGTGATACATCAGTATATATCAGTGATACATCAGTGTATATCAGTATATATCAGTGTATATCAGTATATATCAGTGATACATCAGTATATATCAGTGTATATCAGTATATATCAGTGTATATCAGTATATATCAGTGATACATCAGTGTATATCAGTGTATATCAGTATATATCAGTGATACATCAGTATATATCAGTGATACATCAGTATATATCAGTGTATATCAGTATAAAACAGTGTATATCAGTATATATCAGTGATACATCAGTATATATCAGTGTATATCAGTATATATCAGTGTATATCAGTATATATCAGTGATACATCAGTATATATCAGTGTATATCAGTGTATATCAGTGATACATCAGTATATATCAGTGATACATCAGTGTATATCTGTGATACATCAGTATATATCAGTGTATATCAGTATGTATCAGTGTATATCAGTATATATCAGTGATACATCAGTATATATCAGTGTACATCATATATATCAGTGTATATCAGTGATACATCAGTGTATATCAGTGATACATCAGTATATATCAGTGTATATCAGTGAAACATCAGTATATATCAGTGTATAATCAGTATATATCAGTGTATATCAGTGAAACATCAGTATATATCAGTGTATATCAGTATATATCATTATATATCAGTTTATATCAGTATATATTAGTGTATATCAGTGAAACATCAGTATATATTAGTGTATATCAGTGAAACATCAGTATATATCAGTGTTTATCAGTATCAGTGATACATCAGTATATTTCAGTGTATATCAGTGATACATCAGTATATATCAGTGTATATCAGTATATATCAGTGATACATCAGTATATATCAATGTATATCAGTATATATCAGTGTTTATCTGTAAATCAGTGATACATCAGTATATATCAGTATATTTCAGTATATATCAGTGATACATCAGTATATATCAGTATATATCAGTATATATCAGTGTATATCAGTGTAAAGCAGTGTATATCAGTGATACATCAGTGTATATCAGTGATACATCAGTATATATCAGTGATACATCAGTATATATCAGTATATATCAGTGATACATCAGTATATCAGTGTTTATCAGTGTATATCAGTATATATCAGTGATACATCAGTATATATCAGTATATCAGTGATACATCAATATATATCAGTGTATATCAGTATATATCAGTGATACATCAGTATATATCAGTGTATATCAGCGATACATCAGTATACATCAGTGTATATCGGTGATACATAAGTATATATCAGTGTATATCAGTGATACATAAGTATATTTCAGTGTATATCAGTATATATCTGTGTTTATCTGTAGATCAGTGATACATCAGTATATATCAGTGTTTATCAGTATCAGTGATACATCAGTATATTTCAGTGTATATCAGGGATACATCAGTATATATCAGTGTATATCAGTATATTTCAGTGATGCATCAGTATATATCAGTGTATATCATTGTATATCAGTGATACATCAGTATATATCAGTATATATCAGTGAAACATCAGTATGTATCAGTGTATATCAGTGATATATCAGTGTATATCAGTGATACATCAGTATATATCAGTATATATCAGTGATACATCAGTGTATATCAGTGTATATCAGTATATATCAGTGATACATCAGTGTATATCAGTGTTTATCTGTATATCAGTGATACATCAGTATATATCAGTGATACACCAGTATATATCAGTGTATATCAGTGTATCAGTGTATATCAGTGTATATCAGTGTATATCAGTGATACATCAGTATATATCAGTGAAACATCAGTATGTATCAGTGTGTATCAGCGATACATCAGTATATACACATCAGTATATATCAGTATATATTAGTGTATATCAGTGTATATCAGTGTATATCAGTGTATATCAGTGATACATCAGTTTGTATCAGTGATACATCAGTATATATCAGTGTATATCAGTGATACATCAGTATATACACATCAGTATATATCAGTGAAACATCAGTATGTATCAGTGTATATCAGCGATACATCAGTATATACACATCAGTATATATCAGTATATATTAGTGTATATCAGTGTATATCTGTATATATCAGTGATACATCAGTGTATATCAGTGATACATCAGTATATATCAGTGATACATCAGTGTATATCAGTGATACATCAGTGTATATCAGTATATATCAGTGATACATCAGTATATATCAGTGTATATCAATATATATCAGTGATACATCAGTATATATCAGTGTATATCAGCGATACATCAGTATACATCAGTGTATATCGGTGATACATAAGTATATATCAGTGTATATCAGTGATACATAAGTATATTTCAGTGTATATCAGTATATATCTGTGTTTATCTGTAGATCAGTGATACATCAGTATATATCAGTGTTTATCAGTATCAGTGATACATCAGTATATTTCAGTGTATATCAGGGATACATCAGTATATATCAGTGTATATCAGTATATTTCAGTGATGCATCAGTATATATCAGTGTATATCATTGTATATCAGTGATACATCAGTATATATCAGTATATATCAGTGAAACATCAGTATGTATCAGTGTATATCAGTGATATATCAGTGTATATCAGTGATACATCAGTATATATCAGTATATATCAGTGATACATCAGTGTATATCAGTGTATATCAGTATATATCAGTGATACATCAGTGTATATCAGTGTTTATCTGTATATCAGTGATACATCAGTATATATCAGTGATACACCAGTATATATCAGTGTATATCAGTGTATCAGTGTATATCAGTGTATATCAGTGTATATCAGTGATACATCAGTATATATCAGTGAAACATCAGTATGTATCAGTGTGTATCAGCGATACATCAGTATATACACATCAGTATATATCAGTATATATTAGTGTATATCAGTGTATATCAGTGTATATCAGTGTATATCAGTGATACATCAGTTTGTATCAGTGATACATCAGTATATATCAGTGTATATCAGTGTATATCAGTGATACATCAGTATATACACATCAGTATATATCAGTGAAACATCAGTATGTATCAGTGTATATCAGCGATACATCAGTATATACACATCAGTATATATCAGTATATATTAGTATATCAGTGTATATCTGTATATATCAGTGATACATCAGTGTATATCAGTGATACATCAGTATATATCAGTGATACATCAGTGTATATCAGTGATACATCAGTGTATATCAGTATATATCAGTGATACATCAGTATATATCAGTGTATATCAATATATATCAGTGTATATCAGTATATATCAGTGATACATCAGTGTATATCAGTGTATATCAGTATATATCAGTGATACATCAGTATATATCAGTGATATATCAGTATATATCAGTGTATATCAGTGATACATCAGTATACATCAGTATATATCAGTGATACATCAGTATATATCAGTGATACCTCAGTGTATATCAGTGTATATCAGTGTATCAGTGTATATCAGTGATACATCAGTATATATCAGTGTATATCAGTGATACATCAGTATACATCAGTATATATCAGTATATATCAGTGATACATCAGTATATATCAGTGTATATCAGTATGTATCAGTGTATATCAGTATATATCAGTGTATATCAGTGATACATCAGTGTATATCAGTGATACATCAGTATATATCAGTGTATATCAGTGAAACATCAGTATATATCAGTGTATATCAGTATATATCAGTGTATATCAGTGAAACATCAGTGTATATCAGTATATATCATTATATATCAGTTTATATCAGTATATATTAGTGTATATCAGTGAAACATCAGTATATGTTCGTGTATATCAGTGAAACATCAGTATATATCAGTGTTTATCAGTATCAGTGATACATCAGTATATTTCAGTGTATATCAGTGATACATCAGTATATATCAGTGTATATCAGTATATATCAGTGATACATCAGTATATATCAGTGTTTATCTGTAAATCAGTGATACATCAGTATATATCAGTATATTTCAGTATATTTCAGTATATATCAGTGATACATCAGTATATATCAGTGTATATCAGTGATACATCAGTATATATCAGTGTATATCAGTGTAAAGCAGTGTATATCAGTGATACATGAGTGTATATCAGTGATACATCAGTATATATCAGTGATACATCAGTATATATCAGTATATATCAGTATATATCAGTGATACATCAGTATATCAGTGTTTATCAGTGTATATCAGTATATATCAGTGATACATCAGTATATATCAGTATATCAGTGATACATCAATATATATCAGTGTATATCAGTATATATCAGTGATACATCAGTATATATCAGTGTATATCAGCGATACATCAGTATACATCAGTGTATATCGGTGATACATAAGTATATATCAGTGTATATCAGTATATATCTGTGTTTATCTGTAGATCAGTGATACATCAGTATATATCAGTGTATATCAGTATATATCTGTGTTTCTCTGTAGATCAGTGATACATCAGTATATATCAGTGTATATCAGTGATACATAAGTATATTTCAGTGTATATCAGTATATATCTGTGTTTATCTGTAGATCAGTGATACATCAGTATATATCAGTGTTTATCAGTATCAGTGATACATCAGTATATTTCAGTGTATATCAGTGTATATCAGGGATACATCAGTATATATCAGTGTATATCAGTATATATCAGTGATACATCAATATATATCAGTGTATATCAGTGATACATCAGTATATACACATCAGTATATATCAGTGTATATCAGTATATATCAGTGTATATCAGTGTATATCAGTGTATATCAGTGAAACATCAGTATGTATCAGTGTATATCAGTGATATATCAGTGTATATCAGTGATACATCAGTATATATCAGTATACATCAGTGTATATCAGTGTATATCAGTATATATCAGTGATACATCAGTGTATATCAGTGATACATCAGTATATATCGGTGTGTATCAGTGTATATCAGTGATACATCAGTATATATCAGTGTATATCAGTGATACATCAGTATAGATCAGTGTATATCAGTGATACATCAGTATATACACATCAGTATATATCAGTGATACATCAGTGTATATCAGTGATACATCAGTGTATATCAGTGATACATAAGTATGTATCAGTGTATATCAGTGATACATAAGTATATATCAGTGATACATCAGTATATATCAGTATATATCAGTGTATATCAGTGATACATCAGTATATTTCAGTGTATATCAGCGATACATCAGTATATATCAGTGTTTATCAGTATCAGTGATACATCAGTATATTTCAGTGTATATCAGTGTATATCAGGGATACATCAGTATATATCAGTGATGCATCAGTATATATCAGTGTATATCATTGTATATCAGTGATACATCAGTATATATCAGTGAAACATCAGTATGTATCAGTGTATATCAGTGATATATCAGTATATATCAGTATATATCAGTGATACATCAGTATATATCAGTGATATATCAGTATATATCAGTGATACATCAGTATATATCAGTGTATATCAGTGTATATCAGTATATATCAGTGATACATCAGTATATATCAGTGATACATCAGTATATATCGGTGTGTATCAGTGTATATCAGTGATACATCAGTATATATCAGTGTACATCAGTGTACATCAGTGTATATCAGTGATACATCAGTATAGATCAGTGTATATCAGTGATACATCAGTATATACACATCAGTATATATCAGTGTATATCAGTGTATATCAGGGATACATCAGTATATATCAGTGTATATCAGTATATATCAGTGATACATCAATATATATCAGTGTATATCAGTGATACATCAGTATATACACATCAGTATATATCAGTGTATATCAGTATATATCAGTGTATATCAGTGTATATCAGTGTATATCAGTGAAACATCAGTATGTATCAGTGTATATCAGTGATATATCAGTGTATATCAGTGATACATCAGTATATATCAGTATACATCAGTGTATATCAGTGTATATCAGTATATATCAGTGATACATCAGTGTATATCAGTGATACATCAGTATATATCGGTGTGTATCAGTGTATATCAGTGATACATCAGTATATATCAGTGTATATCAGTGATACATCAGTATAGATCAGTGTATATCAGTGATACATCAGTATATACACATCAGTATATATCAGTGATACATCAGTGTATATCAGTGATACATCAGTGTATATCAGTGATACATAAGTATGTATCAGTGTATATCAGTGATACATAAGTATATATCAGTGATACATCAGTATATATCAGTATATATCAGTGTATATCAGTGATACATCAGTATATTTCAGTGTATATCAGCGATACATCAGTATATATCAGTGTTTATCAGTATCAGTGATACATCAGTATATTTCAGTGTATATCAGTGTATATCAGGGATACATCAGTATATATCAGTGATGCATCAGTATATATCAGTGATACATCAGTGTATATCAGTGATACATCAGTATATATCAGTGTATATCAGTGTATATCAGTGTATATCAGTGATACATCAGTACATATCAGTGTATATCAGTGTATATCAGTATATATCAGTGATACATCAGTGTATATCAGTGTATATCAGTGATACATCAGTATATATCAGTGTATATATCAGTGATACATCAGTGTATATCAGTGTTTATCAGTGATACATCAGTATATATCAGTGTATATCGGTGATACATCAGTATATATCAGTGTATATCGGTGATACATCAGTATATATCAGTGATACATCAGTATATATCCGTGTATATCAGTATATATCAGTGTATATCAGTGTATATCAGTGATACATCAGTATATATCAGTGTATATCGGTGATACATCAGTATATATCAGTGTATATCGGTGATACATCAGTATATATCAGTGATACATCAGTATATATCCATGTACATCAGTGTATATCAGTGTATATCAGTATATATCAGTGATACATCAGTATATATCAGTATATATCAGTGTATATCAGTGATACATCAGTGATACATCAGTATATATCAGTGTATATCAGTGTATATCAGCGATACATCAGTATATATCAGTGTATATCAGTGTTTATCAGTGATACATCAGTATATATCAGTATATATCAGTGATACATCAGTGTATATCAGTGTATATCAGTGTATATCAGTGATACATCAGTATATATCAGTGATACATCAGTATATATCAGTGTATATCAGTATATATCAGTGATACATCAGTGTATATCAGTGTTTATCAGTGATACATCAGTATATATCTGTGATACATAAGTATATATCTGTGATACATAAGTATATATCTGTGATACATAAGTATATATCAGTGATACATCAGTGTATATCAGTGTATATCAGTATATATCAGTGTATATCAGTATATATCAGTGATACATCAGTGTATATCAGTGTTTATCAGTGATACATCAGTATATATCAGTGATACATAAGTATATATCAGTGTATATCAGTATATATCAGTGATACATCAGTGTATATCAGTGATACATCAGTATATATCAGTATATATCAGTGATACATCAGTATATATCAGTGATACATCAGTATATATCAGTGATACATCAGTATATATCAGTGTATATCAGTATATATCAGTGATACATCAGTATATATCAGTGATACATCAGTATATATCAGTGTATATCAGTGATACATCAGTGTATATCAGTGTATATCAGTATATATCAGTGTATATCAGTATATATCAGTGATACATCAGTGTATATCAGTGATACATCAATATATATCAGTGTATATCAGTGATACATCAGTATATACACATCAGTATATATCAGTGTATATCAGTATATATCAGTGTATATCAGTGTATATCAGTGTATATCAGTATATATCAGTGATACATCAGTATATATCAGTGTTTATCAGTGATACATCAGTATATATCAGTGATACATCAGTATATATCAGTGTATATCGGTGATACATCAGTATATATCAGTGTATATCAGCGTATATCAGTGATACATCAGTATATATCAGTGTATATCGGTGATACATCAGTATATATCAGTGTATATCGGTGATACATCAGTATATATCAGTGATACATCAGTATATATCAGTGTATATCGGTGATACATTAGTATATATCAGTGTATATCGGTGATACATCAGTATATATCAGTGTATATCAGTATATATCAGTGTATATCAGTGTATATCAGTGTATATCAGTATACATCAGCATATATCAGTGTATATCAGTATATATCAGTGATACATCAGTATATATCAGTGATACATCAGTATATATCAGTGTATATCAGTGATACATCAGTATATATCAGTGTATATCAGTATATATCAGTATATATCAGTGATACATCAGTGTATATCAGTGATACATCAGTATATATCAGTGATACATCAGTATATACCAGTGTATATCAGTGATACATCAGTATATACACATCAGTATATATCAGTGTATATCAGTGATACATCAGTATATATCAGTGTATATCTGTGATACATCAGTATATATCAGTGTATATCAGTATATATCAGTATATATCAGTGATACATCAGTATATATCAGTATATATCAGTATATATCAGTGTATATCGGTGATACATCAGTATATATCAGTGATACATCAGTATATATCCGTGTACATCAGTGTATATCAGTGTATATCAGTATATATCAGTGATACATCAGTATATATCAGTATATATCAGTGTATATCAGTGATACATCAGTGTATATCAGTGATACATCAGTATATATCAGTGTATATCAGTGTATATCAGCGATACATCAGTATATATCAGTGTATATCAGTGTTTATCAGTGATACATCAGTATATATCAGTATATATCAGTGATACATCAGTGTATATCAGTGTATATCAGTGATACATCAGTATATATCAGTGTATATCAGTATATATCAGTGATACATCAGTGTATATCAGTGTTTATCAGTGATACATCAGTATATATCAGTGATACATAAGTATATACCAGTGTATATCAGTATATATCAGTGATACATCAGTGTATATCAGTGATACATCAGTATATATCAGTGTATATCAGTATATATCAGTGATACATCAGTATATATCAGTGTATATCGGTGATACATCAGTATATATCAGTGTATATCAGTGTATATCGGTGATACATCAGTATATATCAGTGATACATCAGTGATACATCAGTGTATATCAGTGTTTATCAGTGATACATCAGTATATATCAGTGATACATCAGTATATATCAGTGATACATCAGTATATATCAGTGATACATCAGTATATATCAGTGTATATCAGTATATATCAGTGATACATCAGTATATATCAGTGATACATCAGTATATATCAGTGTATATCAGTGATACATCAGTGTATATCAGTGATACATCAGTGTATATCAGTGTATATCAGTATATATCAGTGATATATCAGTATATATCAGTGTATATCAGTATATATCAGTGATACATCAGTGTATATCAGTGATACATCAATATATATCAGTGTATATCAGTGATACATCAGTATATACACATCAGTATATATCAGTGTATATCAGTATATATCAGTGTATATCAGTGTATATCAGTGATACATCAGTATATATCAGTGTTTATCAGTGATACATCAGTATATATCAGTGTATATCAGTATATATCAGTGATACATCAGTATATATCAGTGTATATCGGTGATACATCAGTATATATCAGTGTATATCAGCGTATATCAGTGATACATCAGTATATATCAGTGTATATCGGTGATACATCAGTATATATCAGTGTATATCGGTGATACATCAGTATATATCAGTGATACATCAGTATATATCAGTGTATATCGGTGATACATTAGTATATATCAGTGTATATCGGTGATACATCAGTATATATCAGTGATACATCAGTATATATCAGTGTATATCAGTATATATCAGTGTATATCAGTGTATATCAGTGTATATCAGTGATACATCAGCATATATCAGTGTATATCAGTATATATCAGTGATACATCAGTATATATCAGTGATACATCAGTATATATCAGTGTATATCAGTGATACATCAGTATATATCAGTGTATATCAGTATATATCAGTATATATCAGTGTATATCAGTGATACATCAGTGTATATCAGTGATACATCAGTATATATCAGTGATACATCAGTGTATATCAGTGATACATCAGTATATATCAGTGTATATCAGTGATACACCAGTATATATCAGTGTATATCAGTGATACATCAGTATATATCAGTGTATATCAATATATATCAGTATATATTAGTGATACATCAGTGTATATCAGTGATACATCAGTATATATCAGTGATACATCAATATATATCAGTGTATATCAGTGATACATCAGTATATACACATCAGTATATATCAGTGATACATCAGTGTATATCAGTGATACATCAGTATATATCAGTGATACATCAGTATATATCAGTGTATATCAGTGATACATCAGTATATATCAGTGTATATCAGTGTATATCAGTGATACATCAGTATATATCAGTGTATATCAGTATATATCAGTATATATCAGTATATATCAGTGATACATCAGTATATATCAGTGTATATCAGTGACACATCAGTATATATCAGTGTATATCAGTATATATCAGTGATACATCAGTATATATCAGTGTAGATCAGTGATACATCAGTATAGATCAGTGTATATCAGTGATACATCAGTATATATCAGTGTATATCAGTGATACATCAGTATAGATCAGTGTATATCAGTGACACATCAGTATATACACATCAGTATATATCAGTGATACATCAGTATATACACATCAGTATATATCAGTGATACATCAGTATATATCAGTGTATATCAGTATATATCAGTATATATCAGTGATACATCAGTATATATCAGTGTATATCGGTGATACATTAGTATATATCAGTGTATATCGGTGATACATCAGTATATATCAGTGATACATCAGTATATATCAGTGTATATCAGTATATATCAGTGTATATCAGTGATACATCAGCATATATCAGTGTATATCAGTATATATCAGTGATACATCAGTATATATCAGTGATACATCAGTATATATCAGTGTATATCAGTGATACATCAGTATATATCAGTGTATATCAGTATATATCAGTATATATCAGTGATACATCAGTGTATATCAGTGATACATCAGTATATATCAGTGATACATCAGTATATATCAGTGTATATCAGTGATACACCAGTATATATCAGTGTATATCAGTGATACATCAGTATATATCAGTGTATATCAATATATATCAGTATATATTAGTGATACATCAGTGTATATCAGTGATACATCAGTATATATCAGTGATACATCAGTATATATCAGTGTATATCAGTGATACATCAGTATATACACATCAGTATATATCAGTGATACATCAGTGTATATCAGTGATACATCAGTATATATCAGTGATACATCAGTATATATCAGTGTATATCAGTGATACATCAGTATATATCAGTATATATCAGTGTATATCAGTGTATATCAGTGATACATCAGTATATATCAGTGTATATCAGTATATATCAGTATATATCAGTATATATCAGTGATACATCAGTATATATCAGTGTATATCAGTGACACATCAGTATATATCAGTGTATATCAGTATATATCAGTATATATCAGTGATACATCAGTATATATCAGTGTAGATCAGTGATACATCAGTATAGATCAGTGTATATCAGTGATACATCAGTATATATCAGTGATACATCAGTATAGATCAGTGTATATCAGTGACACATCAGTATATACACATCAGTATATATCAGTGATACATCAGTATATACACATCAGTATATATCAGTGATACATCAGTATATATCAGTGTATATCAGTATATATCAGTATATATCAGTGATACATCAGTATATATCAGTGTATATCAGTGATACATCAGTATAGATTAGTATATATCAGTGATACATCAGTATATATCAGTGTGTATCAGTGATACATCAGTATATATCAGTATATCAGTGATACATCAGTATATATCAGTATATATCAGTGATACATCAGTATATATCAGTATATATCAGTATATCAGTGATACATCAGTATATATCAGTGTATATCAGTGATACATCAGTATATATCAGTGATACATCAGTATATATCAGTGTGTATCAGTGATACATCAGTATATATCAGTGATACATCAGTATATATCTGTGTATATCAGTGATACATCAGTATATATCAGTATATCAGCGATACATCAGTGTATATCAGTGATACACCCGTATATATCAGTGATACATCAGTATATATCAGTATATATCAGTGATACATCAGTATATATCAGTGTATATCAGTGATACACCAGTATATATCAGTGTTTATCAGTGATACATCAGTGTATATCAGTGGATATCAGTGTATTTCAGTATATATCAATATATATCAGTATATATTAGTATATATCAGTGATACACCAGTATATATCAGTGGATATCAGTGTATTTCAGTATATATCAGTGTATATCAGTGATACATCAGTATATATCTGTATACATCATTACACTACAGTATATATCAGAGGTAAATCAACATATATCAGTATACATCAGCATATATAAGTGGATATCAGAGATATGTCAGTATATATCAGTGTATATCAGAGATATATCAGCATATATCTGTATATATCAGGATATATCAGAGGTATATCCGTATATATCAGAGGTATATCAGTATATATCAGAGGTACATCAGTGTATATCAATATACAACAGCATACATCACTATATATCAGAGATATATCAGTATACAACAGTATACATCACTATATATCAGAGATATATCAGTATACATCAGAGGTATATCAGTATATAACAGCATATATCAGAGGCACATCAGTATATATCAGAGATATATCACTATACAACAGTATACATCAGTGTATATCAGAGGTACATCAGTATATATCAGATATGTACAAGTATATGTCAATATATAACAGTATACATCAGTATATATCAGAGGTATATCAGCATATATAAATGTACATCAGCATATAACAGTATATATCAGGGATATACCTCTATGTATTGATATATACTGATATAACTCTGATACTAATATTATATCAGTATGCAAGAGTATATATCAGTAAATATCAGTATATATTTGTAAATATCAGTATATATCAGTAAATATCAGTATATATCAGAAGTATATCAGTATATATCAGTATATAACAGTATATATCAGTATATATCTGTAAATATCTGTAAATATCAGTATATATCTGTAAATATCAGTATATAACAGTATATATCAGTATATATCTGTAAATATCTGTAAATATCAGTATATAACAGTATATATCAGTAAATAACAGTATATATCAATGTATATCAGTATATATCAATATATATCAGTATATATCAGTGTACATCAGTAGTATATATCAGTGTACATCAGAATATATCTGTAAATATCAGTATATATCAGAAGTATATGCATATAACAGTATATATCAGTATATATCAGTATTTATGTATATGGCTGCTGCACAGTCCAATTGGAGCGGAGAGTTCGAGCAATTGTTCAATCCGGTTTCACTTCCTTTAAAAAATTTTTTTTAGCGTACCCAATTCATTTTTCCAATTAAGGGGCAATTTAGCGTGTTCAATCCACCTGCCCTGCACATCTTTGGGTTGTGGGGGTGAAACCCACGCAGACACGGGGAGAATGTGCAAACTCCACACGGACAGTGACCCAGAGCCGGGATCGAACCTGGGACCTCGGCGCCGTGAGGCAGCCGTGCTAACCAATGTGCTGGTTTCCCCTTCTGATGCTCAGGGTGGGGTACAGGCCCTAGTGACTGCCACGCATTGGGGAGCACGAGAGGGGCAGCTCCAGTGAGAGGGTGGTCTAGTGGGTGATCCGGGATTTTGAGGGGGGGGGTGTTAGGGTGAGGGGCTGGGCCGAGCGGATGGTCCGGAAGTTTGAGGTGAGTTTGGGGGGGGGTGGTTAAATAGAGTTAGAACGAGGGGCTGGGACTAGTGGATGGTCTGGGGGTTTGAGAGAGTTTGAGGAGGGGTTTGAGGGAATTTCAGTGAGGGGCTGGGCCTAGCGGATGATTTGGGAGTTTGAGGGGGGGTTAGAGTGAGGGCCTGGGCCTAGTGGATGGTCTGGGTGTTTGAGAGCGTTTGAGGAGGGGTTTGAGGGAATTTCAGTGAGGGGCTGGGCCTAGCGGATGATTTGGGAGTTTGAGGGGGGGTTAGAGTAAGGGCCTGGGCCTAGTGGATGATTTGGGAGTTTGAGGGGGGGTTAGAGTGAGGGCCTGGGCCTAGTGGATGGTCTGGGGGTTTGAGAGAGTTTGAGGAGGGGTTTGAGGGAATTTCAGTGAGGGGCTGGGCCCAGCGGATGATTTGGGAGTTTGAAGGGGGGTTAGAGTGAGGGCCTGGGCCTAGTGGATGGTCTGGGGGTTTGTGGGAGTTTGAGGAGGGGTTTAAGGGAATTTCAGTAAGGGGCTGGGCCTAGCGGATGATTTGGGAGTTTGAGGGGGGGGGGTTAGAGTGAGGGCCTGGGCCTAGTGGATGGTCTGGGGGTTTGAGGAGGGGGTTTGAGGGGCCGGGCCTAGCGGACGATTTGGGAGTTTGGGGGGGGGGGGGTTAGAGTGAGGGCCTGGGCCTAGTGGATGATTTGGGAGTTTGAGGGGGGTTAGAGTGAGGGCCTGGGCCTAGTGGATGGTCTGGGGGTTTGAGAGAGTTTGAGGAGGGGTTTGAGGGAATTTCAGTGAGGGCCTGGGCCTAGCGGATGATTTGGGAGTTTGAGGGGGGGTTAGAGTGAGGGCCTGGGCCTAGTGGATGGTCTGGGGGTTTGAGAGAGTTTGAGGAGGGGCTTGAGGGAATTTCATTGAGGGGCTGGGCCTAGTGGATGGTCTGGGGGTCTGAGAGAGTTTGAGGAGGGGTTTGAGGGAATTTCAGTGAGGGGCTGGGCCTAGTGGATGGTCTGGGGGTCTGAGAGAGTTTGAGGAGGGGTTTGAGGGAATTTCAGTGAGGGGCTGGGCCTAGTGGATGATTTGGGAATTTGAGAGTGGATGATTTGGGAATTTGAGGGGGGGTTAGAGTGAGGGCCTGGGCCTAGTGGATGGTCTGGGTGTTTGAGAGCGTTTGAGGAGGGGTTTGAGGGAATTTCAGTGAGGGGCTGGGCCTAGCGGATGATTTGGGAGTTTGAGGGGGGGGTTAGAGTAAGGGCCTGGGGCCTAGTGGATGATTTGGGAGTTTGAGGGGGGGTTAGAGTGAGGGCCTGGGCCTAGTGGATGGTCTGGGGGTTTGAGAGAGTTTGAGGAGGGGTTTGAGGGAATTTCAGTGAGGGGCTGGGCCCAGCGGATGATTTGGGAGTTTGAAGGGGGGGTTAGAGTGAGGGGCCTGGGCCTAGTGGATGGTCTGGGGTTTGTGGGAGTTTGAGGAGGGGTTTAAGGGAATTTCAGTAAGGGGCTGGGCCTAGCGGATGATTTGGGAGTTTGAGGGGGGGGGTTAGAGTGAGGGCCTGGGGCCTAGGTGGATGGTCTGGGGGGTTTTGAGGAGGGGGTTTGAGGGGCCGGGCCTAGCGGACGATTTGGGGAGTTTGGGGGGGGGGGGGGTTAGAGTGAGGGGCCTGGGCCTAGTGGATGATTTGGGAGTTTTGAGGGGGGGTTAGAGTGAGGGCCTGGGCCTAGTGGATGGTCTGGGGGTTTGAGAGAGTTTGAGGAGGGGTTTGAGGGAATTTCAGTGAGGGCCTGGGCCTAGCGGATGATTTGGGAGTTTGAGGGGGGGTTAGAGTGAGGGGCCTGGGCCTAGTGGATGGTCTGGGGGTTTGAGAGAGTTTGAGGAGGGGCTTGAGGGAATTTCATTGAGGGGCTGGGCCTAGTGGATGGTCTGGGGGGTCTGAGAGAGTTTGAGGAGGGGTTTGAGGGAATTTCAGTGAGGGGGCTGGGCCTAGTGGATGGTCTGGGGGTCTGAGAGAGTTTGAGGAGGGGTTTGAGGGAATTTCAGTGAGGGGCTGGGCCTAGTGGATGATTTGGGAATTTGAGGGGGGGGTTAGAGTGAGGGCCTGGGCCTAGTGGATGGTCTGGGGGTTTGAGGGAGCTTGAGGAGGGGTTTGAGGGAATTTCATTGAGGGCCTGGGCCTAGCGGACGATCCCGCCAGCCCTGGGTGCTGATGAGCAGGTTTTTGTCTGACTGCTGATCGAGCCTTGGCTCCCACGCTGACTGTGACTGAGGCAGGACGTTGAGGAGGCGGGGGGGGGGGGGGGGGGGGGGGGGGGGGGGGGGGTGGATGGGTAGGGGAGGAAACGCTCGTCAGGTTTAACCTCAAAGTGAGTTTGCTCTGATCAGCAGTTTGTCTGCAACACCCGATACCTCGCGCAACTCTACCTATTGTGGTTGGCGCTGTACCTCGGAGCGAGGAAAGCGGGGGAGGGGGAGGATGGGGTGGCGAGCACTGGCTAGGGCAGTCTGGGGCGGGCACTGGCTACGGGCAGTCTGGGGCGGGGCACTGGCTACGGGCAGTCTGGGGCGGGCACTGGCTACGGGCAGTCTGGGGACGGAGACTTGTCCGGCCCCTTGAGGACACACCAGCCCCTGTGAAGAGAAGAGTGAAGGTTGGCTCCCTGCCCGCAAACCCCCTCGCCAAGATTACAGAGATAGGGAGGGGATGTTAGGGCCGGAGGAGGTTACAGAGATAGGGAGGGGGGTGTAGGGGCTGGAGGAGGTTACAGAGATAGGGAGGGGATGTAGGGGCTGGAGGAGATTACAGAGATAGGGAGGGGGTGTAGGGGCTGGAGGAGATTACAGAGATAGGGAGGGGGTGTAGGGGCTGGAGGAGGTTACAGAGATAGGGAGGGGGTGTAGGGGGCTGGAGGAGGTTACAGAGATCGGGAGAGGGTGTAGGGGCTGGAGGGGGTTACAGAGATAGGGAGGGGGTGTAGGGGCTGGGAGGCGGTTACAGAGATAGGGAGGGGGTGTAGGGGACTGGAGGAGGTTACAGAGATAGGGAGGGGGGTGTAGGGGGCTGGAGGAGGTTACAGAGATAGGAGGGGAGAGGGGGAATGTAGGGGCTGGAGGAGGATTACAGAGAGATAGGGAGGGGGTGTAGGGGCTGGGAGGAGGTTACAGAGATAGGGAGGGGGTGTAGGGGCTGGAGGAGGTTACAGAGATAGGGAGGGGGTGTAGGGGGCTGGAGGAGGTTACAGAGATAGGGAGGGGGGGTGTAGGGGGCTGGAGGAGGTTACAGAGATAGGGGAGGGGGTGTAGGGGCTGGAGGAGGTTACAGAGATAGGGAGTGGGTGTTAGGGGCTGGAGGGAGTTTGGAAGGGGGCCAAGTA